>NC_137964.1:24073497-24488740 GCF_963924665.1 Micromys minutus
TCTAGAAAGCTCCAGACTTTATTCTTTAAAGGCTAAAGATGTTACAGTATATGAATTACAGGTGATTGGTTTCAACAGTTTTTAATGTTTCTGTGTGTGTGCGTGCACGCATTCACTACAGTGTATGGAGGTCAGGGGACAACTATGGGATTCAGTTCCCTTCCCTTTGCTGTGTGGGTTCCCAGGATGGAATTCTAGTGAGAGGAGGAGTCTTTGTCCATCAGGAGAATTAAACAGTTGGCTCATCTGAGATGGGCTCAGGGGCCTTTTCAGTGTGTGTGGGGATGGTAATTGGAAGAATGAATAAGGGTAAAGGGGAGTGAGTTCCAGGTGGGAAAAATGACTGTGCAAAGGCCCTGTGGCAGGCAGAGCCTCGGGCAATCAAGATGAAGGTGTGAAGCGAGTGACAGAGAGAGGCTGTATGTGAGGTGTGGCTGGAAGTTGGGAATCGGGCCTGTAGGCTCCTAAGGGGAGGAGTTTGTGTGCCTCTGAGGGATTGGCACGTGCTGTGGAGATGATGGTGGGGCTCATAGATGGGAAGGACTAGCCCATGGGGCGGGAAAGACTGTCCTGGTAGTGAGACATTGTCCTTACAAGTGTCTCTCAGGAAGAGCTGGTGACCAGGGCTTCCGGCAAGACCCTCACTTGAGAGGTGACCCCTGAAGCAGTGTGAAGGCCTGGCAATAAGGCCACACCCCTGGCTAAGGATTGTGGCTAAGGGACTCTGGGGGTGTGAGCCCCACATGCCCAGAAGATGCCAACAAGAAGGTAGAAGCAGGGGTTGGGGGTTTAGCTCAGTGGTAGAACGCTTGCCTAGCAAGTGCGAGGCCTTGGGTTCGGTCCTCAGCTCTGAAAAAAGGCAAAAGCAGGCATCTGCTGGGAGCATGGGAGAGCTCTCTGTTTAGGAGACAGAGCTGTCAGGAGGCCCCGGAGCCAGGAGAGTGTAGTGGGTTTGACACATAGATAGTCCCCAGGGGACCTCAGGAGCCCCAAGTACTGGTGGGGTTTCTGCAGCTGGCAGGGGTGGGGTCAGGGAGGGGATGCTGGCATTTCTGTAGGTAGAAAGTGAGACCCCAGTGGATGCAGGAACGGCCAGGATGTGCATTTTCTTCCCCTGGATGTACACTGCTGTTAATGGTTCACACACGAGGCTAGTCAGCCTGTGACGCTGACGAACTTAATGGGAAACTGAGCTCCAGCCTGAACAGTTTTTGCCTATTGGATGAATCTGGGCCAGTTGCTTTTAATGGGGGGAGAAGTAAGGAAGAAGCCAGGTTTTGAGGAACTGGTTAGGACTTAATTTTGGTGTAGAGTGTCATGAAGTCAGGGTACTCAATGGAGGAGAGAGAGAGAGAGAGAGAGAGAGAGAGAGAGGTGTTGGCTGTGTGACTGAAGTTCGATGGCAGCGACAGCTTCAGGTACAGCTGGCTCCAGGTGCTCAGAAGATGGCATAGGAATTTGACCCAGGCCTTTTTGGTTTTATTGCCTCTAATTTGGTATCATTTCCGGGTGGGCTTTTGCCATGACATGGTCCCGATGTCAGCCTGCTCAGCAAGCCTCTTTCCTGTGAGTCCTAGCAGAAGTCTTCAGGGATTCTCTCATTGGCTCATCACTAAGTCAACCCTGTATGCAGAGGCTTACAGGATGGGTGCTGAGCCCTCCTGAGTACCTGATGCCACAGAGGGGGTCCACAAGCCAGGCGGGTGCCACGTGGGACTGTGGAGACTCAGGGATTTGGGTGGGAAGGCTGGGGGGGGGGGTCACAGCTGCTCTCTGGAACACAACAGAGCACCCTGAGTGCCATGCAGGCTCTGAGCTGTGGCAGCAATGCAGGAGGGTCCCATGACAGGGCTCCTGCTGGGGTGGCGAGCCCTGGGGTCGTATGGAAGATAATATAAGAGGGCTGTGAGGCATGACAGGTACCGATCACTTTGTAATAGTTGCAGGCCTGAAGTCAAAGGCTGGGCCACATCCACAGCAGGGGAGCAGGCACATGCCCAAGACAGAGCCACCAGGCCTCAGCCCCATCACGGGGTGGGGTGGGGGTGATCATGCAATACCCTTGCCCCAGGAACTCAAGCTTCTATCCTTAGGACTAGGCGGGACTGGTCTAAAGCTGGATCTCTGAGGACATAACCCCAAGTCCCACGTGACTCCCAGCCGTGCTCCAGGTACCTCCCTTAAGGAGGACAGGGACATTTTGCACCAGCTGGCTGCACAGGCTGGTTTTACCTTTCCTTTCTGGCAGCCGAGGAATGGAGAGAGGAGAAAGAGCTGGGGAGGGAGATGGCTGTCGATAAAGGGGTACCAAGGCCTGAGTTTGGAGACCTGAATTTGGATCTCCAGCACATACAAAAAGCCAGGCGGGGCTTACGCCTACAATCCCAGCACTGGGGGTGAGGGGGGATGACAGGGGTGTCTCAGGCCTTCCATAACTAGCCAGTCTAGCAGGATTGCTGAGCTACACAGATAAAAATGGAGCAAGATGGAGGAAGGCACCCGATGTTAACATCTGGCCTCTGTGAATGCACACGAATAGAAAAATAGAAAGAAATGTAAAGTTCAGGCTGTCCACATCCTGGATCGCTCCACCCGATTGGCCTCGGAGCTGTGTGAAGTCCAGGGTGTTTGTCCATCAGGGTTGGATGAGACCTGGGGCTTCTGGCGATGGAGGGGGACAGCCCTGAGTCAGTGGTTTAGAATCTTATGCAGCCCAGGTGGAGTCACGTGGGGACTGGGGTTGGGGACAGTGCAGCAGAGAGGCATGGCTGGCAGCCCTCATGCTTCTAGTAGGTTCTCTGAAGCACTCATGTTCGGTGGCAGAGTGTCGGCCCTTGCACTGGGAGGAGGGGAGGTGGGGACAGGTCCGGTGGGAAGGTTTCCAGTGGAATGTGGAGTATGCTATTCCTCCAGGCAGGGAACAGCCGGGAGCCGGGCTGGGGAACGTGGCATGTGGCTGTGTGGGGTTCAGTCCTAGGGCAGGGCTGGAACATTCTGATGGGAACCATAGAGGAATTCAGAGCTGGAATAGAGACATTATCCCCCCACACACACACCCCAACCCACCCCACTGGTTTAGTAAGAGAGGACCTTTCCACATACCCTCCTGGCTGTTGTGGAACTCCCTATGTAGACCAGGCTAGCTTTAAACTCACAGGGATCCACTTGCCTCTGCTTCCTGGGGGCTAGGGCTAAAGGTGTGCGTCACCACCTGGCCGAGGAAGCCATTCTTGTTACTTCCATAGTAGTCTGGTTTTCTCTCATTTACCCAGCCCTCTTTGTCCCCATTGTGGTTTGCTTGTTTGTTTCGGGACAAGGTCACATGTGACCCAAGCTGGCTAGTATCCAAAGATAAACCCAGAACTCATGATCCTCCTGCCTCTGCCTTTCCTATGCCACGATTATAGTGAAAGAACTGCAACTCGTTTATGCTAACAAGGGGCGTCGAACCCAGGGCCTGATGAGTGCAGGTGCATGCTCTTTAAGTCGCTCTATCCACTAGGCTGTATCCTTAACTCCTTCATGGTGTGTTTGAGACAAGGTCTCACAGTGTAGCCCAGGCTGGCCCCAAAACTCCACACATAGCTTTCACCTTGACCTTCAGTTTTACCTCCACAGACATGATCCCCCTGTGGAGTTTTACATAAGACTTGGAGAGGTATAATTCGGGAAGCACAGAGTTCGGCCATTTACAGTGAAGAGAAATGTGCCAGGGCTTGGGTTCCAGCTCCAGTGCTGCCAAATAAATCGTGATGAGTGACATCCGGTGAATTTCTAGGAAGCAAGTCTTCAGATACAATGAAGGGGTCCAAGGGTCAGGTGGTGTGCGCCTGAAGCCCAAGCACTGCACCCATGGAAGGTGTTCGGATCCATCAGCAGCAGCATGTCTAGTCTGAGGCCAGCATGGGCTACACAAGGGAGACCGTGTCACAACCACAAAGGCAGAAAATCCCACAATCCCCTAAGGGCCTGGTAGTTGGCTGGAACCAGGGTTTAGATCCTGGATTTCCCGGTGCAGTGTGACGAGAAGAGTAATCAGTCCCAACTGCTCCGAGCTGTGGTCATCAGGCTCCACTGATCCCGCAGGGGAGCCTTCCCAGGAGGCCAGGCCACAGGCTAGAGGCCCCGACCTGAGATGCTGTTCCTGGGGCCTCCAGACATCTCCTGGCACCTGTGCCCAGAGCGCCCCCAAGGGAGCAGCTTATCTGAGATAACCTGAGCCACCCTACAGTTCCCTGTGGAATGAGTCTGGAAGATCCTCCTCTGATTGGCTTGGTGTCTGCATTGGTAGAAACCGATTCAGGTTTTCCAGTTGGGACAGACCTTGCTCCCGTTGCTCACAGGCTGGAGTCATGGCTAACAGAACCCCAGGTTCCCCCCACACTCCAGTTTATGAATACGCAGAGGCAAAACTGCCATCCGCCCAGCTAAGACCAGCCTAAGTTTTATGGCAATTGATCCTCCCTACCACAAAAGAGCCAGTCTGGCTCCAGACCAGAGGGTGCTCTCTGTATCTTTTTGGGGGGGGTTGTTTTTTAAGATTTATTGTCACACACACACACACACAAAAAAAAAAAAAAAAAAAAAAAAAAAAACCCGAATCCGATGGTCACCTTGAGAAAATGTTAATATCACTAGAATTTTAAGTAAAAAAGGATTTTCTTGAAAAAGAAATGTATTATTATGGCTGTTTTGTTTGCATACCAGAATGAGATAGCCATGGGGCTTCCCTTATCGACAGTTGGGAGCTGCCATATGGGTGCTGGGAATTGAACTCAGAACCTCTGGAAGAGCAGCCAGTGCTCTTAGCTACTGAGCCATCTCTCCAGCCCCAGCTCTCTATGTCTTGGCTGAACACAGCCACAACTGGGGAGCTGGGGCACCCTGAATGTTAAGGATGGAAGAGCCTTTCCGAGCATCACTAGGTTCACTGGGGCATGATGGTATTATACATGTGTAAACGGAGCACTAAGGAAGCTGAGGCGGGAGGATTTGAAATTCAAGTCTCCAGATCTTAAGACAGTTGACAACTAATTGAGTAGATTTTTGTGGCACAGCAGAGGTCTAACCACATGTGGGGAACACTGTAGCCCAACATTCTCTAGTCTACAACTTTGGGTCCATGCCGTCGTTCATGAGAGTTGGTAGAAAACTCCTACATATGCATCAGCACCCAATGCATAGAGAGCCCCTCTCTAGGAACCTCTCCCTCGATCCTCACTTATTGGTGTATTTGTGTGTATGTCTCTTGATCCTGCTCTTCAGTCTGTTCCCGGTTCTGAGTTCAGTAGCAGTGAGGCACAGAGTGCTTAGTGAGATGCCGGATGCCTTTTAATGAAGGACACTGAGTAGGTGTCCAGTCCCTGATGGTGCAGCCTCTAGTCACTAGTAATACTGGATAGTGGTTTGCCTCACGGTAGAATATTACACGACCATGAAAAGAAATGAAGTTTTGGCAGAGGCTGCAACAGGCTGGCAGGAAAGTCAGACCCTGCGGGGTGGCATAGCTGGGAAGAGAATCACCGGATTCCGAGTGGCCTTCGGGGACACAGGAGTCTTGTTTCTTCTCTTGCTTCCCAACCTCTTCTGCAATGGTTCCTGGCTCCAGCTGGAGGTGTGGGCAGAGCCCTCCCCTACCTTGATCTTCCCAGCTGACAGGCAACAGGCGGTATCAGCTTTCCCTTCCTCAGAACAGCCTGTCCTGGACACTTCTCAGCCTCCTGGAGTCCTTGGTCTCTGGGTGGCCACGAGCCACTGTCCTAGCGGGAGCCCGATTCTCCCTGTGGGGCTGAGGGCCTGGGGAAGGGGTCTGTTGTCCCCCTCAGCCTTTTCATTTGAGAGTAGCCATTCTCAGCCTTCCTAATGCTGTGACCCCTTCATACATTGTGCTGTGACCTCCCCAATCATAAAGTTATTTTTGTTGCTGCTTCCTAACTGGGACGTTGCTGCTGTTAGGAATCATGATGTAAATATCTGTGGTTTGGTCTTCGGCAACCCCTGTGAAAAGATTGTTTAACCCTCAAAGAATTGCAGAAACACAGGTTGAGAACAGCTATTCTAGAGCATCCTGGTGTCAGGGGTACAGGGAAACTTGGGTGTTAGATACTGGGTGGCCTTGAAGAAGTGAACCACCTGGGTTTTGGTTTGCTGGCTTAGTGGACTGAGGTCAGGGGCATGTCTTGGGCTGGCATGTTCAAGGTCAGTGTCTTGGTCAGGGTTTCTATTCCTGCACAAAATATCATGACCAAGAAGCAAGTTGGGGAGGAAAGGGTTTGTTCAGCTTACACTTCCACATTGCTGTTCATCACCAGAGGAAGTCAGGACTGGAACTCAAGCAGGTCAGGAAGCAGGAACTGATGCAGAGACCATGGAGGGATGTCACTTACTGGCTTGCTTCCCATGGCTTGCTCAGCCAGCTTTCTTATAGAACCCAGGTCTACCAGCTCAGTGATGGCTCCACCCACAATGGGCTGGGCCCTCCTCCCTTGATCACTAGTTGAGAAAATGCCTTACAGCTGGATCTCATGGAGGAATTTCCCCAACTGAGGCTCCTTTCTCTGTGATTAACTCCAGCTTGTGTCAAATTGACACAAAACCAACCAGTACGGTCAGGATATCACATGTATTAGGGGAGGGGAAGGGAACAGAAGGGAGCAGAGGGGAGGGGAGGAGAGGAGAGGGAAGTGATAGAGACAGGGGTTTGGTAGAAAACACCCTGCCACTGGCATTCAGCTGCAGCAGGAAGATTGATGTGGGTTCCAGGCAGCCTGGGCTACAGAAACCTGTCTCAAGAAAGAAAATGATGGATCAGAGTCGTAGTCAGGGTCTCTGTTGATGTGATGAAGCACATGACCAACGACCAGTTGGGGAGGAAAGGGTTTATTTGGCTTATACTTCTATAGTATTTATCACTGAAGGAAATCAGGGCAGGAATTCAAACAGGAACTGGAGACAGAGGCTGATGCACAAGCCAAGGAGAGATGCTGCTTACTAGCTTGCTCCCATGGTTCTGCTCGGCCTGCTTTCTTATAGAACCCAGGACCACCAGCCCAGCGGTGGGCTGGGCCCTGCCTCATTAACCACTACTCTAAAGGGTATATTACAGCTCAGCCAGATCCTCTTTTAAAATACTTATTAATTTATATAAATATATATGTATATTTTTTCTGTCTTCATGCACGCCAGAAGAGGGCATCAGATCCCATCACAGATGGTTGTGAGCCACCATGTAGTTGCTGGGAATTGAACTCAGGTCCTCTGGAAGAACAGTCAGTGCTCTTAACCACTGAATCATCTCTCCAGCCCTATAGCTGGATCTTAAAGCAGAATTCTCTCAATTACGATTCCCTCCTTTCAGATAGTTCTAGCCTATGTCAAGTTGCTGGCAAGATGGCCCAGCAGGTAAATGTGCTTGCTGCCCAGCCTAACCACAGGATTTGGTGCCAGGACCCACATGGTGGGAAGAAAGAGCTGACTTGCAAAAGTTAAGCTCTGACCAACACACACTCTGTAGTACACCTACAGATACACACAATGGAATGGATACATGAGCAAACAAAAGTGACAGATGTAGTGGAGAAGGTGGAGAAACCAGGAGGCACCAGTGAGGCCAGAACACAGCGCATCCGCTGTGGCAAGCACTTTGGTATGGAATGAGAATTCAGAAAGTTAGAGTCTCCACCAGACCCAGCTGTTCACACCTGGGCATATCTCTCAGGAATGGAAGACAAGTGTCCCACCGGGGGATACTGGATATTGGGATTCATACCTAAAGAAGAAGCTGGGCTGGAGAGATGGCCCAGTGGTTCTAAGTTCAAGTACCAGGAACCACATGGTGGCTCACAACCATCTGTAATGGGATCTGATGCCCTCTTCTAGTGTCTGAAGACAGCTACAATATACTTATATATAATAAATAATTAATTAATTAAAAAGAAAAGAAGCCACCAATATGTCCATCAACCGTAGGACTAGACCATGCACATCCTTCCATTCTGGAGAATATTACCTAGTCATTAAAAGGCTGAATCTGATATGGGCTGTAGCATGCATGAAACACAATGTTGATTGGATGAAGCAGATGCATTATGGGTCCCGAGCCATAAGAGAGTAGGTTCCTGCAGGTGCTGAGACTAAAAGAAGGCAGTCATAGAGGATTGCTCTGTGAGTGTGGGAAGGTTCTTTTGGATGATGAGAATGTTCTAGAATTAGAGTTATAAAAGTGCCAAGTGCTGCTGAATGACTTTCTCTCTCTCTCTCTCTCTCTCTCTCTCTCTCTCTCTCTCTCTCTCTCTCTCTTCATTAGACTAGGTATCACATTGTATCCTAAGTTTGCTTTAAGTTTCTGTAGCCCAGGCTGGCCTCAAACTAACCGTGTGGTCCAGATAGTTTGAAACTCACTACATAGCTCAGGCTAGCCTTGAACTTCAGGCACCTTTCATGCCTCGGCATCCTGTGTGTTGGGATTGGAGTCGTACACCAACCACCACACCCAACTAATATACCTCGTGTGTCTTACAATTCCTTTGAAAGGCTACCAGGCTCTGGAAGGAAGTAGGCAGGTGACTCGGAATGATGTGGGGGTCCGTCCGGTCTGTGTAACTTGCATGAAGGAGAGACACACCCCCTGCCAGGCTCTGAACCCCAGCAAGATGCCAGGACCCTCTAAGGAAGAAGACATTTGACCAGAGGGTCTGTCACAGAAAGTGTCATGGCTTCTCCTTAATTGAAAATGGAACCAAGAGTCTGGGCTGTGTTTCCACACACCTTGGACAGATTAGCAGAGGCCAAAAGTGGGAATCTGGGAGGAGAACCTGCAGAGAGAGAGAAAGAGAGAGAGAGAGAGAGAGAGAGAGAGAGAAAGCACCAGGTGGTGGTGGGAGGCACAGTGGGAGGCAGGCCTCTGCTCATTGGTAATGGAACCCTGAGGAGTAGGTGTCCGGGATGCAGGGCTAGCTCAGTGAAGGAGCTCGATGAACAGGTGGCGGCTGGCTTCCACCTCCAGGGAGCCGAGGAATAGAAGGTAAGCGGAGGCTGCTCCCCGAGACTGAAAATAGTGACCTGAGCGAGCTGCCTACCATGAGGAGGTGGAAAATTCCAGCCTCCTGCGGCTCTCAGGAGTCCTTTGATGATGGCTCCTCTACCTCCTTCAGATCCAACCGCAGCCAGATGGAGAGGAGTCCATTTCAGACGCAGAGAAGGCTGCCCTGGACCTCAAGGACCCCAACCGTCCGAGGTTCACGCTCCAGGAGCTGCGGGATGTGCTGCATGAGAGGAATGAGCTTAAGTCCAAGGTGTTCCTGCTGCAAGAGGAACTGGCCTACTATAAGAGGTGAGGACAGGTACCATGCAACAAACTCAGGGACACACCCAAACCCAAGCAAGGTGCTACTTGTGCAGATTAATCAGGCACCATTGCAGATGGCATAAAGGTCACATGGCCTCAGAGCAGGCCATTGTATGTCTTGCCAAGTGCATTACTGGAAAAAGAAAAGAATGGCCAGAAAGAAAGCCTTTGAGCTGCAAAGATGTCTGTCTCAGGGGCTGGGGAGACTGATAGCTCGGTCTGTGAAGAGTTTTCAGTGGGACACTGAGGACATGTTTAGGTCCCCAGCCATGTGCTGTGGTTCCTGCCAGTTATCCCAGCCCTGGGGAGGTAGAGACATGCAGATCCCTACTGTGGGCTGTAGCCAAATCACTGACCTCTAGAATCAGTGAGAGACCCTGTCCCAAAAAAGAAAAGAGAGGCTGGAGGGATGGCTTTGAGGGTGAGATCACTAATTGCTCTTACTGAGGATCCAGGTTCGGTTCCTGGCACCCGTACCAGATAACCTAACTCCAGCTCTAGAGAATCTAAAGCCCTCTTGCCTCTGGCATCTGCACACACATTGTTCCTCTCCCTCCCCCTCTCTCCTCCCCCTCCCCCCTCCACATTTTCTCACACACACACTCACAAATAAGAATAATAAAATAGCTGGGTGTGGTAGCACATGCCTTTAATCCCAGAACTTGGGAAGCACAGGCAGGTGGATCTCTATGAATTCAAGGCCAACCTAGTATACAGAGCAAGTTCCAGGATAGTTAGGGCTCAAGAGAAACCCCATCTTGAAAAAAAAACAGACAAACACAAAAAGAAAAACCCACCACCAGTAACAAAAACCTATAGTGTCAGGTAGTGTGTGAGCCCTTTAGCAAACCTCTGTCTCCAAAAAGATTCCTAACAGTAGCAAAACCACAGTTATGGAGTGGCAAGGATCATCATTTTATGGGTAGAGGACACCACATTACTAAAGGGTGACAGCTTAAGGAAGGGTGAGGACAGAGGATGGGAAAGCTTTGGGCATTTTCAGCTGCATATGACACTCAAGGCCCGCCTGGGGTACATGAGATCTTGGGTCAGAAAATTAAAACCAAGAAGGGACGGGTGAAGGCTGAAGATCTTCAGAAACCATGAAAATGCTGGGATGGTGTGTGGCTTGCCAGTCATTCTAGGAAAGCCACAGAGCAAGCTGGCTAGCCGGACGATCCTTATCTGAGAGCTCAGGGTTTGATGGAGAGGGTCTGCCTCAAAGTATAAGACAGAGATAGGCTGGAGAGATGGCTCAGCGGTTAAGAGCACTGGCTGCTCTTCCAGAGGTCCTGAGTTCAATTCCCAGCAACCACATGGTGGCTCACAACCATCTGTAATGGGATCCAATGCCCTCTTCTGGTCTGAAGACAATGACAGTGTACTCATATAAATAAATAAATCTTAAAAAAAAAAAAAGATGGGAGAGACGTAGAGGGTGATCCCCATCAGTTTGGGCCTCTGCATGCACACATATGCTTGTGTATTCAGATATGAACACGGGTCTGTAGACATGCATACATGTACACTCACCATCAAAACAGAAAGGAGGGAGAGAGGTAGGTACTGAGTCCCTATCCTGACTCACCTCCCCTGGGCAGAGACCATCTTAGAGCCCCAGGCAGAGAGTGACAACTGAGACACCAGACGCCATCTTCCCAAGTACTTTATTCCCCATCAAGAAGTTCTGCACCCTATCAAACCATTCTCTCCGCTTCTGGAATGTTCCGGTTCTCACAGAATGTTTTGACTTCTTGGTTGCATGCCTTCAGTGAAGAAATAGAAGAGGAGAATCGGATACCCCAACCTCCGCCCATCACCCACCCAAGGACGTCCCCCCAGCCCGAGTCTGGGATCAAGCGACTGTAAGTGCTGTGCTTCCTGGGTGGGCTGCGTCACGCGTGGCTCATCTTGGTTCCTGCGACCTCTGACTCCAGGTCTGTCTCAGGCTTGTTGCTAACCACAGCTGCTGAGACAAGCTGCCCCCAATGCGGTGTGACCTGCCTACCGCCACCTTTTGGTCATCTCCCTGCCTAGACAGCTGGCTCTTCTTGGGCAGATATCTGGGGAGCACCTGGAAGGCTGGGAGGAGCTGGGGCCTGTGGCTTTTGCTTAGAGCTTGCTTGGGTGTGCCAAGTGCATGGGAGGTGGTGCCGGGCTTGGTGCAGTGAGTAAGTCGGAAGGCAGGGAGGCTCATATATTTTCAATGCTTGAAACATGAGCTTTAAGTAGCTAAGTGTAGTGGCCCACACTTGAATTCTAGCACTCAGGTGATGGAAACAGTAGGATCAGGAGTTCAAGATCATATTAGGCCACAAAGTAAGTTCAAGACCAAGCTGGGCTACATAAGTCTGTGTTTTTTTGTGTTTGTTTTTTTTTTTTAAAGGAGGGAGTCCACAGAGGCTTAGGTCCACCCAATTTTGGATTCTATGATGATAAATCCCCTGAGTTCTTATGTCTACCCTAATACATTGGTGCCACATATATGCAGACTCAGGCCCTGGTTGTTATGAGACACATACAAAAGAAAGAATGTAGCTTCTGTGATCTTCCTTTAGTGCCTGGCATTGTAGATCTCCTTGGTTCTCATGGGACTTTACAGACATTTTTTTTTTCTTGGAAAAGAATAGAGGTGCTCTTCCAAAGGTCCTGAGTTCAGTTCCCAGCAAGCACATGGTGACTCACAACCATCTGTAATGGGATCCGATGCCCTCTTCTGGTGTGTCTGAAGACAGCTACCATGTACTCATATATAATGAATAAATAAGTCTTTTAAAAAAAAAAAAAAAAAAAAAAAAGAGCCTGCTAGGGGCCAACTCCTGTTCCCAGGATGCCCTTGTAAGGTCATCTCCTGGTGCTAGTACATAGAAGGCTGTCATTTTTATAGGACCCTTAAAGCAACCGAGACTCCTGACTGTGGCCATACTCCTGCCAAGTGAGGGCCCCAAAGTACTATATTCAAGCCCTTTGTGCACCCACCCACCCACCTTCTTTCTCAGGGGTACTACAGCCTGAAAGGAGCCCGCTGGACCTGGCCTTTTTGCGTATTCCTAAAGAAGGGCCCCTCCCTAAACCCAACAGAAGTTTTGAAAACTGAGCAGGCAGCATGTGTGGGGGTGAGGAGAGGAAGTGGGTGTTCCCCATATACCCTACCCTTTAAAACACAGTGACCACGCTGGGAAGTTGTTGGCCTGGTTCTAAGCAGATGGAATGTGGGCTGTTTTGTTCAACTGGGCCCACTCCCTTGGGAGGCGCCATCCTGCTCACTCTGGGCCCTGGGACCTCCAACAGCTAGACAGCTTCCTGGAGGGCCTGGCTTTAGCCTGAGGGTGCCCCTCCAAGCTGGCCAGCTAGGCTCTCCATCCCTGCTGGGTATTGGCGTTCTTCTGAGAGAGATATAAATACTCATGAAGCACAGAGTCAGGGAAGCTTCCTCTGATGTCGCAGCATATTTCGACCGTGGGTTTTTTTTTCCCCATCTGGCATCAAAACCTCACTTACAAAACTGGAGAGAAAGAAGAGTGGAATTCCAGAGTTACCTGCATAGTTTAGCCTCAGGCAAGGCTGTCTCCTGCCATTGACCTGGTTCCCTGTGGCTGGACTCCAATCCTTACTATGTTCCTGCAAACTCAGACCCTGAATGTCAGTGGGGCAGCCTAGGATTCTATTTATACTAGGTGTGGTAGCTCGCATCTGTAACTCCAGCATTTGGGAGGCTGAGGCAGGACTGCCACTATTTTGAGAGCCACCTAGACGGTGTTAGCATATGCTGTATAAAGTGCTCAGAAGACAAGGATGAGGGAGGGGGTGGGGGGATTTCAAGTTTGAGGCCAGGAGGACTTAGTGTGAGAAAACCAAAACAGAGGCCAGTAAGATGCAGATAAAACACATTAAGCCTGCAGACCTACAAGTTTGATTCCCCAGAACCCACATAAAAGTGAACAGAAGAACTACTCCCCCATGTCAGTTTTCTGACCTATAGCACACTCCCACATCACAGTGTAAGTGTGTGCGCACACACACAAACACACACACACACATCATACACACACAAACACAGATATCACTTTTTAAGTTTTTTTTTTTTTCAGTCTGAAATGGGGTAAAATGTAGACAGTGGCCCTGCTTTAGCACATAAGTAGGCCACAGGACCCCAAGTGGGTCCACCCGCAAAGCCCCTCTCCCCTTTAGCTTTGCCTTGGGTTGCTTGGCAACGCTTGGTGCTCTGAGCCTGACAGGGTTATTAGCTCCACAGAGACAGAGAGGGGTCACACCTCCTGTATGTGCTACACAGGTGGCCAGTTCTGTGGCAGCCAGTTTCCTATGGGTGACGGGGGCAGCCATGGGACACAAAAGGCTTTTTACCAGCATAGAAACAACACTGGTAGCCTTTGTCCTTCTTGCCTGCTGACTTGAGATCAGTGGCCCGTGACAACTTTCATTAGTGAGCTCTGCTAGAGCCCTTCCTCTCCATATTGCCCCCTCTGTCTGCCCCCTTTGTCCTCTTTGGACTGTGTTTGACCCTAGCCCACCTCTGTCACACAGTTAGTAAGGAACTACCAGGAATAGCTGAAGGGGGTCACCACTTGGGTTGGATCAGAGTCCTGGAGCTAGGACAGTTATCCCCATATTTTAGATAAGAAAACTGAGGCCTGGGGATGCTACAGACTTAATTCAAATCTGTGCAGTTGGAAAGACTCAAAGCTGGGCCTCTGAACTGGGTCTTTTGTCCATTCAAACTCCCTCCCTCCCTCTCCCTTCCTCTCTCACATCCGCTATGTCCGCTAGTAACTGGCTGCCCACATCCCTTATCACTCAAATGCACCCTGAGCCCAAGATGTCAGACTTGACATTTCTGGACTGAGTACAAGGGAACCAGAACCTCCCACTGCCAGTCAAAACAGAAGGTCTGAAGATGGGTCCAAGAATAGCTTGTGACTGTGAGGTCACTAGCCTGAGAGGACAGACAGGTTGGCACAGTCCAGGGAGGTCACAAGAGAGCCTCAAGTGACTCCAACCTTGTCCCCAGTAAACTGCAAACACCAGTGTCCGTTTTGTGTCGTCCCTACTTTTGAGTTGGTCCACACGTTCACAGTATGGCTTCCCACGGGGCAGAGCCAGAAGTGGGTAGCCTGGAGGGAGACAGGAAGGCAGTAGCTGGCCTTAGGGACCGGAAAGCCTGGCCTTGAATAGGCTCCACCTCTGTCTGCAACATTAAGGACCACAATATGTTCTGTCCCTGGCCTCCTACTCCCACGCCCCTCCTCAGCCAGGAATAGTTTCTTCGAAGCCACCCATGAAATGCCAGGAGTTAGCACTTCATTTGGTTTGAACCGTCCAAAAATACCCAGCAGAGACAGAGGCATTAAAAGTGTGTCCTGGGAATGGCTGTTCCTCTCTTACTGAATGGAGGGGGGGTGAACAGTCTGTGCTCCAACTAGCCAGGTTCAGCCACCTGAACCTTATAATCAGTGAAATCAATTATAAAAGCCAAATTAATAATAAAAAAACAAAAAAGGAGATTTACTCAATGTATTCAATGTGGCAACATTGAAAAGACACACACACACACACACACACACACACACACAATCTTCAGGGGCCTGAAATCAATGTAAAGTTTAAGCAGAAAGCAACAGTTGAGCACATCTAAGCAGAGTCCTGGTTAGGGTATAGTCCCTCCTATCACTCACTGGTCCATCTTGTGCTTCTGGTTTTTCCTGCAAGGTGGTCAGCTTGGTACCTCTGGAAACAAGTCTCCTCTTCCTGGGGAAATCCTTGGAGTCCCTTGTTTTAAAAGTCTGGTGGTCAGAGTGAGAGACTTAAGTGTCTTTAGTACAGAATAGAGTGTATTTAGGTCATGGGGGAGTTAAGAGGGTGGTAGAGGCAGAGAGAGAGAAGAGAGGAGTAGAGGAGTAGAGGCCGGCCATGAGCGTGTGGAGAGAGAGGGGGGAAGGGCAGGGGAAGAGGAGGGGTAAGGAGGGGAAACAGGGAGCAAAAGAAAGAGCAAGAGAGCTAAGTGTCTTTTTAGAATGTCTTCATTTGGGGGTTGGAGAGATGGCTCAGCAGCACTGGCTGCTCTTCCAGGGACCCTGGGTTCAGTTCTGAGCATCTACATGGCAGCTCACATCTGTTTGTAACTCCAGTTCCAGTGTTTGACATACATGTAGGCATGACATCCTCACACATACATGTAGGCAAAATACTAGTGAACATAAAATTAAATGCTTATATATATTTTTTAAAGTATGTACTACCACTTTTTTAAAAGAGTATTTTCAGTTCTATTATACCTCTAGAAGTAGGGTCTGTGCAGAAGCAATAGAAAGGGACCATCTAGACAGTATGTTATAGGTGACTCAGGGACCATCTAGACAGTATGCTATAGGTGACTCAGGGACCATCTAGATAGTATGTTATAGGTGACTCAGGAACTCTTGCCATCAGTGTGGCTTCTACATTTGTAGGTGGGCAAACACCCCTCTAAATACAATGTCTATATAAAATCTGAGGCTTCCTGACTTGTTTGAGGGGTGGGTGGGTCTCCTGGAAAAGATGGGTGCAAGGTAGTGTGGCCTTAGAGCTCCCGAAGCCTCTGGTACCCAGCAGCTTTCAGGAAAAAGGGGCCAACCCTTCTCGACCATCAGTGTGACTGGCCTCCTGGGTGGGATGTGGCTCCCCCATCCGCTGTGATGGGCACTAAGATGGTGTTAACACAGGGAGAGACTCTACAGACTTCGCTGGAGACCATGAGAGTATGTCTTACGTGCTGGTGATGACCCTCAGTTAGTTGAGTTTGTGAATAATGTCTAAGATGAGGTATGACGGTGCATGCCTGGTTATCCCAGCCCCAGAGAGATGGAGAAGCAGAAGGATCAGCACTTAGTTTAAGCTTCAGTTACATAGAGAGTTGAGGCCAGTTTAGGATAAAGACTATCTCACCAGCACCTCTAATCCCAGCCAGCACTCAGGAGGAAGAGGCAGGTGTATCTCTGTGAGTTCAGGACCAGCTAGGTATACAGAGTTCCAGGACAATCAGAGCTACCCAAAGAAACCCTGTGGCACCAAAAAAAAAAAAAAAAACACACACACACAGATGGGGGTGGCGGGGAGAGGGAGACAAGGTTCCTGTTACTGTGATTGGTCCTTGAGAAAGTCTATCTTAGGTTGCTTGTCCTCTTAGGGTAAGTGACCTTTGGCCTTCCTTAGCCTATAGGAACATCATCCCAGCTCTGCCTCTACACAGGTCTGTGTCCAGATTTCTCCCCATATACACGGTCATCAGTCCTTTTGAGATTAGAGCCCTCCTCCACTGTGTTGTTCTTCAGTGGGATCCTGTATTTTCATGGGTCACATACTGAGGAATGTGGGGGACAAGTCTCAGCCCATCACACAGACCATAGGTGTAGCTCTCAGGTCTTTTCGGGGGGTGGGTTTCTTGGTCACACTGCCCTCCTTTTATCTTCTCTGTCTATCTGCTTCTGGAAGCAGGCTCTTTACAGCCGTCATGCCCATGGTGGCAGCTGGATTGATCCTTGACGACCCCACGCTGCAGCCTGTCAGAAGACTCGTGTCCCTTGTAGGCACTGTCTGTGTTTGGGGTTTTTATTTTGCTGTGCTGTTGTGGCTGCTGCCAGCTTTTCCCTTCTGGCCACCTCAGTTGCATGGCAGTCACCTGCTCGCTGGCATCTCGAGTGGGTATGGGGTATGATTGCCACGGCTGCTCTCGACCTCCACAAGTGCAGCCCAGAATGTCACCGATAATTCTTTTTGTCTCTTCTGTTTTCGCTCTTAAAAACCACCTTGTTCATGATCCAGTAAAGAAGGTCCTTTAAGTGATGGGTCAGTAACCGATGCCCCCTGGGACTCGGGAGTGTCACTAACTGCTTTTCTAGTCACCATGCCTGAAGCTTCCTAAACAGCTTTGTCTTGGCAGCTGTTTGGTTTTGTGCAGAAAAAGGTGGGGTGGGGGCTGGGGAGTGTGAAGTAGCAGGTGGCTTTCCTGCAGGCTGAGACCTAGCAGGGAGGAGGCTGTAGTGGTTTGGGCTAGCTAACTCCATGGCTTCTCTGTGTTGGTGAGAGCCCTCTCCTGATCATGAACCTTCACTTGCCTGCTTACATTTGCCCTTCGAAGCTCTGGAGGATTTTCCCAGGCGAACTTGGCTTGGGGATGAGAGAACATCCTATTCCTGCTAGAAAAGAAGTGTAGCTCCAGCAGCACCCCCAGAAGAGTAGAATCCTCTTCACTAGACATGATTGTAACAAACCCCGAGAGACTGGGGAGTCGGCTCGGTTGGTAAGGTTATTGTCTAGCACATGTAAAGACACGAGTTCAGATCTCCGGGACCCATGTAAAGTCAGAATCAGGAGCATGCATCTGTCTTCCCTGCTCTCCTACTGAGGGACAGGAGAGAGGGGCTGGCAGTAGCAGACATGAACAAGACCCTGTCGCAAACAAAGTTAGGGGACTTGTGAGATGGCTTAGTAGCCAAAGGTGGTTCCTGCTAAGTATGACCACCTGAGTTTGAGGCAGGAGGATCACAAGTTAAAAGCCAGTCTAGGCAATTTGGCAAAGCCTTGCAAAATTAGTATTAAAGGGCTGGGAGGACGGAGAGATAGCTGGTGGAGTAAGCATGAATGCAGCTAAGCCTGTTGACTTAAGTTTAAGGCCTGACACCTAAGACAGAGTGGAAGAGAGCCAATTTCACACACACACACACACACACACACACACACACTTCGCTTATTTAAAATGATTAAAGGGCTGGAATTGTGGTTCAGTGGCAGAACACTTACCTAGCATGCGTGATTTGAGGGCTGGCAAGATGGCTCAGTGGATCAGTGGGTTAAGGACCTTGTCACCAAGGCTGAGAACCTGAGTTCAACTCCTGGGACCCACACAGTGGAAGACAGGAGCTGACTGCCACTATCTGTCCTCTTACCCCCATACAGGAGCTATGCCACTTGCCTGCCCACATACCTATACATACACATTATTGAATGGATGAATGAATGACATTAGGGATGGGTTTGCCTCAAAGCATCATTAAGCTCATTAAGGAAATTCCTAGGCAGGGACTGGGGCTCAGTTAGTGAGAGTGCTTGCCTGGCATGGACAGGATCCTGGGTTTGATCGCCAGTATGTCATAAACTAGGTATGCAGATTCATGCCTGTCATCCCAGCAATGGGGATTTGAGACAGAAGGCTCGTAGGTTGAAGGTTGTCCTCTGCTATGTAATGAGTTTGGGGGGGCAAGTTGAGCTATCTAAAACTTTCTCTAAAAATTCCTGAGTGGTGTAGCTGAGCCCTAGAGCACTCACCTGGCCTTCGTGAAGATGTGTTGATTCTCTTTTCTTTAGTAATTACAGGACAGACGCCCCACTAATGGTCAGGTGGAAGTGCCCCAGCCCCCATTACATACATGCAGGCTTCTCACTCTGATTTGTAAGGTTCTGGAACTAAATAACATATAAAAGCCCCAGGGCTTTCTAGAATTCTGCTGACCGCATCCCTCATACTGAGAATGTATCTGCTCCCGTGTGTTTGTTCCCGTGTGTCCCAGCACTGAAAGACGGGGGTAGACCGGACAGCAGTTGACAAGTACTAATCCTCATCTTTTCCTTGTTCCTTTCCAAAAGGTTTAGCTTTTTCTCCCGGGACAAGAAGCGCCTGGCCAACACACAGAGACCCACACACATCCACGAGTCCTTTGGCCAGTGGGCCATTACCCATCGAGATGACGGGTACACAGAGCAAGGACAGGAAGCCCTGCAGCACCTGTGACTGGACCTCCTCCTAGACCTGCCACCTGCTCCAGGTGGCAGGCTGCCTCAACATCAACTCCTCAAACGAACTGTCTGCTTTGAGGACAGATGATGAAAAACTGATGCCAAATTTTATTTATCTGCAGGGCTACTCAGTTTATACTCAATGCCTCTGACCCTTTAGGACCTATATTTAATAAGATGAGGATATAAAACCAGACTCCATTAATTTTAGTTAACAAGCTTCCTAAGCTGAACACATCACCACTATCATAGCTATTTGACTCCTAGGTTTTGTTTTGTTTTCTTATGGCCTTTGTCGGCGAGGAGCAGTGGAAGGGGTGAGTTTTATATTATGAAGTTGCCCTGGAGGTAGCAGGCTGTACAGAAGTTGTGAATCGGACGGTGGAGTCTCTAATCATAAGATAGGCTACCCAGTTTGGCTGGGACGCAACAGTCATGCAGTTCTTCTAGCCACTAGCTAGAAACAACCTTGGGACTGTTAAAGCTAGAGGCCCAAGCAGCCTGTCCGAGATGGTGTGCCTTGGAATCTGCTGTGAGCTACACAGTACTAACCAAACAAAGTTGTTTCTGATGAGACATCGACTTGTTTCCTGTGTGCCTTTTTCCTTTTCTGCCATCTTTTACTTTCTCATGTACCTTGGGTGAAATACTGGGTCCTATGCAAAGATGACAATGCTTTAAAGGGGTTTGAGTGCCAGGCTCACAAGCCTAGGTGATGTGCTATGGTGGATGAGGGAGTCAGATGTATGGGTGGAAGGACATTGAGTAGGTGGGGGCTTGGAGACCACATGCCTAGTTGACCCACAGTTGCCATGCCACTGAAGGAACTGAAGGCCAGCCCATGTACTTTCTGCTGAAACACAGAGCACTTGGGGATCAGGCTTCAGAGGGTGGCACCTCCTAAGGTCACATGATGAATGAGACCAGGCCCTAAGAAACAAGGCGAAGCTGAGCATGTGGGTGCATGCCTATAGCACTCACTGTGGCCTCAATGTGACATCTCAAGTTCTAGCCATTTTCTGACAGCAAGGACACGGGAATTTCTATAGCAACTCATTTTGTGATGGTTTTAAAGTCAAGATTTTTATTATATGACCCCAGTTGGCCTCAGATACCCAACCGTCCCGTGTCTCCCAAGTGTGCTGGGTCAACAGGCTTGTGCCACCACGCCTGGCTCTACTAGTAACTTTTAATACTGTGTGATGTGTGTGCCATAGTGCTCATGTGGAGATCACACATTTGTGACCTTTTAAAAGAGATTTTCGTGTTTGTGTGAGTGCTTACACACACACACACACACACACACATTTTGTGTGTGTGTGTGCACATAAGGCCAAAAAAAGGGCATGGGACCCCATGGAACTGGAATTAAGAGTTTTGTTTTTTCACCTACATTCTGTCCCCAGGCTCCCCGCCCTGTATTAGAGGTTTTAAAGCCACTATGTGGTATTAAGAATGGAATGCAGGTTGCCTCTAAGAACATCAAGTGCTCTTAAATGCAGATGTCTCTCCAGCCTGAGTAATATATCTTTTTATGCTGAGCCATCTTGCTAGCTCTCCAATGACAGTGTGTTTACAGATTGAAATGGCCTGGAATTCCATATAAATCAAACTTTGCCTGTCTGCCTCCCAAGTGCTGTGATTAAAGTTGCGCCTCACTGAGCCCAGTTAAATGCCATTTTATTTTTAAAGTTTTGAGAGCGGTTTCTGGTTGATTTCAAGTTCACAGAAGCCAGCTGTCCAGCAAACCAGGAAAAGGGCACACCAGCCCTTCAAGCTAGGTCCAGATAGTCTCTCATTTCTCCCTCTTTCATCCCATTCCTGCTGAGTCTCACTTTGCAACCTTGGCTATCCGGGAGCTCACTCTGTAGAACAGGCCTGCCTCTGCGTACACCAGCACCACCTGGACTTATTTTAAAAGAGCTCAAAGTCAGCTACAGATTACAGCCCGACAAGACTGCTTTTCATCTAAATGCCTGTCACAGAAGAAGGCTGGCAGCCAGTATTTTTCCTGGGAGTGGGTAACAGACTTGACAGCAGCTGCCTGCTGACCCAGATGCTCAACCTGCTGTCTAGTTATTAAGAGCTGGAAACATCCTCCTCGGATTTGGCCTTGCTAGGCCCTTTTCTTCCAATTCAGTAAACCCTGGGGCTACAAACATGAAGATGGAAAAGACCACAAATCCCAGAGTCAATGTCAGTGTAACATTTTTATAGACCATTGAGACAGGGTCTTACTTTGTACCCTAAACTGGCTTCAAACTTGCACTTCTCCTGCCTCAGCCTCCCCAGTGCTAGGATGACAGGGACGTGCCATTACACCAGGCTACTTAAGGGTTCTAAATCATTATCCCTTCTGCCACACATTCAACCCCACCTTAAAAGGTGTGAGAAAGTGAGACATAGATTCTTTATTCCCCCCTCTCTGTCAATGCTGCCTCCAACTCCCGAGTGCTGGGCTGACAGCATGTGAAAACTCTTCTATTCCCACTTGAGCTGAGTGACTTACACAACTGTTTCTCCCTCTCATTCTAAGTGGCTGTGGTTAGAGTGCTTGCCTGGCATGCCTGTGCTCTCCAGTTCAATACCCAGTACCGCAAAAGGAACTGCCACGCCTGATGGAGGCCTGGTGGCTCCTGCCCCACTCTGCGTGGGCCTCCGCTGCCTGCTGCTAGCTAGCTCTACTTACTCCTGTCCCTCTTGTCCCTGGTTTTGGCCCTCTCCTCCCTGAACTCCCTCTCTCTTTCCCAATCATTCTCAGGCCACACCCGGGTCCTCTCTTGCCAGTGCTTCTCTCGGCCCCTATCATGGTCCCGTTCCCTGGGCCTGGGGTCCCAGTGTCTGTCCCTGGATCGAGATCGCTCCCTCCTTTCCCTCTTTCCTTCTCTATGCGCCTCGTTCTTGACAACTGGCAAGTTGATGGGTTTTCGGAAAGGCCGATCTCTGCCACCAAACCTCAGTTGCCCAGATTCCTTTTTCCCACCCAACCCACCACCCAGCCGCCGAGGGATCCAGCCACGGAGGGTCCTCTCTAGTTCATAGTCCACAAATATCTCATGCTGGTCGATGACCAGGCCATCAGCATCTCTGTAGGCCTTCAGCAGGGCCCTCTCCTCCTTGTATTCAATGAAGGCATAGCCCTTGGAGAAGCCTGTCACAAGGTCCCGAACCAGCCGTAGCCGTCGGATGTCACCATATCGGGAGAAGACTTCCTTCAACTTCTCCTCTTTGGTCTGCAAGTTAAGTCGTGCCACAAACAAGGTAAGGAGGGGGTCTCCAGTGACTCCTTTGTTGGGGACATAGCGGGCCAGCATGGCCCTCCACACAGCTCGGTCATGTGGGTCTTCGTCTGTGCCATCGATGCTGCCGGCTTTAAGCGGGTCATACTCCTTGGCAATGGGCATCCAGTCGCTCATGCTCTACAACAGGAACAGGAAGTTATGAAGCCCCCACGCTTCTCCACCCTCACCGCAGCTCTGGAAAGCAGTGCCATGCACCTCCTATTGTGGAGGGTGCACCTCACTATGTAGGGCTTCCTTTATAATCCCAAACTGGCCCAGAACTCCAAATCCTCCTGCTTCACGCTGAGTGCTGAGACTACAGGCATGTGCCACCAATTAACCTCACTACTTGTGTTGAGGGCAGTGGGCTCAAGAGCAGAGACTTTCTTCACAGCTCCCCACAGCACCCTGCTATAACTCATTCATACTGACACAATTCAGACTCTAAAAAGTTTGGGCTGCCCACTAATGCTGAGGAGCCAATGCTGGAATCACTGGAATCTGCTGTTTATAATCAGGAGTGCGAGAAACACTGCAGACAACTCCTTTCCTAATAGCATCTTTCCATGTCCCTAAAACGATATTTATTCCTGGCCATGCTAATGCGCACATGTAGACCCAGCACTCAGGAGGCTGAGACAGGAGAAATCCCACAGTTTAAGGCCATTCTAGGCTAGCTGTGTCAAAAACCAAAGAGCTAGGGGCTGGAAAGATGACTCATTAGGTAAGAGGACTGGCTTCCTTCAGAGGACCCAGGTAAGGTTCTCGTCATCTACATGGATGGCTCACAACTGTCAATTACTCCAGTCCCAGGGGATCTGAAGCCCTCTTCTGGCTTCTGTGAACACCAGGCATATGCATGGTACGCATACAAACATGCAGACTGTTAAGTCTGAAAGTGCCTCACAGAGACCACCACTCACAAATGCAACTGGCAAGAGTGGTCTTATTTGGAGAAAGCAAGAAGCCTGCATGTAGCGGTCGGCCACTTGCAAAAATACATACAAAGGCACACCATAATTTTTAATAGGGAACTAGGGGAATTTTAGCTAGGCTTAGGCAATCTAAAACTTCATTGGTAGGTGCCAGGGATGTTACATGGGTTGGTTTTTGATTGGCTTGTGTCCAGGTGGTCAGTGGACTGCATTTCTGTGTCATGAACCTTTAACCACAGGATAAGATGCCCAGCCATACAAGGCGACTCAGCACAGATGGCCCATCCTGAGATAAGAGATTTCCCCATCCTTGTGGTTGTCTCCACGCTGGTCTTTGGATGGGGGATTTTATGGCTTTATTTCTGGAGCTGATGACTTATGGCCTAGTTCCTGGAATTGAGCACTTTGGATTACTTTCCTTTGAAGTCAGGCCTGGTCCTAACATGGTGTTATTTGTCCTATCATCCTCCTTGATATCGTACCATGGGCCAAATGACAGGCCTATCTCCTGGGTGATAGGGTTGAGATGTTCATATTGAGATAGTAAGACCATGACCTGGACTGTGGAGATGTTTTCTCATACAAATTTGACTAGTGCACTTATGGCCCAAGGTCTACAGGTGAGTACAATCATCAATGGCAAGACTGGCCCTACAATGCCAGGACACAATAGTCTAGGTTAAAAATCAGTTGACCAGACCAGTCAAAGTCTGTACCTCTCCCTAAATCTCTCAGGGCCTGGAAGAATCCATTTGGTGGATGAGGGTTTGTGTCTGCTGAATTCTGATCTCCAAGCAGAGCACGCATAAGGAACAGGTAGTTGGAACCCTCTGGAGACCTGTCAGGATACACCACTGTTTACGGTGCAGTAGAGTATGTGTTTGAGGCAAGAGTTTCTGAACTCTTAAGTGGGTTTTGTGGGTGGGCAACAGCTCGACAGAGTCCAGTGCTGGCCTCAGGTGTATAGTTGTCAGGGTCTGCATGTGGGTCAACGGGTTTTATGTGGGACAATAGTTAATGTCTCCTTTAAGGTATAATTCATTCTCTCTACTTGACCTGAACTTTGGGGTCAGTAAACACAATGGAGTCTCCAATTTGTCCCAACAGCCTTGACTAACTTTTGGGTTACCTGAGAGATAAAAGTAGGTCAACTGTCTGACCCTAGGAGTATGGGGGCGGGGGCATACCTAAGGATGATGTCTTCTAACAGCTTCTTGGCCATCACCCCATTTGTGGGATAGGCCTCTGTTCATCCTGAAAAGGTATCTACCAACACTAGCAAGTACTTGTACCCATACAACCCAGGCTTGACTTCTCTAAAGTCAATTTCCCAGTTTTTTCTGGGTCAAGTTCCTCTCTCCCTGGACCCTAATGTGGAGGTCCCTCCAAGTTTGGCCTTGACTATATGGCAGATGGAGCATGGAACCATGGCTCCCTCTGAATTTGGCCGTAAGTCAAGACTTTAAGGTGCACTCTTCAGAGTAGGTCCTCAACCTTGTTTTCCCTAGGAGGGTGTTCTGGTGCATCTTGCAAACAAAGTCTGAGGGGAGGATAATCCTTTCATCAGGGTACTGTACAATCCCCTGTAATTCCCTGCTGGTGTAAGCTGGGACCTCAGGCGATGTGGGTGACACCATCAGAGCCTCTGAACCATTAGGACGGTGGTGACCTGGATGCTGCCTCCCTGCCCAATGCCAATTGTTGCTGTCTCTAGGGGATGGTTTCTGTCCCCCAGTTGGTGTCCTGGACACTGTATGATTGCAACTGCAACTTTCTCCGGCAGCCACACTGCTTGTAGGAGGCTTAGGATCTTATACTTATTTTTTGACAGTTTCTCCTTCTGAGGTGAGAAGCCCTCTTTCCTTGTAGATGACCCTATGAACACGCATGGTTGCAAAAGCATATCACCTGTCCATGTATATATTGAGTCTTTTTTTTTTCCTTGGCCTAGCTGTAGGGCCTTCATCAGAGTTATTAATTTAGCTTTCTGGGCTGACATACCTATAGTCAAGAATCCTCAACTTTTGATCATCCTGCCTCTACCTCCTCAATGGATGTGCAAATCAATCCATCTTGGGATGTGGGCAAATCTTTTTCTTTTCACTTTAAGATTTAATGTATGTGGGTACACAGACACATCATAAGAGGGCACCAAATCCCATGACACATGGTTGTGAGCCACCATGTGGTTGCTGGGAATTGAACTGAGGACCTCTGGAAGAGCAGTCAGTGCTCTTAACCCCGCTGAGCCATCTCCAACACCCCCCCCCCCCTTTTCTCGTTTGTTTGTATTTTGGAGACCTGATTTCACCCTCTTGCCCTGTAACTGGCTTTGTAGAGAAGGCTGGCCTCGAACTCAGAGATCCATCTGCTTCTGCTTCCCAAGGGCTGGTATTAAAGGCATTCGCTAGTACTGCCCACCACACCCCTATCCCCAAACGTTGTCTCAACAGCTCCTTTTTGTTTGTTTACTTGTCTGTTTAAGATTAGGCCTAAAGTAGCCAGGGCAGGTATAAATTGGTAGCATATGTCTGTAATCCCGACCTTGATTACCCAAGGAGTTGGAGACCAGCCTCGGACACGTGATATACCCATTTAAAAAAAAAAAAAAAAAAAACAGGAAAAAAAAAAAAAAGTCCTCACCTGAAGTGTAGCGGTCTCAGGAATTTGAGAAACTGCCAAGTGCTCCTTCGGAAAACCAAAGTAAAAAGAAACAGCCACTGCCAAACCGTCCCGGGCATGCGCAGTAGTGTTGAGGAAGCCAAGGCGGAACTGTCGGTGTGAAGCCGGTTTCCCGGTACCCAGGTTCCAGCTCAGTGGGAAGGCTGCTCCCCCGCCCCTCACCCCGGCCGCCTTCCCACCCAACCCTCAGTCTCACTCCCACTTCCCGGCCTCTGCCTCTGCCAGGCTTCAACATGGCGTCGGCCATGCGCGGACGTGGCGCCCCGCCAAGCCTGTTGCGCGACTCTTTCTGCCTTCTCACGTTGGCCCTCCTCCCTTCGAGCTTCCACTTACCTCAACAAATTTTGGGTTCTTTCCACAACGAGACAAAAAACCGTTCCCACCGACAGTCTGCGGGACACTGCGGACTCCTTACGCCGAGCTCCACTGGAACTCTTTATTGGCAGCAGCAGATTCACCACGGCCGTTGCTTTGTAGACCCGGCTGGCCTCGAACTGAGAGAAACTTCATCCTGAGTCCTGGGATTAAAGGTGTGGGACCTTCTTCCGTCTTTTGGATTACTTAAAAATAATAAATTGATTATATGATGCGACATACAGAAGTGTATATTTTGAGAATATGGAGATTTCTGTTTTTGTTTTGTTGTTTTTTAAATTGATAGTTACTAGACTACCGAATGTGCTGTTAGTTTTCTAAAACCAGTTTACCCTGCGAATCTGGTTATGTTGAATTTGTTCCTAGAAAATCTAGTAATGTTAATGAGAAGCTTTCCGTGCAATTCCCACAGGCTTACTAATCTCTAGATTTAGTAACTTTAGTTACAAGCCACACAATGACACCCAGTCTCAAAGAACAAACTGGAGAGATGGTTCGGGATTGAAAGCTCTGGCTGCTCTTCCAGAGACCCGATTCGGTTCCCAGCACCCAGCAGAGTTAATGACGGCAGCCTGTAACTTCAGTTTCAGAGGATCCATGACTTGTGGCCTTACAGAGAGAGCACTGCAAATGTGTTATGCAGTCAAAACAGCGATATACATAAAACAAGAATAAACTAGGTGGTGGTTGCGCACGCCTTTAATCTCAGCATTCGAGAGGCAGAGGAAGGAAGATGTCCGAGTTTGAGGCCATCAAACTGGTCTACAAAGTGAGTTCCACAATAGCCAGAGCTACACAGAGAAACCCTACTCTGTTGAAAAACAAAATGAAAATGATAATACAAAGAAACACAACTGAACTGTAAAGACCTATTCATTGTACAAATATATGTAACCACATAGGGTTTTTTATCCACTCTTGTCTTTAGATTTTAAAATTGATTAAAATAAATGGGTTCAGAGAAGAGCCTAGCTATAGGGCCAAGGTATATTTTATATTTTATTTTTATAAATATATTTTTAGTCTGAGTCTTACGGTCTGGGAGGAAGAACCAGGGTCTAACTTCTACAATGAGTCATTGAGAAATTTCTCCAGCCCTTCCCTGTTGCAGTTGTTTGAGATAGTGTCTCATGTAGCCCAGGCTGGCCTTTGAGTGCTGAGATTACCAGGAGTACCACCAGAGCCGGCTATAGTTTTCTTTATTGTTTTGTTAGTTTTTTAAAAAGATATATTTATTATGGATACAGTGCTTTGCCTGCATGTATACCTTCGGGCCAGAAGAGGGCACTATAACTCACTATAGATGGTTGTGAGCCATCACGTGGTTGCTGGGACTTGAACTCAGGACCCCCTGGAAGAGTAGCTAGTGCTCTTAACCTCTGAGCAATTTCTCCAGCCTATTTTATTAATTTTTTGAGACCAATTCATAACCACGGAGTGCAGATAGGACTGTTGTTTCAGGTCCTCAGATTCTGGGGTGACAGGTGTTCTCCAAGACACCAGGTCTAATCTTTCTGCAGGTCTCACACTCTCAGCAAAAGTCTCACATTCCCTGAGGTAAACCCATTTCACTCACCCTACAGTTCCTTACAGAAAAGCTTTTTCTGTGCCCAGGGTAGAGCAGAGCTGAAGGCCAGGAGGGCCGGGAGCTAGAGTCCCTTCCCATAACCTCCTTTAGGCTCCTCCCATTAATAAACAGATCACAGATAATAAAACCACTGGGGAGCAAGGTGGCATAATCCTTAATCCTTTAATCACTTGAGAAGCCCAGGCAAGTGGATCCCCAGCTCTCTGAGTTCAAAACCAGGCTGGTCTACAGAGTCAGTTCTAGCACAGCCAGGAAACCCCTGCCTTGAAGCAAACAAAACCTCAGTTACTTTTGATGTACAGAGATTTCAAAACAAGAGTCTGGGGCGTCACTCTTCCTCACAGGACACCTAGCTCCTTCCCCTAAGAGTTTAACTAAGATGAACTCCTTAGTCTAAGACTGCTCCAGAACCCTGGTTGCTTTCTGGCATCAATGAACAACGTCTACAACCTTGAAGGAGCCACCCAGGAATCGGTGTCACATGAAGCCAGCTGACCTGAACAACACACTCGTGTTGCAACCAGGCCAGCTGCTGGTGGAACGTTTCTGTTTGTGGGTGTCAGCCCCCCCAAACATCTCCAGTTCCACTTTGATGACGTGTGACCTCTCCACCCACTTACTTCTGTTTTCCGGTATGTTTTAACTTATCTCAGGGGAGTAGTGGTTTAGAAAAAAAAAAAAGGCAATGTTATTGATTTTCTGAAGGCCAGTAGAGTATGTGGGAGAGGAGAAAGGAGGTCGGACTGAGAACAGAGAGTACAAACCCAAGATGTGCGTGCTGTGGACTTCCCAGGAGGGAGGGTTGCCTTGAAATTAGTGTTTGTTTGTTTGTTTCGAAACAGGGTTTCTCTGTGTAACAAGCCCTGACCATCCTGGAACCTCACTCTGTAGATCAGGCTGGCCTTGAACTCAAAGAGATTCACCTGCTTCTGCCTCCCAAGTACTGACATTAAAGGTGACACCACCAACCCCTAGCTTTTTTTTTTTTTTTTTTTTTTGAGACAGGATCTTTCTATATAACCCTGACTATCCTGGGCCTCACTATGAACACCAGACTGCCCTAGAACTGCATCTTTCTTAGTGCTTGGATTAAAGGTGTTTGTGCTTTTAAGCAACTAATTTTTACTTGCTGTGTGTGCCTGGGCCACAGTATGCATGGGAAAGTCAGGGTTGGCTCTCCTTTCTCTCTTCCACCTTTCAGAGGCGGGTCTCTTTTTTCTGCTATGCTGTGTACTCCAGCCAGTATAGGAGCTTCCAGATGATTCTCTTTACATGAGGATCCAGCTTGGGTTGTCAGTTTGGACAAAGCTAATCTTTTACCTACCACCACGTCCCTGGTCCCAATTGGCCTTTGCTATATAATGAAAGGATATAAGGGAGCGAGGGAGAAGGCTGTGGAGCTTCAGAGGGCCAATATCTGGAAGAATGTCAGGGCAAGGGTTTGGCAAGGCCCATCATTTGGGAGAGTTCCAGGCTGTCTTTGTATCTGGGTAGGTTGAAGGGAATACAGTAACCCAGAGGGCTGGGAGACGGCTCAGTAGAGCACGTGCTCGGCAAACACGGGAGTGAGTCCAATCCCCAGAGCCCACATAAAAGCTAGGCATGACAACTCATGTCTGTAATCTGGGTGCTAGGGAAGTGGAGACAGGCAGATGCCTGGTACTCAGTGGCCAGGCAGCCTAACTGAATCAGAGAGCTCCAGGCGCAGTGAGAGGCCCTCCCTGTCTTAAGAGCAAATAAATAAAGCAGACTGCCAAGGAGATGACCCAAGGGGAATGCAAGCATGGCGACCTGAGTTCCATATCTGGAGCCCACACCAAAAAAGCCAGATACAGTGGTACATGTGTAGGTAGGAGGGGACAAAAGGACTTCCTAGAAGCTCTCCCCTCACCTGGGGAGTTCCCAGACATCCAGGGCTACACAGGGAAACCCTGTTTCAAACACAGCAAACATTAGTCGCAGCACTCAGGAGGCAGAAGCAGGAGGATCTCTGTGAGTTCAAAGTCAGCCTTTTCAACAGAGTTGAGCTCCAGGGTAGCCAGGGTTACACAGAGAAACACCATCTGGAAAAACCCAAACCGACAAACCAAAAAAACTAAAGAGAAATCTCCCGCACCAACAAACAAACAAACAAACAAAAGGTTAGTGAGTAACTGAGGAAGGCATAAGACTTTGACCTCTGGCTCCAAATTCATTCTCTCTCTCTCTCTCTCTCTCTCTCTCTCTCTCTCTCTCTCTCTCTCTCTCTCTCTCTCTCTCTCCTTCCCTCCCTCTCCTCCCCACGCTCCCCCACCCCTGTCCTAGAGCTCACTCTGTAGACCAGGGTGGCCTTGAACTCACCCTCACCGAGATCTCTGTCTTCTCTTATTTCATTCTTAAGGGAGCTCCTCTAAGCTTTAAAGAACTTCCCAGTTCTTAGTTTAGAACTTGCTGCTATCTAATAATGCTGTCCCTTCACCTCGAGATCTGATCCCAGCCTCGAGGCCCTTTATTCTAACAAATCTCTCCGAAGAGGGCTGTTTGTTAGCTTCTGTGGTCGCCGCACTGCTGCTCTTTTTCTAAACAGGAAGCTGATAGTCCTTTTCAGCCTAGGGACTCTGTTCTGAACCTTTCCTAGAAAGGAAGTCATGGGGACACAGCTTTTAGTATCCTGTTTTCAAGGTTCATTCACGGTGCAGGGGAGTCGGGGCTCTGTGCACTTTTCTCTCTCGTATGTAGGGAGATACAACTGGGTAGCCAAGGTAGCTAGCTCTGTGGTAGAGGCCCATGTTTCCAAGCTCTACCAACTGCTGTCCGTGCCAAATTAAACGGCTGTTGTTTGTTACACAATTTTTTAAAAATACCCTTCAATAGAGACCTGGATTTCCCCTCCCCTGTCATGCAAATTCGATAGCTGGAAAGCTCGAGTTTGCAAAGTTAGAGTTTTTTGTTTTTTGTTTTTTTTTTAAATACCATCTTTCCATGACCACCTTGGGAAGTCCGCCCCCGTCTCTATGGAAACCAGGCTTCTCACGCGCCCGTCACCAAGGGCGGAGTTACGCGAGGCTCCTCCCTCGTGGACTACCAGGCCTTGGGTGCTTCTCTGTACCCCTTCCTCCCTGCTTCGCTTCCCACAGTCCCCTTGTGCGTGTGCCTCACTTTTGGCGCACGGCTGTGTGACTGCACACGGTTTTCCATGGTTCGGTGCTACCCGCTACTCGGCGCCACCCCCCAGGGCCACCCAGACTGCGCACGGCGTGGACTCGGCCCAGTGCAAAGTTTCCCTGTCCCAGAAGCAGTGGACGCGTAGGTGACAGCAGCCCGGAGGTTGTCGACGTCCAGGGTACCATGGAAGAGCCCCCTGTGCGGGAGGAGGAGGACGGGGAGGAAGATGAGGGCGTCCTGGCCAAAAACCCCTTGCAGCTGACCACCGACGACGTGTACGACATCTCCTATGTGGTGGGCCGCGAGCTGATGGCCCTGGGCAGCGACCCCCGCGTCACCCGGCTGCAGTTCAAGATCGTACGTGTGATGGAGATGCTGGAGGCTCTGGTGAACGAGGGCAGCCTGGCGGTTGAGGAGCTGAGGATGGAGAGGGACAACCTTAAGCAGGAGGTGGAGGGGCTGCGGAGAGCTGGTGTGTCCAGAGCCCAGGTGAGGAAAACCCAAGCCTCAGTCTGGAAGTTTCCCCACAGTTAACATTTATTGAGTACCTACTAAGTGTCTGACCCTGCAGTGTTACATGTCAGTAGCCTACTGCTTCGTTTCTCATTTACGTGATTTCTTTTAAAAACTCTTTTTGACCTTTGTTTTTATGTGTATGGGTGTTTTCGAATGTCTGTACATACAATATTCCTGCAGTGTCCGGGGAGGTCAGAAGGGGGCGTTGGATTCCCCCACTCCACATGGATGTATGGATTGCTATTTTATTGGTGCTGGGAATGGAACTCAAGTCTTCTGCCAGAGCAGAAGTCCTCTCAACCTCTGAGCCATCTCTCCTGCCCCTATTTTGGTTTCTTTTTCTTTTTTGATTAGTTTTGTTTTGTTTTTCGAGACAGGATTTCTCTGTGTAGCTTTGGCTGTACTGGAATTCGATCTGTAGACCAGGTTGGTCTGAAACTCACAGAGATCCACCTGCCTCTGCCTGCTGAATGCTGGGATTAAAAGGGTGCACCACCAACGCTCAATTTACTTTCTTTTTAAATTTTTAAAATTTATTAATATTATTCGTGTGCACACGTGTGTCTGTGGGGGGGCTTGGAAAGGGCATGCGTGCTCCCCAGAGAACACGTTTGTAAGGTGATTTTCTCCTTCCTTCAGGCCAGTTCTTCCCGTGAGCAATCTCTCTAGTCCTGCCCTCTGCATCTATGACTTTGACCTCCAACGATGGCTTCATTAGCCCATTTCAGAATCGCAAAGCCCAACATTGCTAGACTCAGTGGGTCTAAATAGGCGAATAGGGATCTAAGAAACTGTGTGTGTGTGGGGGGGGGGTTGTGTTGTTGTTTCTGTGGTTTAGGGTCAAATTTTTGGGCAAATGGAGGGGCCTGAATATGCAAGCAAGCATTGTACTGCTGACATCCCCTCTTCCCGCTTCATTGGTTTTTTGGTTAGAGGTCTCTCTTTCTCTCCCCTTTTTCTCTTTCTTTCTTTCTTTTTCTCCTCCTCTTCCTCTTCCTTCTCTTCCTCCTTCTTCTTTTGAAACTAGGATCTTATAAAGTAGCCCTCACTGGCCTGGAACTTTCCGTGTAGACCATACAGGCTTCAAACTCACAGATACCCTCTCCTACCTAAGCATCCAGAGTACTAAGATTACAGGCATGAGCCAAAATGCCCAGCTTAAACAAAAATTTTAATAAAGGACTTTTCCTTACACACACACACACACACACACACACACACTTGAGATACGCAGGAACATATTTCCTGGTGTGTAACCTTTTCAGGTTTAAATTAGTTTATTTCCAAGGCCCTGCTCATTCTGAGCTCAAACATCCAGATGGTCTTTTTTTTCTTTCTTTCTTTTTTTTACTGCTTTCTTGTTTTGTATTATTTAAGGCAGGGTCTTACTCTGCTGCTCAGGCTGGCTTCAAACTCATGGTAATCCTCCTGCCTCAGTCTTTCTGAGTGTCAGAATCAAGGACGTGAAGCAGTGGTCACCAGCTGCTAAGTCACAGTGACAGGTATATCTGCAGAAAGACCCTTCCATCGTAGCCTGGCCTTGGGGTCACTCAGCCACCTTCATGCTATTTGGAGCATTCTGTCTGTGGGGAATGGAAGAAGCTACGTGTCATGGCCTGAAAACCATGGTTTGCATGGGGCCCAGTGATTTCCCCCATGGGGCAAAGGGGACAAGTGTCAGAGGCGCAAGATGAGGTGGCATATTTTCTTCCTCAAATACAGTCTTAAGATGGGGTGTGTGCGTGGAGCGGGGTGGGTGGCCGGATGTGGTGACACATGTCTGTCATACCAACTTGGGAGGCCAAGGCAGGACCATAGGGAGTTTGAGGCCAGCTTTGGCCACATGGCAAGACCATGCCTCCAAAAAAGGAAAGAAGGAAAAGAAAAAGCATAAAGTAAAAGAATAGGTTTTCACTGAGTTTATTAACATATTGTTTTTTTTTAAATAAATACTTTTTGATGATTTTTAAATTATCTTTACTTGTAGTCAAAAACATGTCACAGGAAATCTTTTTAACATCTTTATTTTATTAACGTTTTTTTAAAAGATTTTTATTTATTATATATAAGTACACTGTAGCTGTCTTCAGACACACTGGAAAAAGGCATCAGATCTCATTACAGATGGTTGTGAGCCATCATGTGGTTGCTGGGATTTGAACTTAGGACCTCTGGAAGAGCACCAAGTGCCCTTAACCACTGAGCCATCTCTCCAGCCCTATTTACTTACTTTTGAGACAAAGTCTTAATAACCACGTTGAGCAGGAACTCACCATGTAGACCAGGCTGGCCTTAAACTCATAGAAATCCACCTGCCTCTCAGAGTGCTGGTTTTATGGGTTCACTTTAAAACGATTTTTAGATTTATTCATTTTACCTTATGTGTATAAATGTTTTGTCTGTCTATATATGCACCATGTGTGTGCTGTTAGATCCTCTGGAACTGGGGTTATTTATGGTTATAATCCACCATATGGATGCTGGGAACCAAATTTGGGTCCCCCGAAAGTGCAGCCAGTGCTCCTAACCACTGAGCCACGTCTCTAGGAACCTGCTTTAAAGGTGCACACCACCACACTTGACTGCTTCTCCTTTGTTTGTTTAGTTTTGGTTTTCATTGTTGTTTTTATCGAGGCAGGCTTTCTCTGTGTAGCCCCAGCTGTCCTGGAACTCTCTCTGTAGACCAGGCTGGCCTCAAGCTCAGGAACTTCACCTACCTCTGCCTCCTGAGTGCTGGGATTAAAAGTGTGCCACCACTGCCAGGCTTTGTTTAAAGTTAATTTATTATTGTTAATTTTTTACTCTGGTGGGGATAGTCCTCAGGGCCTGGCTCACACTAGGCAAGGGTTCTACCATTGAGGGGCTTCCCCTGGCTTGCCTTTACCATGTTCAGGAACACCCAATTTATTCACATACAAGAATTATTTTTTCTACATTTATTTATTTTGTTATGTGTTCGGGAATGGTAATGTACATCCAGCTCTCTTTTGACTTTGTGGGGTCCAGGAATGAAACATGGTTTTAGGTTTGGCAGCAAATATTGTGTAAAGTAGGTAGGTTTCCATTGCTGTGAAGAGACACCATGACCAAGGCAACTTTTTTTTTATTGGATATTGTGTGTATTTACATTTCAAATGTTATCCCCTTTTCCCACTCTCCCTCTCCCATATCCCCTGCTTTTATAAGGGAGCTCCCCCTCCTACCCACCTACTCCCACCTCACCACCCTGGCATTCCCATACATGGGGGAGGGGAAGACGAGCCTTCACAGGACTAAGGCTCCTCCTATTGATGCCAGAAAGTGCCATCTTCTGCTACATATGTGACTGGATCCATGTGTCCCTCCATGTGTACTCTGGTTGGTGGTTGAGTCCCTGGAAGCTCTGGGGGTCTGGTTGGTTGATAATGTTGTTCTTCCCAAGGCACCTCCTATAAGGACAACATGTAATTGGAGCTGGCTTACAGTTTTAGAGGTTCAGTCCAGTATCGTCATGGCAGGAAGCATGGCAGCATCCAGGCAGGCATAGTGCTGGAGAAGAAGCTGAGAGTTCTTCATCTTGTTCTGGAGGCAAACAGAAGACTTATATTCCAGGCAACTAGGAAAAGGCCAAGCCCCACCCACACAGTGTCACACTTCCTCTAACAAGGCCACACCTCCTAGTACTGCCAGTCCAGGGGCCAATCATATTCAAACCCTCAGAAACATCTCTGTGATTGATTTTTCTTTCTTTCTTTCCTTTTTTTGCTTTTGGCTTTTGTTTAGCGCAGGTATCTCATTAGATTTCCTAGGCTGGCCTCATGTCATCTCCCTGACTCCAAGACAGGTGCCACAGTTGTCCGGCTTGCTTTCTGTCTCTGTGCATTGACCGGTCAGAGGCAATTCACCTCATCAAATTCTTTCCCTTCTTTGTGACAGGATATCATGTAGCCCAGGTTGCTCTTAGACCCACTATGTAGCTAAGGCTGGCCTTGAACTCAAAGTCCTCCTGCCTCTGCTTCTTAAGTGTTGGCATGAAAGGTCTGAGCCCGCTTACCCATCTTAGTCTTCCTTCCCCCTCCCTTCTCCTCCTTTCCCCTTCTCTTCTCTTTCCATGTCTGAAATGTAATTTCAAAATTCAGGTACTTGACTTAACGCTCCACCCTACAGTTTCCCTGCCCTCCCTCCCTAACACTCATCCTGGAAAGACTCTGAATGGTCCTTCCCTTCTGTGAGGGCTATCCCTCACAGAGAAGCATGAGGCTGTGGTTTTCCCTTGTTTTGCAGCTGCCTCTTGGGGACTTTCCTGCAATGTGGCTGAAAGCTGAACATAACCAGAAGGAGAAGAGAGAAGGTGCTGCATGTCAGTCAGCCCAGCTGCCAGGAGGCGGAGGCAGGGGTATTACTATGTATGGGACCAGCCAGAGCAACAGATTGAGATCTGGTCTTAAAAGACCAAAAACCAACCACCCACCCAACCAACCCGAACAAAATGGAAAGTCTAAAAACTGCCAGGCATGGTGGACCATGCCTTTTATCCCAGCACTCAGGAGGTAGAGGCTGGCAGATCTTTGAGTTCAAAGCTAGCCTGGTCTAGGGAGCAAGTTCCAGGACAGCTAAGGCTACATAGAGAGGCCCTGTCTCAAAAACAAGCAACCCCTCCCCTCAAAGAAAGCCTGGCCTTCTTACTGTTGTCGTAGAACTCCTTATTGTAGACCAGGCTGGTCTTGAAATCACAGAGGTCCACCTGCCTTTACCTCCTGAGTGCTGGAATTAAAGATTTGTGCCACCAGGCCCTGGCCCAATTTTTGTTTTATTCTCTAGATTCAGGAACCAGTAAAACATTTACCAAGAGATTTTCAGCTGCCCAGGGAGTGACTTGGGAAGTTCTGAGTCAGCATTCTATTTAAAAAAAAAAAAAAAAAAAAAAAAAAAAGTATGAGGCTTGTCTTTGTTTTTCTGTGGTCTTGGAAAACTTCCACTGTCTCGATACTAGAGGTAAAAGTGCTGAACTGAATGTGTGCTGACTCAGCACTAAGGAACTGTGAACTCGAATTGTTTGTGACCTATTATCTTCCCCACAGCCAGTGGAATGTAGCCCTGAGACTAGAAACAGGCACAGTGTGACTGTGTCCCATGGGAGTCACATTGGATTCTCCTATGACATGATACATTGGATCTTGTGATTGTTTTCTTGGGCGTTTTTGGTGATGGGGAAGGACCCGCTAGCTTCACTCATGTGAGGCAGGCCTTTAGTGCTCAGCATCTTCCTCCTTATTAATATATTTATTTATTATGTATAAGTACACTGTAGCTGTCTTCAGGCACACCAGAAGATCCCATTACAGATGGTTGTGAGCCACCATGTGGTTGCTGGGAATTGAACTCAGGACCTCTGGAAGAGCAGCCAGAGCTTTTAACCCCTGAGCCACCCCTTCATCCCTAACATAATTTATTTTTATGTCCTCTGTATGGGTGCATTGCCTGAGTGTATAATGTGCGCACCGCATGATGTGTTTGCTGAATGCCTTTGGAGACCAAAAGAGGGTATTGCATCCTCTGGAACTAGTTCTATAAATGTATGTGAGTGGGCATGTAAGGGCTGGGTATCTAATCTGCCTCCTCTGAAAGAACACTGAGTACTCTTAACTGCAGAACCATCTCACCAGCCATGTACTCTGGTTTTCATCAGTGAATCCTATCCATTCCTGTCTGTCATTTTGATCTGCGAGTCCTTCTCAGTTTGAACAGTAGTAGGTCTCTTCAGGGACCAGTGTTGCCCAGTATGGTAACTGAGTCGGTTGGTATGTTGTCTTTCAGGTGAACTTGGGACCAGACAAAATGGTAGTGGATCTGACAGACCCCAACCGACCCCGTTTCACTCTGCAAGAGCTGAGGGACGTGCTGCAAGAGCGAAACAAGCTCAAGGCGCAGCTGCTGCTGGTGCAGGAGGAGCTGCAGTGCTACAGGAGGTGGGCTCCCTGTGCGGGCCTAGGATGCTCGCTGTATTACAATCAGGTTCCTGAGTTCGCTTACCAAGTTTACTGAGCACCTACTATGTGCCAGGTGCCAAGCACACAACTGGACAGTGTGGGCCCTTAGTAGTGAATCGTTTAGTGGGAAAATGTGTCCAGACATCTGGGCAGTGGTGGTACATATGTTTAGTCCCAGCACTTGGAAGGCAGTGTCAAGTGGATCTCCGAGTCCTAGGCCAGCATGGTTTACAGAGCAAATTTCAGGGCGGCCAGGGCTACACAGAGAAAACCTGACTTCTTGGGGGAGGGGGACTGATTCTAGGCTTGGGCAGGTATGTGCCTATAATCCCAGCACTCCAGAGGTAGAAGTAGGAAGGTCATAAACCTCTCCACAAACAAACATAAAAGAGGTCAGTGCATGTATGGTCGTGCAGTCTTATAATCCTAATGTAAGTCTGAAGGGTTGTGAGTTCAAGGCATCCTGAGCTGTATAATGAGACCATGACTCAAGACAACAGGGTCAGACTCCTTTAATACCAGCACTCAAGGGGCAGAGGCAGGTAGATCTCTGTAAATTAGAGGCCAGCCTGGTCTACATCATGAGAATTTGTCTCAAAACACAGCAACAACAAAATGCCTTATTTTATTTAATTTTGGTGTCAAGGGATAGAATCTGAGGAGTGGTGTGTATTAAGCACGTACTGTACCACTTACCTCTAGAAAAGCAATAAGGAATACAACTATTTATTCTCTTCCTATTTCCCCAGCGGTCTCCTTCCACCCAGAGAAACTCCAGGAGGAAGAAGAGAGAAGGATGCTATGGTTACCATGGGCAACGGTGAGAAGGAGGAGAGGACCATTATGAAGAAGCTGTAAGTCACCTGGATGCCCCCATCACTGCAATATCATGAGCATGAGATGTTGTGGGTTGAGGGGAGGCTATGTAGCCTTGGGATGGTGAAGTTCTCTCTCCTGGGATGTGGTTGCAGCCAGCAGGAAAGTCATATGCCCCCTTTTATAGCTGTAACCAGTGCCAGGAGGAAGTCAGGTACTGGACAGATCTTGGCAAGGTGTGAGCAGGAGTCTGCTCACTGAATGAGCATCTCTCTGACTCAAGTACTTTGAGCCATGTTATTGATGTCATTTATAATTATTCATAGTTAATTGTGCTATATGCTAGGTTTTTACCTTGCCATGGTCAACCAGGGTCCAAAAATATTCAATGGAACATTCCAGAAATAGTGAGTTTTCAGCCTGGTGTGGTAGTGTACACATTTACTCCCAGTACTTGGGAGGCAGAGGGATCTCTGACTTCAAGACAATCCTGGTCTACAGAGTGGGTTTCAGTACAGCCAGGGCTCTTACAGAGAGAAACCCAGTATTGAGAAACAATATATATATGTATATTTTTTAAAGTAGCGAATTTTGAGTTGCATGCTGTTTTAAGCAGGATGATGAAATATTTTGCTTCCCACCATGTCCAATTTGGGCAATAAGTCATCTGGCTGCCTGTTTGAAGCCATTCTGTCTGTACCCTCTGCCCAGTCCTCAGTTTGTAGCCATCTTGGTTATGAGTCAAGGGTGGGAATAGAGCAGGGTCTGTGTTCTAGTGAACCCCTTGATAACAGTGGATTCAAGGCAGGAGAGCCTGATGCTGGCAACTTGGCTCCCTAAAGATAAATCTCTCTATAAGGAACTCCTCTGTTCCTTCTAGTGCAATAATACACTTCCTCTCAAATAAGGAGGAGGGCTGGGGCTGAAGAGATGGCTGAGCAGTTAAGAGCTGACACATTTTTTTTTTAAGATCAATTAATTTATTTTATATATATATGTATACACTGTCACTGTCTTCAGACACACCAGAAGAAGGCATCTGATCTCATTACAGATGGTTGTGAGCCACCATGTGGTCGCTGGGAATTGAACTCAGGACCTCTGTAAGGGCAGCCAGTGCTCTTAACTGCTGAGCCATCCCTTCAGCCCCTGACAGTGTGTCTTAGTTAGGCCTTTTATTGCTAGAATGAGATGCCGAGAGCAACTTGGGGAAGAAAGGGTTTATTTTAATCCCATTTCTATTTAATAGTTAATGATCTAAAGCACTTAAGGGCAGAGTTGTGACCAAACGTTTCCTGGGGATGAAACACGTCTGCTCACCCCAGATAGGGAATCCATGGCAGACCAAGACACAGATACCACCAAAGTTTAACTTGGTCAACCATGAGTTTTCCTGGGATTATTTATAGGAGTATGGGTGAGGGATTACTTCAAAGAGCAAAAATGACTCAGACAGCTGCATTACCAAGACCCACTGTGAGCATGGGTAACAGCTCACAAAAGCTGGGAACCTGGAGCACACTGTGCAGTTTACTGGGAGATCTAGCTGGAAAGTGTCCTTTCTAGCTTCCTCAGTTGGGAGGCTGGCTCCTAGGCTGGTTCACAGTGTCTTCTTTGCAATCCTGTTCAGTTAGTCTCAGAGATATTATCAGCTTTTATTGCTTACTCTCACAGAACCTAGTGAATCTACTCAGATTCAGGGACTTCCTGAAGTTCTTTTGAGTTGTTTATCTTCTTGCCATAGGAATTTCCATGCAAGACTGAAGCTAGAATTCAAAGGGGGGCCGGAACCTAGAGGCAGGAGCTGAACCAGAGGCCATAGAGGAATGCTGCTTACTGGCTTGCTTCTCATGCCTATTTTCTTATAGAACCCAGGACCATCAGCCCAGAGCAGGCACCACCTGCAATGGCTAAATCTTCCCACATCAATCACAAACTAAGAAAATGCTGGGGTTGGAGAGATGGTTCAGTGGTTAAGAGCACTGACTGCTCTTCCAGAGGTCCTGAGTTCAATGCCCAGCAATCACACGGTGGCTCATAACCATCTGTAATTCCCTCTTCTGGTGTGTCTGAAGACAGTAACAGTGAGTGTCCTTAGATACATAAAATAATTAATCTTAAAAAAAAGAAAGAAAATGCCTTACAGGCTTTTTATAGTACATTTTTCTTGTTTTTTTCTTTTTTAATATTATTTATTTAATGTTTATGAGTATAATGCAGCTGTCTTCAGACACACCAGAAGAGGGCATCAGATCCTACCTTTATCCTACATTGTAATGGAATACATGGAGCTGTATTTCCAGCCCTCTTTTTATTTTTCATTAAAAAGTTTGAGACAGACTTTCACTAAAAGTTGCCCAGGCTGGCCTTGAACTCCTGATCCTCCTGCCTCTACCTCTCAAGTGTTTCAGATGTGTGTCACTACCACTACACCCAGCTTGGGACTCCTTTCTTCATGAGCGGGGAACACATTGGGGCTCTGAGCAGTCTAGCAGCATGACTGTGCTTTGCTGTCTGTGCTCTGGGGGGGCTGGGGCATTTCTTCTCCCTTTTCTGAATATGTCAGTCTAAACCAAGCCCACAGAAGGCAGAAACCACTGGTTTCTTTCAGCCTCCCCTCTGGGACTTCTTTGAGCCAATTAATGGGCATTTGAGCCAAATGTGGCAAAAGTAAAATGCCTGTGGCCAAGAGGCTGTTGATTCCCACCAGATGAGCTCTTTAAACTGGAGGGAGGGGAAAGGGGCAGAGGTGTACTCACCCCCCAGGTTTGTGTTGTTCCCAGTCTTTTGTTTTTCAAGATAAGATTTCTCTGTGTAGTCCAGGCTGGCAGAGATCACCTGCCTGAGGCTGCCTCCTGAGGGCTGGGATTAAAGGCTTAGGCCGCACTGTCCTGCTTGGTGAACAGTTCTAACAGTTCTCTCTGGTGTTTTTTATCATAAAGACTTGTCTTCAAATTATAGTTTACTTTGAAAAGCCATTTTTACCCCCTCTACCATGAAACCCCTAGAAACAAAAGCCGGAGGCCACTGTCTGACAGAAGTTAGGAAGCAGATTCCTCAGCTCATTGTCCTGTTGCAAAGGACTACAAATTGCTCATCTGTAAAATAGGAATATTAATCATGCCAACTGCAGAATTTATAAGCCAAAATTGGAAATATCTAGAACAATTCTATCCCATTAGAAGCCCCAAAGAAAACACTTTTTTTAAAAGACGAGGTCTCAATGGACTGTGGTGGTGCACGCCTTTAATCCCATCACTTGGGAGGCAGAGGCTGGAGGATCTCCAAGTTCAAGGATAGCCTGGTCTACAGAATGAGTTCCAGGATTGCCAGGGATACACAGAGTAGACCTGTATCAAAACAAACCAGCCAACACTGACAATAACAAGACAGGGTCTCTCTTATGTAGTTCTGGCAGTCCTGGAACTTGTTATGTAGACCAGGCTGACCTGAAAACTCCAAAATCCTGTCTGTCCCTCCCGAGTGTTAGGATCAAAGGCTTGTGCTACCACCCCTGGCTCCTAGACAGATTTATGTTTAATTAAGTTGACTTATTTGGCTATTTATGGGTGTTCATCCCACAACAGATGTGTGGAGGTCAGACTGCAAATTGTTCTCTTCCCAGGATCAAGCTCATATTGTCAGGTTTGGCGTAAATACCTATACCCACTGGAACATCACACAGGTCTCTGAATGGATTGAGTCCACAGCCCACATGACTGTTTTTTACCATGTCCTCTCATCCTTCCCCTTCACACAGGTTCTTCTTCCGGTCAGGGAAGCATACTTAGATTGAAGGCCATCGACAAGACAGTGGCCCTCTTGACTTGAGAAGACAATTACCTATATGCTTTCTGGAACTATCTTTCTGTGCCAGGAAAGGCTTTTGGCCTGCTCACACTCTGCTCTCAGAGCAGTCAAAGGAAGATGCTCTCATGGATCACCTGCTCCCTGGAAACAGAACTGGACAGCCAGGAAGCTTTAGCTAGGGCACGGGAGACTATACGGAAGTCGAGAAAGCAAAGGAACACAGAGCATGGCCGCATCCTGCCTCCAACATGGACAGAGGCCTCTCTGGCTTGCAGCTTGTTCCTGCCTCACTGATAATCTGGTCATAAGCACCTGGCAGAGATGGAAAAGTAGGAAAATTTGAAATCAATCTCCTTGACTGCTATTTGGTGAATACTTGAGTTTCTCATTCAACTTTATATGACTTTTGTATTAAGATGAAAAGACCTTTATAGTTTCTATTATTGTTTCAGACTGGTCTCTTTTTTTAAAGAATGTGCATGTGTGTGTGTATTTTTTGGTTTTTTTTTTCCGCTGTGGTTTCTGGAAATTGAACTTGGTGAGCCTTCTCTCCAGCTCCCAGACTGGCCTCTTAAAGAGCTAAGATGGAGTAAATGCCTGTGGACATACAAATGAGCTCATGTGTATGAATGAAGGTGTCAGTTAGGGAGGCTGTCTCTCCAGACTGAAGGAAATGCCAAAGATCTGACTCAGAACACTCAAGGCTTTTGAGCTCAAGAGTAGGGCAAAGTACTTCTCATTTTTCACTAAAGCAAGCAAAATATTAGATGTCACATTCTCCTAGGTCTGTTAGCTGCCATATAGGTGCTGGGAATTGAACCTGAGTTCTCAAAAAGAGCCATCAGCACTCCGAGCCATCCTCCCAGTCCCCTGAAGACAACTTTTGAGGCGGTTCTAGACTTGGATCTTGTTGGGGCATGGTCTCCTTTGTAATTTGCTATGTACCCTTGGACTGCTGACTCTGTCTCATGTTGGAGCCCCAGCTGACTTGGAACTCAAAGAGATACCTCAGCCTCCTTAATACTGGGACCAAAGGGGTGTGCCACAACCAGCTAGTATCCAGCTTTCTGTGTGGAGTCTAGGGATTGGACATCGGTTATCAGGTTTATGGTGCTTTTATGTAACTCTGGCTATCCTAAAATTAAGTAGATAGTCTGAATTTCAACAGGTCTCTGCTTCCTGAGTTCTGGAATTAGGAGTGCCAGCTAGCAGTTTTACACAGAGCCACATCTCCTACATCCAGCCTAAGATATCAGAACTGGGAATCACTCACCTAGCTATCAGCCTCAAGTACTTGGAGAGTTTGAAACCATGAGCTGTATCAAACTTTCCCTCAGTATACTAACTGCATCAGTGTTGGGTAGGGAGTATGGATGACCACAGAATCCTCTAAAAGGGATGGTGTGAAAATGCCCGAAGAAGTCTGCAGAACACCCCTTGTAGGCAGTAGGCTGCCCCCTCACCTCCAGGGCATGTAGGATCTCTAAGCCACCTAGTCCCAACAGGTCACAAGTTCCAAAACAAACAAGCCATGGCAAGTTGCTGGGACCAGGATACAGCTTTAGGAAGGACTGAGTGATGCTAAGGCATCTCCTATGAGGCAAATCTGCAGCCGGCTAGGTGAGGTGGTGCACACCTTTAACCCAGCACTTGGGAGGCAGAGGCAGGCAGATCTCGAGTTTGTGGCCAAACTGACCTATGGAGTGAGTTTCAAGACAGACAGGGTACAAAGGAAAACTGTCTTGGGGGTGGGGAAATGGAAATGACAATGAAGCTGGTGTGGGCATGCATACACACTTGTGATCCCAGCACCAGGAAATATCAGGCCAGCCTGGCATACTGACTCTGAAGACAATTATAGAAGCTACCATTTAGGATGTATGTAACATGTTGGCCATTACCCAGAGGTAATACATCCCCAACCTTCCCAAGAACCCTCTGAACTCACCCCTTTTTTATCGGTTAATCAGAAGCCAAATTTTAAAAATGCTTGAATTCTGGCTCCCTAGAACAAACTTTCACTCTGTAAAAAAGTTAGATCCCACTTTCTTTTTGTGTGCGCACCAGGGATCAAACTTGGATAGTCAGGCTTGGCAGCAAAACCATTTATAGGGCGAACCAGTCATCTTTCCTCCTTTTATTCCACCTCCATTAAGAACAACACATACATAGGTTGTCTTGCCTGGCAATAAATATTTTAATTTTTTTGCTTTATTTTTAAGATGACAAATAAGTTTCAAGTTTATTTCCTTTTTTGTTTGCTATTTAAATACAAAGCTAAGCCACAAACAGGTACAACCAAGACATTTTATCTCACAGTTACACCCTCCTGTCGGATCCTCCTCCAAGTCTGACCACTGACTGGGCTAGCAAAGGGTGCAGGGAAGACTTTCTTAGGTAGCACCATCATAGGCTGGGAGATGGGGGTGTTGGGGACAAGGGTAGGCTCATATACCTGGCTCCTGAACCCCAGCCCCCCTGGACTGAAGGTGAATAGTTTGTCCTCCCCAGTGAGGGAGAAGGAAGCCACCTACTCTTGCTGTCACAGGTCAGAACTGAAGTATCAGCCTGGTTCTCTGGCTGCTAAGCCTTGCTGGCTGCCAGGTACCCTAGTGCCAAACACATCTGGTGCTTGATGCTAACAGGGGTCCTAGGCTGACAGCATCTTCATGGGATACCATGGGTTCTGCCTTGACAGCAGGTAGAGAACTTCCCACGCAGCAGAATGGGGGTTGGGGAGGGGGTGTGGGCTTAGTAATTTCTGGTCCCACTACAAAACCTTACTTTTGATTAGAATAGAGTACCATCTCAAATCTCCTCTACACAAACCAACCAGCCAAGCCAAAAAGAAAAATAAACCCCAGAAGAAAAGAAAAACGCATTCATTTCACTCCCTTCAAAACCTATATACATGTTAAGTTGTTTTCTGTGGTTTTTTTTTCATTTTTTTTCTTTTTTAAAATTTTTTTGTTTTGTTTTTTTTTTATTATTATTTTTTAAAATAAATTCAGTGTTCACATTTCTATAAAGAATTAATGAAGTTTCAGGAGACCTGCCCTTCTTGGGCAGGAGAACAGTGCTTTTCCCGGCCTGCCTCTAGTATGACTGCCCACCCTGATGCTTCAAGGTGCCTGGAAAAGCCTTAAGCCTATGGAAGAGGTCTGTTCCTGGCCGGGCCTCCGAGCCCCAGGCTCAGTAAGCTTTGGAGAAAGCAGAGGGGAAGACTAGCTTACTGTGAAACTTTTGCTAAAAAATATTCATACACGTCAATGTGTACACCTGTCAAGACGCTGAGGAGAACAAGAGCTTGGAGACATCCCGTCCAGGCTGTGCGTGGGGGTGGCGGCACCCTCACACCGGCCTGTCCTTGGATGTGGGGTGCGGGGGAGTCCTGGCTTTCATCTTGGGCAGAGCCCGGCTTCCTAGTTCATGTTCAACTCCATTCTCAAAAACCTGTGCCGAGTCTTACACTGCGCGGGAAGCACAAATGTTCAGCTTGTATGCAAAAAGGTACAAAAACAACTAGAATATAAAAGTTTTGGTAATATAAGGCCATCTGTTCAAGTCCACCTTGGAAACCTGTAACAGATATTTAAATACTACATGAAAAGGCATCTTTAATATACTTTTTAAAAACATTTGAAGTAATTAGCTAAGAGAGAGTGAGTGAGTGTGTGAGTGTGTGTGTATATGTGTGCGCGCGAGTGTGTGTAAAAAAATTCATTTCCCTTTGAGGGCACTTTGTCCTTTGAAGGAGGCAGGGTGGCAGGGAGGCAGGGAGGCCACATGGTTAGTGCTTCAGCCAAGGGTAGGCTTCGATGGAGGCCTTGCTTCGGTCACCGTAGTCGTACAGGAGCTCCTCCCCAGCTGCAATGTCTCGGGAGGCTATGAGGATGAGGTGAGGCACGCCATCGATGTCATGCAGTTTGGTCTGGCAATTCCCACACTTACTGTGATTGATCAGTCTCCCCAGTCGGTTTGTTTCTTGAGTGGCATCCACGCTGGGATAGTGGGAGAGTGAGGGATTACACTGATAAAGAGGATTTTAACCTGGCTGGGAGGCCTCACATGGAAAACGGGTTAATTCCAAAGGCTACTTTTAAAGCCAGAGAGGCCTCCATGTAGAACTTGGGGGTGGAATCCAAAGAACTCTCTATAGAGGTGAGGAAGTAACTGTGCTGTTTCAAAACACAGGAATGATTACAAATCTGCTCCCCTGACCTCAACCAGGAAGGAACAATTACCATTCCACAGAGCTCCTCAGACACATGCCCAGAGGGAAAGGGCTTGTGACTGGAGCAGGTTTCTAGGGAACAAGTCCTCTCCTGCTGAAGGGTAGCTCCAATTCCAAACCTAACTGGGGAGGAGAAAGGAGCAGATAGATCTCTCTGGACATGACACTTTACATTTGTAATCCTAGCACTCAGGAGGCTGAGGCAGGAGGCTGATCAGTTTGATGCTAACCAGAGCTACATAATGAGACCTGATCTAACTGTAGCAGGTAAGGAAACTGATCAGAGATCAGGAATGGTCCTAGGCACCCACAGAGTTAACGTCACTGTGTACTTACCAGTAGGTTTTGCTCAGATATTGAAAATAGTACATGTAGCAGCCTGTGGAGGGGTCCTGTGCGTACAGAGCCTCCCGCTTCTTGGCATCGGTGATTTCAATGAGGTCCCCATGGTATTCTACCACAAAGTCTCCCCGGGAAAACTGCTTGGTAGCAATCACACCCCGGCCTTTGCCATCAATTAGATCAATCTGTCAGGAAGGAACAAGACAGTATGGGTTCAAAAACATGAGCAGTGTCAATAGGCATGATGCCTTCCTCAGTAAAAATGAAACCCACTCGCACTGTGTGGGATGTGGGATGGCTTCATAGCTTGTACTGTATGTACTGGGTCTAGTCTCAGGTCATACCCATTTCGTCCCACAAAGAGCTCCTCTATGCCCATTCAAAGTTCGCTTTATGTTAGGTTCCCAGCCGAAACCTGCTAAGTGGGCACACAACATTTGGCAGATGAGTAAAAGGAGGCTTAGAAAGGTCACAAAGTTAAGAAACTCTGATCCATAAAGTTCTCCGCTTATTGGGGGATGAGCAAGGCCCAGTGCTCATAGAACAAACCCATCCGTCACACCTCGGAGGTATAGCCCCTAACCCAAAACACACTGAGATGTATGCATTGGGGCCCAGTCACACCGCACATGCTTAGCATGCATAGGGCTCAGTCAATCCTAGCATCAACACAAAAGACCACCGATGTGGAGAAAAAAACCCTTAGAACTGGACACGGGGACAAACTAATCCTCTCTGAATAATTATCTTTGTACCTTTCCTTCTTTAGGGGTAAGTGCTAGGGACTGAATGCAAGGCTGTCAATGCTATTGTTGAATGGTAAAGCATGCCAGGAAGCTCAGTAAGGTAGATTAGGTTGAAGCCCAGAGACTTGGTGTGCACACACCCTGCTCCCTGCCAGATTCCTGGCCTGAAACACCTGCCGCATTCTTCACATAAGGAAACGTGACCTCTGGTCACATAGACCCAGACAGAGTTCTCCATGCTAATAAGGTATATAGAAGGCCCTAAGGGCTTAGCTAATAAACTTCCCTTCCCAGATAATCCTCCCTGCAAAATATATTTAATCTCAGGTCCACCTTGAGAAGTGGGTATGATACAGTAAGTATCCATTCTCTGCAATGAACAGGCAATAAACAGTTTAGAACTGTTTCTTTCATCAAGATCTGCTGAGGAGAGCCTTGGAGAAGGCCTTTGGCTACAGAGCCGCAGCTTAATTCTCCCGTAGAAGGCCTCCCTGAGCCATCAAGCCTGCCTCCACCTAAGAACTATCACCACTGCGGGGACAAGCCAGAGCTGCTCTTTCCCTGTCCACAGCCTGCTGTCCCCGACTCTGTTCTCAGCCCTTCCTCCACTCCCAGTGAACCTGGAACTAGCTCCAGCATTCCCACATCTGACTGAACTTTCCCAGCCCCGGAGCCTCATCTGAGTGTGTCCCTACAGCCTAGCATCCAGTGTGGGATACGTAAACTCCCCAAGTTCTAACTCCCAAGAGGCATGTCCACCTTGCAGCTGGGCATGGCCCCACAAGCTACATTTACAGCTCCCTTTTTATACTAAACTGACTCCACAATTCAGGCAAGATTGATCTTACAGTCTTACAACCACTCTGCCTCAGCCTCCTGAGTAGACAGATAGGCTGACCAACTTGGCCATCATTCCCACTGTAATTTTTCTTTACAATTTACCCAGGCCAGGCATCCTTATATACGCCTTTAATCCCAATATTACGGAGGTAGAGGAAGATCTATCTCTGTAAGTGTGAGACCAGCCTATTCCACAGAATGAGTTCCAGGATAGCCAGGAATACATAGGGAGAGAGACCCTATCTCAAACGAAAACAAAGGATGGGGCTGGAGAGATGGCTCTTGCAGAGGACCCAGTTTAGTTCCCATCACCCACACCCCAACGCTACACAGCTTAGAACCACCTGTAACAAACTTCTCAGCATCCACATGGTGAGTCATAACTATCTACTGGTTTCAGGGGATTAAATGCCCTCTTCTGACTTCTGAGTGCACCAGGCTCACATATGGTAGACAAACAAAACATTCATTCCACAAAAAATAAAAACCAAGTAGAAGTGGGTGTGCCACCATGGACATCTCAGTAAGGTAAGCAGCTGATGCCTGTCTGTCCCTTCCTGACATGCTTGCTTCACAACTGTTGAGTCTGTCTCTTTGACGCTCTACAGGGGGGTGGGACGGCCACTTGTGTAGTCAAGGCAGTTTTGTGGCTTGTCTTAGCTGTGTGGATCAGGCCTTACCTTCATGCCCTCTTCCTTCCCACTCTCAATTAGCTCATCTATTTTCTTCCTTTCTTCAGACTGTGTGGAGAGGAAAGAACAGTGTTAGTGTTCACGTACCATGCCACAGCAACCTGTGCTGCCCCACCCCGAGCACGGCTCTCATTGTCCATCTGCCACGAACAACCATCATCCAGCTTTGTCTGGGCAAGAGGTCCACAGTTCTGGCCGGCTATACTTTCAGCCTTTGTTTCTTTTGGTTTCTGAGTCTCAGAAAGTTCACACTGTAAGCTCCTGCCCTGGCCTCCAAAGTGTAGGATTAGAAGTGGGCGTCACCATACCTAACTAGTCTGGATCTTAAGTGTTTCCCAAGGATCCTTGTGAAGAATCGGTCAGTCTGCCTTGTTAGTATTGGGAAACACTGAATCCATTAAGAGGTGGGCTCTAGGGGGGCCCCTTTGGACCCGCTCTGTGGGAGAGTAAGACTCCTGCCCTCTCACTTTCAGCAGTTAGGAAAGTAGTCTTGCCCCACATGCTCCTCCATGATGCCCAAAGCAACAGGAGTCACCTAAAAAGACAGCAGTCTGTACAACGGCAACAAAGAATCAATCTTTATTACCTCAGGTATTTGTTACAGAGGCTTAAACATCAAGTTTGTCCTATATAGTACTTAAAAAAAAAATTAATTCACCAGGATCTAAGAAACAAGACTCTAGGACTGTCAAGAAGGATCAAGAAGCAAAGGCATTTGCTAGAAATCCTGACCATCTAAATTTGATCCCTAGAACAGACATTGTACAAGAAGGGAACCAACTCCCTTAAGGTGTTCTCTCTGACCACCATACACAAAACATGGCACACAAATGCCCCTGCTACAAGTAAATAAATGTAAGATCTGGATTGTAACTCCCTATGAAATAACCACCCCCCATTAACTGGGCACGGTGGCCTATGCCTGTATCTTACCTAGCTGCTCAAGAGTCTGAGGCAAATTTTCATACATTTGAGGCCAATCTGAGTTACATAGTAAGTTCTGAGCCAGCATAGGGCAATCTGGTGAGAGCCTATCTCAAAAAAAAAAAAAAAAAAAAAAAAAAAAAGAAAGAAAGGAAGGAAGGAAGGAAGGAAAGAAAGAAAAGACAGAAGGAATAATGTTTGCTCAGCACATGGCTTTAATGCCCAGCACCACCAATTAATTAAATGGATTAATGGACCAGAGCTACTCCTTGTCCCTCCTAGCTAACTGATACTTCCTCTGGAGGTCTATGCTCAGATCTCCTAGCCAGTGGAACAACACAGCAAGGAACAGAGGAGCTAGGAACTCCCATGGGTAATCTCTTCTGCTGCTACTCCATCTCACCCTGGATGCCACTGTGCCCTCTCATTACACAAGATGCTAGAGAACAACAGGGAGCTATAGACACCAGATGCCCCAAAGCCCTTCAGCTCACCAGCATGAAGGTACTTCTGGGCTAATGCCATCTGTGGAGGTCCTGCCACCTGTTGAACTCGCACCCTTGCTAGACCTTGTAGGTAGAGCCCGAGACCAGGGTACAGTCATTCAGTCCACACATGATGGAGACACTGCTGAGCGAGACCGGATGTACACCTCTAGGACAGTCTGATATCTAGTCACCTTCTCTTCAGCCCCTGATGCTGTCCTCTTACCTGACAGCCATCTCCTGAGTCTCAGGGCTTCCACTACAGCCCTGGACTCCACCTAGTATCACGGGAATCTTCTGAAAAGATTGTTATTATTGTTACTTTTAAAGCACCGCCACACCCATCTCTTTTAGAACTATAAGGGAAGGCACACCATTCCTGTACGTTCACCTAATAGCACACTTCAATGCTACTTCCCAGGTAGTGACAAATTTACAGAATGACTCAAGATGTTAATAATAAAGTAGGTTGGTAATGGGTCCCTGAGAAGTATCTGTATTACCTTTGTAATTTACCTATGAATCAAAAATTACTACAAAAATTTAATCCCAGCACTAGGGAAGGCAGAGGCAGGTGGATCTCTGAATTCTAGGCCAGCCTGTTCCACAGAGTGAGTTTCAAGACAGCCAGGGCCACATAAAGAGACACTGTTTGGGAAAAAAAAAAAAATCACAAAACAAAACAAAACTATATATCAAAGCTGGCTGGAACTCAAAACCCCCTGCAAGAGACTCCAAGGTAATGAGATTAAAGCAAGATATAACCTCACCCAGAATGCTGGATTACTTTTCCAATCATCACATTGTTCGACTCTGAGAGTTTGGAATTGAACTCAGAGATCTACCCGCCTCTACCGCCTGAATGCTGAGATTAAAGGTGTGTGTCACCATGCTGGACTTTTTCTTATGTGGATACAGATTCTGTAAGATACAGGCGTCAATGTCTCACCCCCCCCCACACACACACAACAGGCTCTTCCAGAAGGCCAAGTCTCCAGCCTCTAGGCTACTGAGCAGCTGTCCTTCCTGCCTAGTGTGACCTTTCCCCTAATCCATGAGCCGGCTCGTTTCCTCCTTTGCTCTGGAGTTGTTAGACACCTTTTCAAAGAAACTGTAGATTCCTTGGGGACTAAGGAGTCTTAGGCTCACCACAGTACCAAACTACTCCTCTCACCAACCATCCAAAGGCAGGCAGTTAGGTTTTGTCCTCCTGACAGTTCTGGTGACTACACCTACAGCCTCATGCATAAGGGCTCTATGCTGTGCTCCAGCACTATCTAGGAGTCTTTTTAGAGTAGGCAAGATCTGAGTGAAGGTGGACAGGAAGGACAGATGGCTCCTTACAGTCCTCCGGAAGTATCAGAAGGTACTGCCCACAGTTGTTTTTGCTACAATGTGGTTGCCACCCATCAATGGGCAGGCCAGCCAGGCTAGTGCCAGGAGGCTGAGAGCATTTCCCTATGGCTTGTCCTGTGCTAAAACCCGATGGTCTAAATCTCTGGCTCTGAGCTTTACCGGTTCTGCCCTATCAGCTTTCCTTAAGCTCCACAAGGTGCTCCACAACTTGGTACTTCGATTTCAGTCTTGGCCACTTGTCAAGTAGTTTCTTGGTCCACCTACTCAGCCCCTAGACTAACCCAGTCGAGGAACTTCAGCTCTCTGACAGAGCTCACTGCTATGTCCTCCAGCTTCCTCTGCAGTCAAAAGAATACAAACTCTGCCAGCCACAGTCACAGCCATGGCGCCAAATGGGCAGCTGTCACTTTACTGCCAGACCAGCGACAGGGGAACAGTGCTTTCAGCAGAGCCAAGACAAACAGTGAGGGGCACAGCATGGTGCTCGCTTGTGCTGCTTCCTGCTCTATCTGGTAACAGGCTGTGCCTCCCCTGCCACTGCTCTCTGCTGCAGTAAGCAGGTGGGCTCTGTAGTCTCTCCAGGTACAAGAGCCCTGCTTTTCTTACGCACTGCTGGCTCTGGTACTCCAACCTAGCAGCCCTCAGCCCCCATGGGGCCTGCCATGACTCCTGCCTGACAGGGAGGAGCCCTAGGTTCTGTGGCCAGGCACCACCTCTGCTCTGCAATGCAGCCTTTGAGAGTGACCCAGTACAGCCTCCCACTGCTGGAAGCATTTATAACAGCTCATTCTTGGCCAAGGCACTACCCTTCACAAGAAATGAAGTCAAAGCTAGCAGGCAAGTGGGGCGGGAGAGGAAGCAGACCCCCTCCTTTGGGCTTGTTTTTAGATAAAGCTGCATCAATCAAAAGCTCTGCATGCCGATCTGCCATCTCTGATTCCGAGAGAACCTCAGCAGCATACGAAATGCTCAGACTGCCCAAATCAATCCTGTCTTCCTTGTTCTGAAGCCGTCAGAGTCAAAGTCACACAGGAGAGTGAGAGACTAACCCTGGCATACGAGTGGGACTCAGAACAGAGAGGCAGCAACCACAACCTGCAGTATAAAGCTGCACACATGGGTGTGGGGCTGCCCAGACTGGCTACCTTCCTCCCTATAAGCCACTTCATGTTTAGCCAGAAATAGGCAGATGGAAACAGACTATACTGGGAGACAAGGGAGGGTGACAGTCTTAGCTAGCTGCCATTTGCACTCCTCCACCGTTATAAAGTCTTTTATGAGAGGATCTCATGTAGTTCAGGCTGGCCTCAATTTCTCTATGTAACTTAGCCTTAACCCCTACCCCCTCAAGACAGGATTTCTCTGTGTACCTCTGGCTGTCCTGGAACTCTATAGACCAAGAGGTTGGCCTCTGCCTCCCAAGTACTGGAATTAAAAGGCATATACCACCACCTCCCACTTGGCCTTGAACCCTTGATCTGTCTCTACCTCCTCAGTTCTAGGTTTATAGACAAGACCCACCATCTCTAGTTTATACGGTGCTAGGGATGGAAATTGTGGACTTCTAGAAACACGACAAGCAAGAACTCTAACTGAACTACATCTCTAGCCCTGGGAGACCATTTTATTTGTGTGTTTTGTTTTCAGGCAGGTTTTAATTATGTAGTCAAGAGTGAAGGATTCAATACCACCGCTAGTGTAGGAATCCACTTCTTTTGTATTCTTAACAACTCATTATCTTTTCTTTTCTTGAGGCGGATCTCACTATGTAGCACTGTCTGGACTTGCGGTTCAGACCAGACCACGTTCATCAGAACGTCCATCAGTTCTCTTAACTCTGTCCTGAATGCTAGGGTTAGGTGTTTCTCCATCCCTGGACTTTACCAGGTCATTTTACAGACAGGAGAGTGCAGTCTACCAGCAGTCAGTAAGCACTTCCAAGCTACTGTTCTCTAGAAACTTCTAGGCCGAAGATGGGAGATGCTCCTGAAAGAACAGGCAGCTTTCCTCACAGTTCTAGGCTCCAAAACACACTGCCAAAAACATCCTGAAAAAGCCAATCTGATATTTCTATGTCAGGAAGTACAACTTACAAAGCTTCCTCAGGGGTCTGAAATATGCCCACCAGGAAGGTAGAGCAAGCTGAGGATGATCTCTGCTAGAAGAGAGGACACACCCCAGTGACCAGCTACACTTGCTAAACAAAACCCACAGGTCTTGCTCCTCCTAGCTGCAGCTGATCAGACCTTACCTGCAGCTCAGCTTTGCTCTTCCTGGAGCTCCTTCGCACAGGGTAGAAATCTGTGAGTTTTCTATTCTGCTGTGTTTTCCCTTGAGACCTGGGTAAGAGGGGAGGGAAGAAAATCAACATGAGGCCTGCTGCCCTGCTCAGACCCAGGAGGTAAGTCGCTGTAAATGTGTTCCTCAAACACTTTTGTGCGTTGGGACCTGGGTGCACATCTGTTCAGCTACCTGGGCGGGCCCCAGACTCAAGGACAGCTGCTCACTCCTCTCTGGGGAAGAGATAGGGAGAGGCCCTGACCTCTGGACCCTGACACACATACAGGGAAACACCAGAAGTGTGATGACTCAGGGGAGAAGAAGCCTGGCAGTGGACTACACAACCGCAATGGACACCGGAGCCAGGCCATGAGAAGCAAGTGGTGTTGAAAGGGCTCCAGGCTACTTACTTTTTCCGAGGGGCCTGCTTGCCCTTGAGGGGCTTTTTCAGGGCTTGCTTAGCAACTGCTACATTGGTAGAATCACATGATGGGGGTGGAGTTTTTGGAGGTTCTGCTGCTTCAGATTTTTGGTTTGGAAAAGGCGCCAGGGGACCTCTCCTGGTATCTTTGCTCTTCTGTTCGTCTGACTTCACAGCGCTTCGGATAAGATTCCCAGCGTTTCTTTTCTCTGCAGTGGGACAGGTGGGAAACGAACTTATCTACTCCATGCACTGGCTAGCTCCTGTGTCCTCAGAAAGGCTAAGGTAGGAGCACTCTGTGAGTGTCAGGAAGGAGCTGGAGCCTACTGTGCAAGTGTCCACTAAGGCCAGCCAAGCAGAAGTACTTGGAGACAGGGCCTGGTCATCTGCATGTGGGCATGGGAGGCAGCCTGAGTGCTCAGCCAGTGGCCTGCACACCCAAGAAAAGAAACTCAATTCCCAAGGCAAGAGCTAGCTAGCACTGGTGGGTGGAGCAAGGGGACAAAGCCCAAAGTCTTCTCCACTCACTGTCGGCATATTTTACTTTAGAATCTTAGCCAAACAAACCCTCCTTCTAAAAGGGTTGAAGTCCCAGGCTCCCAGAGGTTCTCCGGATGGCACCTAGGCAGACTGGCAGGCACCCTGTCATGAGGAACACGATAAATAGCCCTGCTGATAAGAGTGTGCAAATTTGGTGCTGGTGAACTGTGCTATTCTAAAAAAATGGATTTAATGATTTACTTTTAAAGTAAATAACTAATATACTACCCAGAGATATGAAACAGCATGCCCATTTTAGAAAACAGTTTTGAGGTTTCCTTACAAAGTTAAACACAGAATTATCATATGACCTAGCAACTCCAGTCAGGCTTCTACTCAGGATTAAAAGCACATGTCTATACAAAAAAAATCTGTACATGAACCGTGGTAGCTTATGCACATTAGCCAAAAAGCAAACATTCAAAACACCGGTTAGTGTATAAATAGTTGAAATTTGGTCTGTCCACACTCTGAGAACAATTACGACTCAGCCATAAAAAGCACAGTACACTAGGGCTGACTCTGAAAAACACGCTGCTGAGTAAAGAGTAAAAGGCCAAACACAAAAGGCTATGTATCATGACTTCATTTGCATGAAATGTCCATGACAGGCAAAGCTTCAGATCCAGAAAGGAGTTTCAAGGCTGCCTAGAAGCTGTGGGGGCTGGGGAGTGCTAAGTGAATATTAATATTGATGGGTCTGTTCTTTGTGGGGTAACAAAAACAGCCAGGTCTTAGAGGTGCAGTTGTATGACTGCAGGCAAACACGCAAACACAAACACACAAACACACACACACACACACACACACACACACACACACACACACACAAATCACCCAAGTGCACGCTTTGAAGCTGGGGATGAAGCTGAAGTAAAATCTGGCATGGTGGCACAGACCTATTATCCCAGCACGCTTGGGAGGTGTAACCAGAACACAAGTTCTGGCATGGAAAGTTTGAAGCTAGCCTGGGCTACAGGAGAGCTTGTCTTGAAATAAATAAACAAACAAACAAACAAATAATCTGGGTTAGCTCAGTGGTAGAGTGCTTGCCTACATGCCCAGTCTCTACAAAACAAGCACATAAACTTTGATACTTGAATTAAAGCTCAGCAAACAAAAAAACAAAAAACAAAAAACAAAAAAAAAAAAAAAAAAAAAAAGAAAGAAAAGAAAAAGAAAAAAGAGATGTATCACAAGTATCCAGGAAGGTGGAGCTTAAAAGCTGGCTTAGTCAGTAAAGTGACTCACAAAACATGAGGGCCTGAGTTCAGTTTCCAAGCACAGGCGCAAAAAAAAAAAAAAAAAAAGCTGGGGAAAGGGGGTGCAGCCAAGGACAAGATAGGTCCATAGGTAAAAAAGCTCTTGTCACCAAGCCTAACTCCCCCAATCTGATTCTCAGGCCCTTCAAAGGCAAGAACTAACTGCTGTAAGTTTTCCTCTGAACCCCGTATGTATATGCAAGCACACAACACCCACCCAAATACAAAGTAAATAAATAAACGCAATTAAAAGAAAAAACCCCAAGCCTTTCCAGATTAGCCCCTTTCCTCTCATCATCCTTCCCTCCTAGGAATATACAGGGTCCACTGACAATCCCTAAGACATCTGTGCCATAGCAGTTAGGTGAGATCGTGCCCTTTCTCAGAAACTCTACCGTACATGTGACCACAGATTCTAATTACTGCCAATTAATGCACCAGGAATCCGTAAGCCCCCACCATCACATAGACAATATTCACTCTGCCCAATTTTGGAAGAAATGCAAGGTGGCTATAGCCCCAGAGAGGGACTTTGGTCAAGTCTGGGCAGTAGGTACGTAACCCTCCTGACAGCTGCAGACACTGTAGATGTAGGAAGACATGGCAATGTAGTGGAGCCCAGCTTACTACAGCTGCAACATCTCAAGACCCTTCTACACTCAAACAGCCCAATGGGTGTGTAGGGACTCCTCTCAACTCACAGATAGGACACCTGGGACTCACAAAGGAACTGAGGCTTACCCAAGTGGCAGTGACAGTTGGTATCTAAGTTACTTTGAGGCTCAGACAACATAGCCCCATACATGACGGTGGAGAAAAACAGTTAAGGCGAGGGTAGGCTCCTTCCACAGGCATAGGGCTCCCCCCCCCAACACCTTAGTTCTCAAAGGTAGCCTGACAGACTGGGATTTGGCACTTCTGACCATTTTTGTTGGTAAACACAAAGCTTTGCCCTAAAAAGCTGCTGGCAGCTGGGGAGCCCTGCTCAGTAGGGCAAGACTGTGGAATGAACTGTGGGGGTAGACAGAAGCTTTCCTCACTGAAGCTCTAGAAGAAAGCGAGATTCTTCTAAGATTGCCTTGTTCACAGTGCTGAGTGGAATTCTCTTCTTTGGGTGTTAGAAACTGAGCTTAGGGCCTTACGCTTGCTCGACAAACATACCACTGAGCCACATCCCCAATCCTCCTTATTCTGGGCAGTGGGGTGGGACAAAGTATCATACTGTAAGCCATGCTGGTTTTGAAATCACTGCAACTTGGCTTCCACAGAATTTCCCAATAACCACACACTCTTGGTCCTCCCTCCCCCATTTTTGTTTTGTTGTAAAATGCTCAGGATCAAACCAGAGTCTCACATGTTTGACAAGTATTCTATCTACCAAGCCCTACCACCCCCGCCTATGATTTTGCTCAAAATTTCACATACTGCACATACTGCTTTGGAAAGTAACACAGAACGCTTGAATGGAAAGAAACTGTAGAAATGGGGTCAGGCCCTGCCACACACAGTAAGTTAATTGATCCCCTGGGTCTACTTCACATTGCAGTCAGCTGCCTGCTCTGTACAACCTGGACTCACTTTTTCTGCGTCTTTAACAATCAAAAGCTTTTCCAATTGCAGGTCGAGTGTGTTATTTTTTGCAATGTGGCAAGACACTCCTAATTCTTGTGAAAGTAGGAAAAACCTGTCAGACCACAGGGCACACACCCTGACACAACCTTCTCTTTTCCACCTCAGTCTGTTTCTCACCGTGAGAGGGGACATAGCTAATATCTCCCTCACCGCCGGCACTGGAGAAATGTAAGAGTGTGAGCGTATACAATCCGAGCAGCTGAAGGCAGAAAGAGGCCATTCAGGGCTTACCTTCTCGCTTCCTGTAGATTCCAGCTAATGGTTTCCCCGGGCATTTGACCTCATGATGTGCAACCGAGTTCTCTTCCTGAAGTGGAGAGCGCATTCCAGAGCATTTGTTCGGACTCATGTAGGCATAGATCTTTGACTGCCCAGCAAACACGTTCTCCTAGAAAGACAAACACACATTCTGAAAGAGGCTTGGAAACAAAGACAATCCCTCAGCGTTTTAAGGGAAGAAGGGGAAGGAAGAATACAAAAGAGATTTCATCACCAGTCCAGGACACGCCAACCAGGAGATGCCAGCCCCAGGAGAGCTCTCTCAGGAGAGCAGTGGCAGATTTAAAGCCCCAGGTTTCTGAACACACACCGTCTCTAAACCTAGTCCCCAAGGGAGAAGTCTGGCCAGCAAAGGACAAGACCTTAAACGAAGGTACAGTCCATTTAAGGAAAGAGCTAATAACCTACCAGCAGCAGGGAGGTCAGAATGACCCAGGAAAAACTGACTCTGGATTCGAAGGGCTGGGCTGAGTCAGGGGTTATGTCCCCAGGCTAGAGAGTCAGCCACCAGCACAGAAACAGGCCTAAGGGAACCTGGTTAACCACTTGGTGCTGAGGCCTACTGGGAGGGCTTGTTTAGTGCCAGAACCTTCCGCGCCAGGCCTGTCCCCTCTCAAGCCACTGCAGCTCAGCACCTCCCAGTACTGTGGCTGAGTGATGGGGGAGGCCAATGAGAGTACAGGCTGCCGGCCAGCGCATTTAGGGCGGTCACTCCGCTGCAAACCGCACCTTGGCTGCAAACACTGGAGGAGGCTGGGGTGGGGTGGGATGGGGGTGTTAGTGCAGGTCACTGCTGTGTTGGTGTCTTTTGGGTGTGGAACCTCTCCTTTGAGTGGGCTCTCCCCAAAACAATTCAGGTTCTGGCAGCCAGGTAAGCCACTAAATATCCAAGTCAGACACTCTGGTTACTATAGGGGCAAGAACAAGCCCCACACACCCTTGGTAAGACAGCTACCTCCAGGGACCTCAAGGTCTCGAGAGGGGCTGTAAATGTCCCAAGGCCACAGTCAAACTTTTCGAGGTCAGACATTGCCAGCCAGGGTCACAGTGTAGCCGGACCCACTCCCGGCCAGGCGACAGAGAAAGAAGCTGCCCCAGACTAGTCCAGCCGGCGAGCACCGATGGGGGGTCCCCTGCTGTGCCCACGTGCGCGAGGCCCGGGCCCGGCTGGCGCGCTCTCAAGGCGGGGAAGGAGCCTGCTTACCCCGTCGCTGCGGGGCCTCCCCGGGCCCCTCCGCTCCACCATCTCCGGGCCCGGGGCCGTCGCCGCCACCGCCGCTGCCGCCGCCTCCACCGCGCGGGGCTTGCACATCTTCCTGCCTGGAGAGGGGGGACCCGGGGGAAGCGGGGGAGGGGCGCTCAGGGCGCGGCGGCGCGGGCCGCGAGACCGCGGGGGCCCGCCCGCAGCCATGTCGCCAAGCCCGCACGCACGGGGCCCGGCTGCGCTGTCCCGGGGCCCCGAGCCGCGGCACCCTTCCCACCCGGCCCGGCCGGGGCCTCCTGCGCCCGCCCCACCCCACGCACCCGGGCCCGACACACCCACCTGCAGCCCGGCTAGGCCCATGGCGGCGCGGCCGGCGCCCTCGCCCTCGCCGCGGCCCGGCCACCAGCGCTGCCGCCGCCGCTGCTGCTGCTGCTGCCGCCGCCACCAGCGCCGCCGCGGCGCCCCGGGAAAGGGCCGGCGGCGCCCCACGGCGCCCGCTTCGCCCATGGCCCGCAGCAGGCCGGGCGCCCGCGCGCGCCGCAGCCGGGGCCCGGAGCGAGGCCGGGGACGGCGCGGGCAGGGGCGGCGCTGCCAGGCGCCTGCGGGGCGGGCGCGAGGGCGCACGACGGCCAATCCCGGCTCAGCGCTGCCCCTCGCGCGCGCGCCCCCGGCCACTCTGCGCAGCGACTGCACGGCGCCCCGAGCCCGCACCGGGGCCGCGTCTGCATGCGTGGGACGTTCACGCGAACCCCGGCGTCTGCCCTGTGGGCATCCCAGCAGAAGGAAGGGAGTCTCTAGGGCCACAGAACCAGGAAGTAATGGGCCCTATTCCAAAGCTAGGCGAACTCGGCCTATGGCCGGTAGGAGGCCCTGAGGAGCCAAGGAGCCCTGGCTAGCCTTGATAAGTTTGCTGGGGTGCTTCTTCAGCCGTGCTATCTTGTTTACGCCTCAGAATAGCCCGGGGGGAGACAGACATTGTTATTACCTCTTTCCAACAGATGGGAAACTGAGGCTCAGAGAAGCGAGGGACCTGGCCAAGTTCTCACATCTAGGTTCCAGCCCAAGCCAACAGACCAGAGTGACTGCACTCCTAGCCGCTACTCCTGGTCCATTGAGATGAAGAAATTGAGATTGGGAGGAGCTACTGTGAGGCCGGAGGGTTTTGCAAGCAGGTCACCCACCCTGTGCTCCTGTGGCCCTCCCTGTAAGAAAAATGCCTAGGTAGGCAGGATTCCAGGCACTCTGGTGACTGCTTACTGCCTTGTGCCGTTGTGCGGTGGCTGTGTTAAGGCACACAGCCAAAAATTCGCTGTATTTGTGCAAAGTCATAGACACAAAGGACACCAGAAGGTACCCAATTCCTGCCTTAGCATTAGGACCACACAACTAAGTCACTTCCCGAGTCTGGCAGACTATGTCAAAGTAGCTAAAATTCCAAAGCCTTGTTTTCCATGACCTACGTACCCAAGGGTTCTCCCAACATCTACAAAAAGGGCTGTTAAAGGTAGCCTCTTCACCTTCCCTCCTGTTAAAAGGCCTTATACTGAGAATGATTGTGGGACCAGCCACCCTCGGGCATTACTTATCAACTTGCTTTAATAACTATCAAAGTTAGAGGCCTACCCCAAACTTCCCATCCCTCTGCAGAGCCTTTCATCCTTGACTACTTGAGACTACCGGAAGTAAAAAAAAAAAAAAGATACTAAAGTGACACTCAGTGGTAAATCACAAGCTTGGAACACAGGACGCCCGGGTTCAATCCCAAGTTCTGCAAATAAGCAAGCAATGGGAACTATCCCATTTGAACTGGACATGACTTACACCCCCAGTCTCCACTTGGCAGGCTAAAGCCGAATGATTGCAAGTTTGAAGCCATTCTGGGCTTTACAAGTAAAGCAGTTTAAAAAAAACAAACTAAAGAAATACAAAATCTATTCTTGCTAGGACTTCAGAGAACTATAAATTGACAGCAACATCAAAGCCTGAATGTTTACAGTGTGCTAGGACCTTTAATATTGCATCATTTAATTAAAACTCCTGACTAGGATCATACTATTATTCCTGTCTCGCACCTATCGAAACTGAGGCTTAGGACAGATGACTTATCTACTATGACGAGGAAGAGATGGGATTGGAACCCACTTCCGCTATGTAATCGTATTTTGCCATAAAGAATGGTTCTCCTGAATTCAAATACCAGATAAAAATCCACGTATCAAACATTTTCTGACTATCTACCTGCTTCGTTTCAGCCCATTAGTCACAACAGTGAATATAAAGACATCTGGCTGTAGGGGAGTAAGGTGGGGAGGGGAAGAGAGGAGGGGTGAGCAGGGGGTTGAGGGAGTGGTGGCGGCAGAGGGGCCTTGTAGGCCATAATGACTATTCTAGAATTAATCTCAGGAGCAAAGGGAGAATTAGGGAAATATGAAAAATGAGGTGATAAAGATCTGTATTGTTTAGCTGCTGAGAGACTGAGAAGAATGCCGAACCTTTTTGGAAGGAGCAGAAGAGATGGAGGGAAGGAGGAAAATGAGATGGGCTGACCTTCCTCAAAATAGAGCACACGGTGGTTCGCTCCTGCAACCCCTACACCAAACCAAACTGTAGAGAGATCTGAATCCAGCAGCACAGCTACTCTGGCAGGACAACAGACCCACCTTTAATCCCAAAGAATGAAGGTAAAGTTAGTTTGTAGAAGGAAGCACCTATGTTTGAAAGTGACTTCTAATGGAGAGGCAGACAAAGTGACACAAATCCGAGGAAGATCTGACAGAATAGGATATGCCCAACTCTCACTTAGAGAGCAGCGCAGAGAGAAGAGAAGGCAGTTTTACCAGGACAGTTCTAGGAGACAGGTTGCAGAGAGGGAACAAGGTATCCACAGGTGAAGACAGAACAAGTCAGAGAATGCTAAGGAGCCAGAAGACTAGAACTGATTGCCAATGGATGAGGCAATTCACTCAGAAGCTGAGATAAGCCAATTTGAATCAGTCATGTTGGAGAGGAGTTTTGAGCCAGCCAGCTCAGTTGAACCAGACAGCCAGAGTTCAAAAGGAACTAGAAAAGATGAGTTTATTCAGCAGTAAGTCTCAGAGACTGAAACCAACTTGGGAAGCTGAGGCAGGAGTGCCTGAGTTCTAGGCCAGCCTGAGCTATATAGTGAGTCTCCATCTAAAACTCTATCCGAAAACAAAACCAGGCCCCAGATATAGTAGTGCACGTTAATTCCAGTACTCTAGAGGCAGAGACAAGCAGATCTCTCTGAGTGTGAGGCTAGCCCAGTCCACACAGTGAGTTCTGAGAAGCCAGGGCTATACAAAGAGACCCTGTCTCAAAAAGAGGGTTGGTGTGTGGAGAAGATGAGGATGTGGAAAAGAGCTTACATAGCAAGTGTTAGGCCCTAGGTCTAAGGAGCACATAGCTAGCCATGAGGGTCATAATACTGGCAGAAGCTAAACAACTTTGTCCTTAGCTTTAGCTAAGAAATGGGAACGGTTAAGAGCACTGACTGCTCTTTCAAAGGTCCTAAGTTCAAACCCCATCAACCACATGGTGGCTCACAACCTGTATTGGGATCTGATGCCTTCTTCTGGCACGTCTGAGGACAGCGACAGTGTACTTAAGAATTCTTCAGGGGCTGGAGAGATGGGTCAGCGGTTAAGAGCACTGACTGCTCTTCCAGAGGTCCTGAGTTCAATTCCCAGCAACCACATGGTGGCTCACAGCCATCTGTAATGAGATCTGATGCCCTCTTCTGGTGTCTGAAGACAACTACAGTGTACTTATATATAATAAATAAATAAATATTTTAAAAATATTCTTCAGACTTCACCTTTGACTTCTGTAGAACTAGATGTTATTTAGGCTTATATAGATATTCTATAGGTTAATGGAGATAAAATGTTTGGATCTCAGTAATAGTTATTCCCATATTTCAGTGATAGTTTTCTTCCTATAACTTCATTAAGCTGTTAGTTGTTGTTTTGGTGTTTCTACACAGAGTTTCTCCATAAATCTGGCTATCCTGGGACTTGTTTGTAGACCAGGCTGACCTTGAACTCAGAGACCCAGCTCCCTCTGTCTCCAGATGGCTGGGATTAAAGGCTTTTAGTCACCCTACACACAGTTCAAACAAATCAAGTTTTATTCCCCCACATGTATTATTTTAACATATTGGTCTTTGGACTGCATGTATGTCAGTAAACTACGTGTATAGCATACAGAGATGGCTCAGTGGTTAGGAACACTGGTCGCTCTTCCAGAGGACCCAGGTTCAACTTTCTATAGCTCCAGATTCATGGGTATCTGACACCCTGTTCTCATCTCTGTGGAAAATAGGCGTACATGGTACACAGACACATGTGGACAAAACTCCTGTACACATTAGATCAAAATAATAGTTTTAAAAGAAGTAGCAATTCATCATTTTACAACTAAGACAATTTAAATATACTTCTAGATACGTATTTTCTTTTCCTCACCAGTATTAAACTTGGCATGGTGGTGTATGCCTAAAATCCCTGAATTTGAGGGCCAAGAACAAGAAGATCACAAGTTTAATGCCAGCCTGGTCTACATAAGGACTTCCATTTCTGCAAGGGCTTTGTCCTGAGACTCTCTATAAAATAAATAAATAAAAACAAAGAAAAGGAAAAGGTGCTGGAAAGTGAAAGAAACAGGAGAGAGGGAAGGTTTAATGATGAAACTAATGATAATTTTCTCTGGGTAATGAAACACTTTAACGTGAAGTTCATTATGCCTCATTTCTGGGTAGTATCTGAAGAAGTCTTGTCTCCAAAGACCCTGTAAGAACACTGGGAGAACAAATTATCCAATAGGGTCAGAGTATCCAAACGGGTTCAAAAATATTCCCTGAATGAATGACAAATTAATCTGTTATTGTTGCTCTACAGAGCAGACTGCATTTTCCACTAATACGTGACGTCTTGGTATTTCGAGAAAATCCTCCATGTTAAAAACAAAAACAAACAAAAACTGACACCAGTCACCCTCAAGTTTTTGGTCCTTTCGCGTGTGACTCAGCGGCTAGAAACGGCCATCTCTTTGCCGCATAACAGGGACTTTTATCCTGACAGCAAATTATGTCTTCAAAGATGGATTTGCCTTGCGGGCCGCACGAATCCATCCTCGCCACCTCCAGTAGGCTTAAATCCTGCCCAGCTTAGGGGTGAAGGGCTGCTCCGCCAGGCACCTGGGGGACCCAATTCACCCAAGAAAAGGACGCCTGGGACCCGGGGCCTGACCCCACGGTACAGAGCTGACTCAGGAGCACGCACTGCCCGAGATGCAGGTCAGCAATCTGTGCCCTGCCTCGGGGTCACCCCTTCCAGCAGCTAAGCTCCTGGCATCAGTAACAACCGTTCCCTGGAGGGGCGCTGCACTCAAGTTTCCATGACATATGGATATGCCAGCTCCGGGTAGACTGGCTGAACCACAGGCGCCCACGCGTCCAGACGGGAAAGCGCTGCCGAACAAGGGGAACGGCCTCCGGAAGCACCCTGAGTCCCCTGTCCCTCTGGGTCCCCGCGCTCCACCGTAGGAGGATGCCTGTAAGCGGCTGCTCCCGCGCCTTGCGTTCCCAGCAGTGCGGCTCTCGGCTAGGCAGTCCCACTGCGCTGGCCACCCTAACAAATACCTCTAGCCATGGCCCGGCTCTGTCACCGCCTGGAATCTCCCGGGAAACTCAGCTTTCAAAAAAAAAGTTGCAACAACTGTAGCCAACTGCTCCGCTAGACCGCAGCTGAAGGTGCTGATTGGCGCAGCCGCCCGCTCTTTCGCGGGCTGCACACTGTGATTGGCGGGCACGAGGCCAGGACCCGCCCTTCTCCCCGCCTTTCTGCAGAAGGCTGGGCCTGTAGCCAGGTGGGGAGGGGGGGAAAACTTTAAATTTGATCATCTCCTGACATTGATTGGCTGAGATAGAAAAACTCATCTTCTGCTATTGGGAGGGAGGAGCCGTAAGCTCCGCCCTCTCCTGCTTGAAGCTCCAGCTCAGGTTCGTCAATATTTTGTTGGAGGACCGGGTATATAGGTGGACCTGACCAGGAACTTCCGGTTTGCGTTAGGTTTGACCGGAAACTGGACCTTTGACTTGTCGACCTTTTCTCATGCTCTTGAGTAGCGATCACGTTCAGAAGTTTGTCATCTCTGTCACCTTGATGTCCACCCTCAGTTTGGCACTTTCATTCGAATTCCTACGTTGCAAAGGCTTACTGCAAAGAGTATGTTCTTCCAATATGTAAACTGTGGGTACAACTACTATGAACTGGGTCAATGGGTAAACTCAGAACCTCAAAAATGCTGCCCAAACTACCTTCCGATTTTACAGATGAAATAATACACCATCCAGGAAATGTGTTTGCTCCCTGGAGTCACCCAAAAGTTTCTCATCAGACCCTGGGTAAACATTAGGACTGCTACACAGCCAGCCACCTTAACTCCAGAAAAGCAATGCAGGCAGGGTCCCAGATATGCACAAGTGTCCGGAGTGTTCTTGGCTTCAGATGCAGGGAAGGTAACACTACCTATTTTCTTTGTGGACTACACATTTAGTTTACCCCGTATTGTTAAGGGTTTTGCCACTACAGTAGGGTACTGGGAAGCAAAGTGAGTAAGAGGGGCTCAGTGGGAAAAAGCCTGATGACCTGAAAGTTTGATCACCGAGATACACGTGACAGGAGGTTCCTTCTTTTTTATTCTGCTGGTCCCCTTAGCCAGTTTGCTGTGTTCAGTCCTCCGAGCTGGCTGTTGCTGCTCACACTTGTAAACCCTGCACTCCAGAGCCTGAAGCAGGACTGTCAGGAGTTTGAGGCCTACATGGCAGTCCACAATCGCCAGTATTCAAGCTGATCTCATGTCCTCCTCTGGCCTCCAAGGGCATCAGGCGTACAAATGGTTCACAAATAGGCATATAGTTCACAAAAACACCCATACACCCATACACGTAAAAGAATCTTTTTTTAAAAAAACTATTTTATGTATATGAGTGTGGTGTTACTACTGTCTTCAGACACAGGAGAAGAGGGCATCAGATCCCATTACAGATGGTTGTGAGGCACCATGTGGTTGCTGGGAATTGAACTCAGGACCTCTGAAAGAGTAAGTCAGTGCTCTAACCACTGAGCAATCTCTTGCCATGCATGACAGCACACACCTTTAATCCCAGCATCCGGAGGCAGAGGCAGGTAGATCCCTGAATTTGAAGCTAGCCTGGTCCATGTTTTTTTGTTCCAGGACAACCAGGACTGCAGAGACCCTATCTCAAATGAACAAACAAGAGAATAATTTGAGGTAATCTATACATATGTACAAAATAATTTTTTTCAAGACAGAGTTTCTCTGTGTTCCCCAGGCTGTCCTTGAATTAGATCTACAGACCAAAATAGCTTGGAACTCAAAAGATCTGCCTGCCTTTGTCTCAAGTGCTGATAATAAAGGCCTGTGTCACCACATTCAGTTTTCTTTTGTTTTTTTAAAGACTCAGACTAAAGACTTAGTCCTGCCCAGACTAAAGACCTAGTCCTGCCCGACTGGCCTGGAACTTGCTTTATAGACCAGGCTGGCCTTAAATTCACAGAAATCTACCTACCTCTGTCTCTCTAGTGCTGGGATTAAAGATCTATATGCCATACCCAGCTTAATTGAAAAATAGTTGTTGAGGGCTTTAGAGAAAGTTCAACAGTTGTGAGTTCACCTTGTTGCTCTTCCAGAGGCCTGGGGTTAAATTCCCAGAACCCACATAATAACTCACAGTGACTTGTGACTCCTATTCTAGGGTATTCAATACCCTTTTCGAGCTTCTGTGGACACTTTGTGTATGTGGTGCATAGACATGTGCAGGCAAAACACCCATACACATTTTTAAAACCTAAAAATATTACTTTAAATAATAATGTGGGTGTAGTGGTAAATTTCTATGCTTAAATGGGAGAATCTGGAGTTCAATACCAGCCTGGGCCTTTCCTCAAAATAACAGAAGAAGTATAGAGGTATAAATTGTATAAAGAGATATAAATGGTATATTAAAACATTAAATCTCAGAATTAAATTATCTAGAGACTTTTTATGGGTGTGCAGGTTCGGGTAAAAGAAAGAGATCTTTGGATATTGTTTCTCAGGTGCTGTTGCCAGTGTCTCTCACTGGCATTGAGCTAATAACGTGAGCCTCAGGGACCTGTCAGGTTCCATCTCCCAGTTTTGGGTTGACAAGCCTGAGCCATAATGCCCAGCTCCAATAAACTAAAACTAAGCTAAAAAGGTGGGAGTAGTGGCCTAAAGCCCAAACTCAGACCCTCATTTCAAGCAGTCTTCCAACTGATCACCTCCCCAGCCCACCCCTTTCCTCTTTGAGACAGGGGGTCACTGGATTCCTGGATGGTTGGGACCTCACTAAGTAGACCAGGCTGGCCTTCTGAGTCCTGGGATTGCTGAGATGGACTGCCACACTCAGCTATCTTTTGCTGTTTTGTTCTGTTGTTCTTATCCTTACGATCATGTAAGCTGCGATCATTTCAGAATAGAGTTTAATAGCCTCAGACACTGGTATCCTGGAGTCATGTACTGGGGCCAGTCTCTGTGGATGTAAAGGGCTTATATATGTCCCATTTGGCAAATCCATACTGGCTGAGTGGTTTAGGTTCTGAATTACTCTTCCAGAGGACTACAGTTGGATACCCAGAATCTATGTCAGGTGCCTCACAACTTTCTGTAACTCTAGCTCCGGGGTATCTGATGCCTTTATCCTCTGTGGGTACCCACACACATGTGGTGTGTACTCATACAAACACACACACAGTTAAACAAAAAAAAAACATTAAAGAAAAACTAATACATGGCATTTGCCATAGCAAACGCCTAGAGTGCATATAAACACAAAAGTTTTTGGAGAGTAGGGCAAGTCACCACTGCCATGCAGGCATCAGAAGAAATGGTATTTAGGCCAGGCTTGGTGGCTCACACCTTGCCTTTAATCCCTGTACTTGGGAGTCAGAGGTAGGAAGATCTCTGTGAGTTCGAGGCCAGACTGTTTACAAAGCCAGTTCCAGGACAGACAGGACTACATGGAGAAACCCTGTCTTGGAAACCAAACCAAGCAACCAAACAAACAAACAAAGACTGCTTGGCTTGCTGCTCTGTTAGAGGAGCTGAGAATCTAATGCCCTCTTCTGTCCTCTGTGGACACCAGACATATAAGTAGTGTAAATCTATAGCTGTAGGCAACACACACACACAGAGAAAGCAACAATAAATAAATCTTAAAAATAAAAACAGGAGGAGGAGGAGAAGGACGATCTGTTGCTAGGCATGAGGGTATACAGACATTTGTAATCCCAGTGCTGAGAGGCTGTGGAAGTCAAGGCTAAGTTGAGCCACACACTGAAACCATGTATCAAGGAAAACACACACACACACACACACACACACACACTCACACACCAGTTGTGTCATCTATTTGTTGCATGATTATACTTATGCTTTAAATCTTGCTGGGTTGATGCTTATTAGTTTATATTGGCACTGGTCCCAACAGCAGAGGAGTCCTGGTCTTCTTGCCCTTGGATGCCTCCCCACTAATGTGGAAGTATGAGTCCAGACATGGAATGAAATGAGAACTATGCCCAAATAGGATTCTCAGCCATTTGCTTTCAGTAACATCTCTCTCTGTTCTAGGTGTGCCCTAACTAAGTATTCCTTCTGCACAGAATTTCCCGCTGTCTTATTTCTTGTACCCTAAAACAGTTAATTATGTCGTCTTTCCATGTACATTCAAAGACATCACACACCCCCACATATATACGTGCACACAAACGCCGAGGCCTCATTCTTTGAACAATTATTACCATAGTTTAGAAAACTAGTCTGGGGCAGGAGAGGGATGGCTCAGTGGTTAAGGGCACCAGCTGCTCTTCCAGAGGTCCTGAGTTCTGCTCTAAACAACCACATGGTGGCTCACAACCAACTATAATGGGATCCAATGCCCTCTTCTGTCATGCCAGCACACATAACAAACACAACACTTAAACACACATACATACATAGACAAATAAATAAATAAATATCTATTCTGTCTTTTTCTTTTTTCTTCCCTCCCTCCCTTCCTTCCTTTCTTCCTTCTTTCCAATACAGGGTTTCTTTGCATAGCCATGACTTTCCTTCAGTGACCTTTAGGTTTTTCAGTCTTTTTCTTCTACAAATCTTGCTGCAGTGGGTCACCTTGTCCTTAATGCTTGCGTGCACGAGCAGCTGGATGCTTAGACAGTATCACGAAGAGAACCCAGGTTAGGTCTCACTGTCAAAACTAGTACGCATCTGGTATAATAGTGCAAGAAGAGTTGGCAGCTGCCAGGAGAGTGATGGGTAATTCTAGAGACACTTTATTTTGTGTGAACTTTATTTTGGACAGACTGAGACAAATGTCTCCCTCCTCGGAGTGCACCAATAACAGGCCAAACTGGGATGCCAAATCAATGAGTGTATTGGGCTTACTTACAGGCATGAGTGACTGCAAAGAGCACCTGGACTGTTGGATAGCCTTACTGAGCACCAGCTTCCCTGAGCTGCAGAGGAAGGGCTCATCCTTCAGGCAACCTTCAATCCTCTATGCTTTCTTGTTCCTCTGGAGACCACAGGGCCTCCCAGAATTGGGGCGGAGCTGCCCAGAGCTAGCTGGGAGGTGTGGGAAGGAACAGCTGGAAGGTCAGGAGCTAACAGGCTTGATGATGTCTGTGTCGAAGTCACAGCTGCCCTGGTGAAGGTGATTATCCCTGGGGGACAGCATTCTCCAAAGGCACTAACATATTAACCATAGTTCCTTAGATATCTTTCTCGCTGGTCTGTACCCATCTATCTGCCTTTGTTTGTTTCTCCCTCCCCTCATCTTTTCTTTCTTTTGCTTTCCCTTTGTTTTTTGACACAGGATTCCATTCTGTCACTCAGGATGGCCTTAAACTTGATCCTTAGTGCTGGGGTGGCAGGCACACACCTGTAGCTGTCTGCTTACATGACAGATTCCTGTCTGCCTCTATGTACTGCTATGCACTACAGCTTAAGCTACCTAATGAATAGCAATGGAAATACGTTTATATTATTTGTGTCTTATAAAAATTGTCCCGTGTTAAAAGAAAATACTTAGTAGGGACTCTGGAGATGGCTTAGCCCAGCACCTGCATGGCAGCTCAAGACCATCAGTAACTCTAGTTTTATAGGATCCAATGCCCTCTTTTGGTCTCCGAGGGCACTGCATGTATGTATCTGGAGTAAAAATAAATCTTAAGGCTGGGTATGGTAGCACATGACTTTCATTCCAGCATTTGGCAGAGGCAGAGGGATCTCTGTGAGTTCCAAGTCAGCCTGGTCTACATAAGAGAGTTCTAGGACAGCCAGAGTTATGTAGAGAAACTCGGTCACACACACACATACACACACCCCTTGATTTTTTTTCTTAAATGTTTATTTGTGTGTTAGTATAAGCCTCTGCCTCCAATGGTGTGTGTATGTGTGTGTAGGTCAGAGGGCCTGTGGAAGTTGGTTCTTGCCTTTTACCATGTAGAATGTGGGGATGAAACTCAGATTATCAGATTGGTTATTTCCCTGGCTCTGTCTTATTAAGACAAACAATAACAACAAAACAACTTTGAGGCAAGGTCTCATGTGGCTCAGGCTGGTCTTGAACTGACTATGGAGTAGATGATAACTTTAATCTACTGATCTGACTGTCTCTCCCTTTCCAGAGCTTGGATTACAGGTATGTACCGAATACCAAGTTTTATATGATGCTATGGATTGGATCCAGGGCTTTTCAAAGGCTAGGTAAGCACTCCAAAATAAGTCTCATCTCTCATCTTTTTTTTTTTTTTTTTTTTTCTTGGAGACAAGAGTTTCTCTGTATGGTTCTGGCTGTCTAGAACTCACTCTGTACAACAGGCTGGTCTTGAACTCAGAGACCTGCCTGTATCTCCCTGTTCAATGCTGGGATTAAGGCACTTGACACCATTGCCCAGCTTCCCAGCCCTGTCTTTTCTTCTTCTTCTACTTTTTAAAGATTTGTTTATTTATATAAGTGCACTGTAGCTGTTTTTTCAGACACACCAGGAGAAGGCATCAGATCTCATTACAGATGGCTGTGAACCACCATGTGGTTGCTGGAAACTGAACTCAGGACCTCTGGAAGAGCAGCCAGTGCTCTTAACCACTGAGCCATCTCTCCAGCCCCTGGCCTTGTCTTTTATGTTTATAGTTTTTTTTTTTTTCTCAGTAAGTTCGAGGAACCCATTATCTCTTACTAGAGATAAAAATCTCCACAATCAATCAAAGAATTAAACGTTAGACCACAGACTATAAAACCATTAGAAAAAAAAATAGAATATTCAGGACATTCATTTAGGCAACCACTTTTTGGTTAAGAATTCAAAACATAGGTCACCAAGAAATGTGCAAATTGAATTACATTTAATTAGAAAGCTTTTTTAAAAAAAATATTTATTTATTTGTTTTTTTTTTAATGTCTCTTGTCTTCAGACACCATCTTTTGTCACCAGACAAGTCCTATTTCAGATGGTTGTGAGCCACCATGTGGTTGCTGGGAATAGAACTCAGGACCTCTTGAAGGGGCAGTCAGTGCTCTTAACTGCTGAGACATCTCTCCAGCCCAATTAGAAAGCTTTTATATAGCCAAATCAACAATCAACAGAATGAAGAGATAGCTACCAAAGGAGGAAACCATGCAAAATATTTATTCAATAAGAGGTTAATATCCAGGATACGTTAGAAGTTTAAACTATAGTAGCAATTTTACATAATAGAAATAGATTTAAAATGTACAAAAAAGCTGAACGGGTTTTTGTTTGTTTGTTTGTATTTGTGTGTACAGTTGTTTGTCCTAAGTAGGGCGCCCCTACACAACCAGGCTGGCTGGGAACTCCATCTCTAGACAATGCTGGCCTCAAATTCTCAACTATTTGCCTGCCTCTACCTCCCAAGTGCTGAAATTAAAGATATGTGCCACCACTCCTGCTCTGAATAAATATACCTTAAAAATGAAAAAAAAAAAAAAAAAAAAAAAAAAAAAACAATAAAACAAAAACCAGAAATGGGCTGTGTGGAGTGTAGGCCTTTAATCCCAGCACTCAGGTGGTAGAGCAGGTGGATCTCTGCCAGCTTAAGGCCAACAAATATGTGGAAAAACATCTCAATCCTATTGCACAGGAATAAACAAAGTCAAAATACAAGGAAATGTCATCTTCCTAATTTGGGAGTATTCTATAGAAAAGACCAAAAAGAAAAAAAAAGTTACAGTCTGTTGTGTGTCACAGGCCTTTAATCCCAGCACTACAGAGGAAGATGCAGGGGGATCTCTGACTGTGAAGCCAGCCTGGTCTACAGAGTGAGTTCCAGGATAGCCAACTTTATACAGAGAAACTCTGTCTCAAAAATAAAACAAACACACCAAGAGAAGTAAAAATGCTGTTGAGAGTAAAGGAAAGGGACTTATTTCGGTCACTTTTCTCACTGCTGAGACTAAATACTCAGAAGAAGCAACTTCTGGGAGAAAGGATTGACTGTGGCCCACAGTTGGGAAAGATGGAAGAGTTTGTCATGGAAGAGAAAGCATGGCAGCATGGGCCTGGGCCACACTGCACGCACAGTCAGGTAGCAGAGAGTGCTAAATGCTTGTGCATAGTAGTTTTTTCTCTTAATGTGATCTGCGACCTCAGATAATGGGATGATGTAGCCTATATCAAATGTGCGTTTTCCGCTCAGTTAATCTAATGTTTTGTACACTGTTGTTGGGAATGTAAACTAAGGTATATAGTATATGAGTCTACATAAGTATGGAGGTACTTCACAAAAGTACAAACAATACTGTAGCTGGTCTTTGCTACTTTGTGGGTTTTTCTTTTTTCCACCCCTTACTCCCCAGTTTCACTCCCATCACTAGATAGGAGAGAGAGAGAGAGAGAGAGAGAGAGAGAGAGAGAGAGAGAGAGATCCCTGAATCTTATTTCTTTTCTTTGTTTTTTCTCTGAGCAGGACTGCTAACAACAAATACAGCATTCCCTAACCCCACCCCACCTATCAGAGCTTTACTATTTATAGGCCCTCCCAGAACTTCAAACATCACACAATTGCAGAAACTATGTGCAGTTGGCAAAACCACACCTCTGCTAGAGCACGAGGCAAATCACAATCAGCTGCTATGGACAGTCTGAAGCAGCCCCGTATCTCTACACCTGGGAATAAAATGAAAGCATGTTCTTATATATATATATTTTTTTGTTTTTGTTTTTAAGAAACAAACATTCCATATTTCTCAGAACTTGTCACTGCACAGTACCACCCTATTGCCTAGCAAGCCACGACCAGGGAGCCAGCAAAGGGACTGAAGTCTGAAGAGGCACCTGCACTGGCATACTTCTTATGGTACTGTTCAGTGAAGCCAAGATGTGGAATTAACCTCTCACAGTGGATGAATGGATGAGGAAAACAGGATGAGCCAAGAAAGCACTAGCTCAGCCACTTGAGAGGCAGAGGTGGGAGGAGCAAGAGTTCAAGCTTGGGATGGAGAGATGCCTCATAGATTAAGACCACTGGCTGCTCTTCCAGAAGACCCTGGTCCAATTCTCAGCAAGTACACAACAGCTCACACCTCACAGCTGTCTGTAACTCAGTTCCAGGGGAGCTGACATCCTCAAACAGACATACATGAAAGTGAAGCTCCAGTGAACATAAAAGAAAACTAACAACAAACATATGTGTATAAATATATGTATTTTGTATATATATATATATATATATATGGGTTATTTATTTATTTAATGCATGTGAGTACACTGTAGCTGTCTTCAGACCCACCAGAAGAGGGCATCAGATCCCATTGCAGATGGTTGTGAGCCACCATGTGGTTGCTGGGAATTGAACTCAGGACCTCTGGAAGAGCAGTCAGTGCTCTTAACCACTGAGCCATCCCTCCAGCCCAACATATATTTAAAAAAAAAGAGTTCAAGTTCATTCACTCGTGGCTGCATGGAGTCTTTTAGACCAATCAAGGCTATATTAGACAGTATATATAAAAAAGGAGGAACACTCTTCGGACATACAAGGATTGCATTTATGTCATTTGAAGCAAATGAGAAGTACTGGATAGGCATTACTGGAAATGAAAGAAATCAGGCACACATTCTCATTCATACACAAACTAAAAAAGCTGATCTGAAGAAGTACAGAGTGGTTTGGTTGGCACTCATTGCAGCTGCTTAAGTTGAAGGAGTATGAAGATTCCAAGTTCAAGGCCCGTCTGAACTTGAGTTCAATGTTAGCACTGGGCAAGTTACTGAAACTTTGCCTTTAAATAAAGAGATTGACTTGGCAGGCTGAGGCAGGATCGTCATTTACAAGCGTAAGGCCAGTCTAGGATAAAGAGTGACTTCAACACTGTCAAATCTAGTGAGAACTTGTCTCAAAAAATAAAGAGTAGGGGGCTGGAGAGATGACTCAGTGGTTAAGAGTACTGATTCTCTTCTAGAGGTGCTGAGTTCGAATCCCAGCAACCACATGGTGGCTCACAACCATCTGTAATGAGATCTGATGCCCTCTTTTGGTGTGTCTGAAGACAGCTATAGCGTACTTATATATAATAAATAAGTCTTTAAAAAATAAGAGTCGAACTGGAGGGACGGCTCAGTGGTTAGAATCATATACTGTCTTCCCAGAGGACCTGAGGTTGATTCCTAGTATCCTTGTCAGGCACCTCACAATTACCTGTGACTCAAGCTCCAGTTTTGGTGACTTGAGGGTACCTGCAGTCTTCTGAACATTACTTTTCCCTCAAGAAACATAATTAAAAATACTATTATCAAAAAACATAATAAATCTTACCAAAGTGGGTCACAACCCACAGGTTGGGGAACCCCTGACCTGAAGTTCTGGGTTTGGTTTTTACCACTGAGCATGGTCTCTCTCACTTTTAAGCAGTGGTTTGTTCTGTTGTTACCTTCTCAGTGCTGGGCATGGTGGTGTGTACCTTTAATCCTAGGATTTGGGAGGTAGAGAGGTGGATCTCTAGGTTTAAGGCCAGCTTGGTCTACAGAGTGAGTTCCAGGATAGCCAAAACTACAGAGGAACCCTAGTCAAAAAATAAAATATAAAATAGTCTACAACTATAATACAAATGGATGCATAGTAAGTCAGAATAACTATTATTGGTATATTTACTTATCTGCTGTTATGGTTTTTGTTAACTTGATTAAATCCAGATATACTTGAGAAAAGGGCAATCTCAATTGAGGAACTGTCTCCAATAACCTGACCTATGATTTTTGGGGAGTTTTCTAAATTGCTATTGCTGTAGGAGAGCCCAGCCCACCGTGAGTCTGGGCTGTTATAAGCAAGCAAGACAGAAGCAGCCAAACTCCACTATAATTCAGTCCCTGATTCCAGTCTCCTGCTTTGGCCTGCCTCAATGATGGATTGTAAAATATCAGATGAAACAAGCTGTCATAGCAACAGAAAACCAAACACATGCCCATTTGTCTGAAAGACTTCTCACTTTTTTTTTTTTTTTTTTTTGTGATTTCCCTGTGTAGTTTTCGATGTTTTAGAATTCACTCAGTAGACCAGGTTGATCTCAATCCAGGAGACAGAGCTAACTCTGTCTCCTGAGTGCTAGGATTAACGGCCTGGGCCACCACGCCCAAAGTTGTTTACACACTTCAACCTCAATTGTCAAAAACAAACAAGCAAACCAAAAAACAAAACCCACTGTGTGAGGTTTACTTTCAGGACAGGGCAAAACAGATGCAAATGCACAGTGGAGTAGGAATCGTCCAGGCAGGTTTATTTCCTAGGTAACAGATTCAAACTGCATTCTCAGAATGACTTTAGAAAAGAGAGACCAAGAAGTTACTGTGTTTAGTCTGTTAGGCCTCTTAATAACACATGAAAATAAACAAAGGAGAAGCTGCAAAAGAAGCCTTGGTATGCAGCAAATGCTAATGGAGACCAAAGGTGGGTGGGTGCAGGTGTCCAGGCCTGTGTAAAGATCCTGCAGCTCTATTTTAATTGAGATAATGATCATGAACTACCCCAGGGCTCATGGAGGTTTTCCAGTCAATAAAGTTCAATAAAGCTCCAGTGAGCCTCAAAAACAATGATTATGTTATTTATTTCTAAACACGCACAATATGAGGTCGTCATGTGACAGAAACCCCATAAGGTATCGAACGGGAGTAGTAACCTATTTCCAAAAATCTGAAAATAGTTCTGGGCCTTCTAAGCCTGACTACGACCGCAGGTGTGGGGCGCATGCGCGCAAACTCCCAAGTTGACCTCCTGGTGGCACCCTAGTGAAGCGGACCTTCTTCCCGACAGCCTGCGGAACACAACCGGTGGGGGGGAAAAACGTTATTCTCGCGAGGTCTCCGCTAGCGGCGGCGGAAGTAGCGGACACGTGACTGTCCTAGGCCGCCTTCGCCTTGCCCCCTCCCCCTTCTCGGAAACCCGGCCCCCTCACCCTTCGCCCACCCCAGAGCCGCGGTAATGGACCGTTTGGGTTCCGGAATTCCCTTGGATCCCATCTCTGGTACCAGGATAGCGGGACTTCTTCGAGTCCGGTTTGGGTGGTAAAGGCAGAGGGGGCAGTCAAGATGGGGGGGGAGGGAAATCTGCTTCCTTTATCTAGAAAGGAGGCGGGGCTGAGAGGGGATGGGATGGGGGGGTATGGAGGAGTCACGTGGGGCGTGTCGCGCGCTGTGTGCGCGCTGCGCCTGACCCGTCGCCCCGCCCCCTCTTCCTGCGGGGCGGGGGGTCGGGGGGAGGGGCGTCAAGATGGCGGCGGGGAGGTAGGCAGAGCCAGACGCCGCTTCTGCCGCCGCCGCCGCCGCCGCCGCCTCCGCTCCTGTCGCCTCCGGCTCCTCACCCGTTCACGGACCAGGAGAAGCTGTTCTTTCGTCGGGTCCGGCGAGGAAAGTAAGTCCTTCCCTCAGCCCTTTTCTTCTTCCACGCTCATCCTCCCGGACAGCCTCCCACTCCCACCACGGCTCCTCCGGGTCCGTGTGGGGCCGGCTGTGGGGGGAGGCGGCCACTTTACTGCTGTCTGCGCCTCGCTCGTTCGCTGCTTGGTCTCTTTCTGTCGTCCGCCCCGTTGGTTCCGGCATTCTCAGCCAGACATCTCTGGCTCTGACGGAGTCCCGCTGTCCCGAACCGAATAGCAGCTCCGAGGTCGGCTCATGCGGACTCCACCGGGGATCGCCTTCTCTTCTCTCACGGACCTGGGAAGTGTGGCGAAACTGAGGCGGACACCCTGTTAGATTCCGCCGGCCCATTGCTCACGGTTCCAGGAGCGGGAGAAAGGCACCGGGACGCCCTTCCTGGATTTTGTTCCCTGGCGGGTGGGGTGCGTGGGACACGTGGGGGACACCTTTTTACGCCTTGTCTTAGTGGGTTTAGGGTTTCCAGAAGCGAGTGAGTGCACCTTCAGACTCTGAGCTCAGTCCGTGCAGAGGGCGATGGCGGTTGGGCATTTGCTCACCTTAGCAGTGTTGGATATAGCGAACACCCAAGTTCCTCAAAGCTGTGTCTGCTGGTGTTTTCCCGGGAGTGGCGCGGGATGGGCTCCACCGCTCTGAAGCCTTGGATTTGCCCGAACCGGTGTGATTGTTGCTTTCCTGACCCTCTCGCATCCAGCTCCTCCCCTTTCCCTCCCGGCTTTGTGCCTCTGTTTGGTTAATATTTGCGGACTACTAACTTGATGCTCCCATAGAGAAAGCTCTTTTTATGTGCTTGCTCCATTTACTTGTGGGAGGCTTTTGTTTGGTGGAGTCGCTGGTTGAGAATTATGCGGGGTGGGGGGAGCTGGAGATAAAATTGAGAGCCCAAGAAACCATCGTTTTTATCCATTGAATAGCGCAGCCAATTGTAGCCGCACCCGGAAGTTTGTGCTGAACACGTGTTGGGAAGGTTATAAAAGGTCCCCTTTGACCTTTAAATGTCGATTGTTTGTAGTTTATGTGGAGTAAAATAGTCATATTTTCCGGACTTGAAGAATTAAGGGTGGAAGAAGGTTTGTAAAGCACCTACCTCAACTGTCCATTGAACTGTCAAATCTTAAGTGCCCAAGATCTTACTAGCATTTGCATAGAATTCTACCCATTAACATTCTTAATGCCCCCAAAGTCATGTTTGATTTTTATAAGCATTGGGGAAAGAATCATCATTTACGAAGAATGTGATTTCTGGGATGAAATGGCATTTGCAGAGGTGACTTCAGTTGGACAATACTTTTGATAGTACAGGAATATTAATTTCTGTTTTTCTCCCCAGACATTTTCTGATCTGGGAAGAATTCTTTCTCCTAGGTTCTGCGTGCAGTTTAACTTCATTCTGTGCAACTTCCTTCAGAATTTTACATCCAACTTTATCTTAATTGTATAAATGTTGAAAAAGAGAGCCTGTATTTATTTGTTATGTTTGCACTTTTGTATGTCTTAAATTCTTTGAAGTTACTACTAAAAAAATGGCCAATATGGAGACTGGTGGTTCTTGGGGCAGCGGGGTGCTTGTTTTTGAGGCTGTCAAAATTTGCACTATGCTGGCCTCCCAACTTGTCATAGCCTCCCTGATGATGAGATTATAGGCCTGCATTGTCATCATGTTTAGTCTTTTTTGTGCTTTAGAAAGATACGGTTCAAACAACTCAGTTGTTTGAACTGATGTGGTTTTTAGTGCTTTTCATAGTTTAAGTTGAACTTTGAGTTGTCACCTGCCAAGGGCAAGAATATACAGGTCTGTCCTTTCCAAATAGTCTCTCATGAGGTACAGTAGGTTCTAAGCTTTCTTGCTTAAAATTAAAATTTATCTAAAGAGGCTACTGAGATGGCATAGCTGGTTAAGACACTAGCTACTAAGTCTGACTACCTAGGATTTCCATGGTGGAAGAGGGGACAGGTTGTCCTTGGGCATCTACACATTGGAGCCATAGCACTGAACCCCCCCACCAATGTAAATACAAGTTTTTTGCCAAGACAGAATTTTAGCCTAGGCTGGCCTCTGCCTCCCAAGTGCTGTGATCCAAGGTGTGCACCACCACTGCCCAACAATAGTTTCTTGAAGAGCAGGAAGTCCTCAGAGTATAAGGTGATTCAAAACATATCAAATAAACTGACTGGTCAGGGTATAACAAATTAGAAAACTATTTCAGATTTTTTTTATTATATTCTACTTTAAAATGTTGGTGACCTAAACACAGAAAAGTCTCATAAAATGTTTGCTCTAGTTCCACCTGTGTGTTGGAATAGTTTTCTGTTCTATACTAAAATATTTAATTATGCTTACCATAAAATACTTTAACCTACTTTGACAGTGAATTCTGTTAGATTGTCAGTCACAGATGGAAAACAGTCTCTTGGTATCTATAGAGAATTGGTTCGAGACCCTGGAAAACGGTAAAAGTCTACAGTTTAAATCCCTTATGTAATAATGTCACTTTAAAAAAAACAATGTCACTTTTGCATGTTAAATATGCCCTTCCTCACTTCATCTCCAGATTGTTCACATAGCCTTCCAGGTGTATATGTGAGGAGGTATTAGCACTGATTACCCAGTGAACAGTCTACATGTTCATGCAGTACTTTTTTTTTAAATACGATTTTTAAAGATTTTATTTACTTTATTTATGTGCACTGTAGCTGTCCTCAGACACACCAGGAGAGGGCATCAGATCCCATTACAGATGGTTGTGAGCCACCATGTAGTTGCTGGGATTTGAACTCAGGACCTCTGGAAGAGCAGTCAGTGCTCTTAACCACTGTGCTATCTCTCCAGCCCCTTCATGCAGTATTTTTTATCTTTTGATGAACTTTGGGGTTTTTGTTTTGTTTTGTTTTGAGACAAGGTCTTACTCTGTAGCCATGGCTAGCCTTGAAGTTCCTGGGTAGACCAGCTGGCCTCAGTGCTGGGTTTTCATGTGTAGGAATCACATACTACCTTTCCCATTGCACTTTGGAATGTGGCATCTGTGGATGTGGTGGCCACTTACTGGGCAGGATTGTGGAAAGTTTGGAATTGGGCTCCAAGCTTGTGTAGCTGTTATCTTGTTACATTCTTCTCTTTAGTTAGGCTTTAGCTCCTTCTTTGTGATAAGGAGGATACTCTTGGGTTATGCTGAGGATGAAAAAAAAAACTAATCATAGAAAGTATTAAAGTTGCCAGAGCACTGGAGTCAGGATCAGTAATTCAAGGTCACCCTGGGAGAGAACCTGTCTCAAAAAACTTAATAAAACAGGTATTGCTCAACTGAATTTGAGGTAGTGGTAATGAGTTTTTGCTTTCCCTTCTCCTTTTTTTTTTTTGGGTAACAGGGTCTCTAGAACTCATTATGTAGACCAGGCTAGCCTGAAAGGTTTATCTGCCCACCTCTGCCTCCCGAGTGCTGGGGTTAATGGGGAGGGGTCCTCTGTTTGTTTGAGATAGGTTTCTCCCTAACAATCTGGCTCTCCTGGAATTACTTCAAAGAGATCCACCTGCCTCTGCCTCAGAGTGCTGGGATCAAAGGTGTTCCCGCTGTCACTCTCAGCTCTGTTTATAATTTTCAGGGTCATATGTATCTCCGGTTAGCCATGGACTCCTTATAAAGTTGAACACTACCTTGGACATCTTACCCTTCTACCCCCACTTTTGAGTGCAGGGATTACAGGCTCCCTGGAACTGAATGTCAGTTTTCAGTCTGTTCTGATGTTGAGTTTTTTTTTTTTTAAGATTTTATTTATTTATTTGTTGTATGTGAGTACACTATAGCTGTCTTCAGACACACCAGAAGAAGGTATCAGATCACATTACAGATGGTTGTGAGCCACCATGTGGTTGCTGGGAATTGAACTTAGGACCTCAGGAAGAACAGTCAATGCTCTTAACCACTAAGCCATCTCTCCAGCCCTGATGTTGAGTTTTTTATTTTGTTTTTTCAAGACAAGGGTTTCTATTTGTAGTCCTGGCTGTCCTTGAATTCAATCTGCAAATAGACCAGGCTAGCCTCAAACTTGGATCTGTCTGCCTCTGCTACCAGAATGTTGAGATTCAAAGGTGTACGACGATGAGTCTTGGAATTATATTTTGAAAGAGGTTTTTACTAAATCATGCAGGCTGGCCTGAACTCTGTATAGTTCATCCTGGTTTTGTGTGATCTATCTCAACCTCTTGAGTAGCTAGGGTCCTAGGCCTACTAGGTGGCCTTATGCTATTTAAGAATAAAGGGGAAAAAAACCAAACCACCTGTTTTGTTGTATTTTTATTTAAAGGTTTATTTATTTATTACATATAAGTACACTGTAGCTGTCTTCAGACACACCAGAAGAAGGCATCAGCTCTCATTACAGATGGTTGTGAACTACCATATGGTTGCTAGGATTTAAACTCAGGACCTCTGGAAGAGCAGTCAGTGCTCTGAGCCATCTCTCCAGTCCCGCCCCCCGCCCCCCCCACCCCCCCGCCTCTTTTTTTTTTTTTTTTTTTTTTTTTTTTTTTTTTTAGTTGGGACAGGGTTTTTCTCATGTAACCTTGGCTATCCTAAAACTCACTCTGCTAACCAGGATGGCTTTATAGATGCTCTTGCCTTTGCCTCTTTAATCTTGAGATTAAAGGCATTCACCACCCTGCTAGTCCTGTTTTGTTTTTTATTCAGGCAAAATTACTTGCTAAATAGTAACTATGAACATTTGGAAATGACTGCCTGCTGCCTTACATCTGATTATCTGCACAACTTAAATTTGAGACACTTGACTAGTATTTTATAGAACAATTATTTTTAAATTAAATTTTTTTTACTCATTTGCTTAACATCTCATTCACTGTCCCCCATTAATTTTTAAAATATATAATTTTTTGTCTTATTTTATGTATATCAGTGTTTGTATGCATGTATATCACATCATGCTTGGTGCCCGAGGAGGCAAGAAGGTGTTAGGTTCTCCTGAAACTGGACTTTTAGATGGTTATGAGTTGCCATGTGGGTGCTGGCTGATCTCAGGAGTTCTGAAAGAGCAGTGAGTACTCTTAATCACATAGCCATCTTCATTCAGCTCCTTATAAAACTATTTAAAAATGAATTATTGGATAGATTGCTGTCATTAAAAAATTTGTATTCTGAGCACCTTTATAGAGGCAATGAGAGGGGAGAGGGGATGGGATTGGGGGAAAGGAGATAACATCTGAAATGTAAATACAGAGAATAGCCAATAATAAAAAACATTTGTAATCTGGGGAGTCCAGTGGTGTGGCAGTTATATAAAAGAAAAGAGATCTTTCTGTATTCTCAGGTTTGTCAAAATAACTGTTAAGGGCCAGGGAAATGGCTCAGTAAATGTGCTTGCTGAAAAGCCTGACAGTCTGAAATTGATCCCACTGTGAAGTTGTCCTTTACTTCCTCATATGCCTTGCTCCTACCCCTGTTATCACACACATATATGTGCTAAAAACATTTCTCTTTTTCTTTTTTTTTAATATTTATTTTATTTATATGCATACACTGTTGCTGTCTTCAGACACACCAAAAGAGGGCATCGGATCTCATTACAGATGGTTGTGAGCCACCATGTGGTTGCTGGGAATTGAACTCAGGACCTCTGGAAGAGCAGTTAGTGCTCTTAACCACTGAGGCATCTCTCCCCCATTTTTTTTCTGTTTTGAGGCAGTATGCTTGGCTAACCTGGAACTCAGAGATTGGCTTATGCTCAGTGCTAGGATTAAAGGCATTTACCATGTCTTTAATTAGCAGAAAAATTTAAGACCTAGCACACAACTGTAATGACAGCATGCAGGAGGATTATGACTTCTGGGCGAGCCTCGGCTATGTGTAGTGAGACTATCAAAAGAAAAGAAACAGGGAAAAACCAGCTGCAGGCAGGCATTCACTCTATATCCCCCCCCCCCCCCATATTGAATACAGGAGTCTTAGAAGTTCTTAATACTGTCTTCAGATGAAGAAACAGTCTCGGTTTACTTGGCTGTATAACTGCACTAGTAGGTGATGCACACGGTATTTTTGGTCTGTTTCTGACTCTGTAGTGCCTCAGCTGCTTCCTCATGCCCCCATTTCACAGATGATGTCCTTGAATCTGCTCAGAGGCCTGAAGAGCTCTGCTGTCTTGTCTTGCTGTCTCTGCTGTCTTGTCTTGCTGATAAGGCTCAGTGTTGGTATTTAGTGGGTGCTTTACCTTCTGCTCTTGGGTAACATTGCTTATTGGGATTCCCTGCCAAAGTAGTATATGACTTCTTCACACCTTCCCTTATATCAATCAGCCTCTCTATGAATGCTTTAAAATGTGCTTTTGGTAAAAGTGGAACTTTGTTCTGTTGTTTTTCAACAACCTGTAACCCTGGCAAAAGTGGAACTTTTTGGTGTCCATTTGCAATTGATAATTCTGTGAGTTAATTAATTGTTGGGCTTGTTAGATTGCTGCATGTCAGATGTCCCCTTGAATTGAGGTGTAAACTTCTTGGTAGACACAGTGTCAGTTCCCCTACATGCAACTGTGTTTTGGATTTATACTGTGAAATGTTTTCCCCCTTGAGATTAAACAGCTTTTATAAAACTAGGAGCTTGGCCAGTGCAACTTTTAAGGGCTTTCTCCATTTAGCATTGAAGTTCTGTGATTCTGTTTCATATGATTAAATACTAAGAGTTGCTTAATGCGGTAAGAAAATGCAATAAGTGCTCTGTCTTCTTCTCTTGCTTCCTGCAGAAGAGAACAACTAGAAAATGTGTGCCCTACTGCCTGGAAAGCTCCATAAATTGATTCTCTATGTGAGAAAGATACATCATCTGTTCACATCATACTAGGTTTCTAGTGAGGTCAGAGGGTCCCTGTTCCCTTGTATTTTGTTGTTTTTTCCAGGGCTGGGCATTGAGTTCCAGCTCTTACTTATGTATGTTAGGCATTTTCTCTGAGCTTTATCCTTTTAAGTTGTCAAGTAAAAGTTGTATATGTTTTGGGGTGGGGGGGGAGAGGTTTGAGGCAGAGTTTATGTGTAATCCTGGCTGTTCTGAAACTTACTCCATAAACTAGGCTGGACTTGAACTCAGAGTTCCACCTGCCCCTGCCTTCTGAGTGCTGGTTGTGCATCACCACCACTTGATTTCTATGCTTGTTTTTGATACACAGAACCTTTGGAATGGCTAAAGAACTTTTTACCTCTGAGGTGCAGGGTGCTGGAGTGCTTTATGGCTCTCTGGGCATCATGTATTGTATGATTATTAAAACATTCTTCCCTTCCATATTTTTGTATTCATGATGTTCATTTTAAAGAAATTTGAAGGTCAGCATAGTGGCACAGACCTTTGATCCTAGGACTCAGGATCTCTGTTACTTTGAGGCCAGCCTGGTTTATAAAGAGAGTTCCAGGACAGCCAGGAACCCTGTTTTGGGGAAAAAGAAGTACTTAAAAAAGCTCAGTGAGGCCTTTAATCCTAGCCATACTTGGGTACTGAGAATCAAACCCTGGTCCTCTGCAAGAGCAACAAGCCATCTCTACAGCCCTAGTTCCCTTTTATTTTGAGTCAGGGTATGGTTATATGGGCTATTCTGGCCTGGTCTCCAGCTCATTTTTACCTCAGCTTCCCCTTAAACAGGAATTCTTCTTTCCATTTTAGTCTGTCTAGTATTTATTCCAAGACAGAACATTAAATTTTTGTGTCAATTTCTATCTCCTAGCTGGAAAGGACACCAGTGGGCTTTGGGAATTTGCTGTTCTGGAGTCTACTCTTTGGATCACTGTATCTACATGAACTTGAGCTCTAACTTTTAGGATGTATAGTCTGCTGCATAGATTGCTGTGAGTTAAGGTACTGTGGTGTGTGAAAAGTATGACTCCAGCAGGTTGGGGCATTACCTACACTGACTTTACTTAACCTTTTTTCCTTTCTGCCCAAGATGGTTTTCTGTCTCAGACTTACTTTCTTTTTTCTGGAATTTTCATAGAGAACTGGTTGATATGTCTTCATCCTTTCAACCTGGTTCTGCTTTCAGTTTCAGTCAAAATATCCACTCAACATTCGTGTTTGTTAGAACTTTTGTCCAAGTGATACACAGATAGATGTGACTTGGGCAGAGCAGAGGATTTCTCTTGAGTTTCTGTATATTAGTTTGTGGCTGTGGCTCTTTGCTAACCCTGTTTTGGAATGTCATGGATGCATCATTGTATCACACAGTTGAGGTATATTGTTTATATAGCACAAATTTATTTCCTGGGAAAAACTACTCACAATAATGTACATGTAATTTAGAGAATTTTAATTGGAGATGTTTAAAATTTTAAAATTTATTTATGGGTATGGGTTTAATATGCATGTATGTTGGTGTACCATGTTGGTACCTTGCTCCAGGAAGCCAGAAGAGGATGTTGGATCCTTTATAATTGAGACGCAGACAGTTGTGAGCAGTGATGTGGGTGTTATGAATTGAACCTAGGTTCTCTAGAAGAACAGCAAGTGTTCTTTCCAGCCCCTGAGTTTTAATTTTAAATCTATAGAGTTTCTTTGCTAAATATTTTGGAACACATTTGTCTTCTTCCAACCACTGCACTTAATGATTTACTTATTTTACATATATGAGTACATTGTCACTGTCTGTCAGACACAGTAGAAGAGAGAATCAGGGATTTCATTTCAGATGGTTATGAGCTGCCATGTGGTTGCTGGGAGTTGAACTCGGGACCTGTGGAAGAGCAGTCAGTGCTCTTAACTCTCCAGCCCCCATCACTGTAGCACTTCTAATGTCTTTCTATGTCTGCTCTACTCTAGCTCCTCTCAGTTTGCTTTTGTATTGGTGTCAGTAATCTTTCTAAATTAGAAACTAATGTGGGAAGCTGTCCTGTATCTGTAGTGGCCTGTAGAGGGAAACCATAACGTGTTCACCTATGGACCCTAGTGAGTTAGTTCATTGGAATGTAGTGTTTAGAAGTGTCTTTCTGGTTATTTCTTCCCTAGAGCTCAGTGTTGTCATCTACCTAGGAAGCTCTGCACAGTTCATTTTTTGCCTTCTTTGAGCTTGTAGTGTGTTTATTTTATTTATAGCCCTGGCTGTTCTGGGACTTACTTCGTAGGCCAGGCTGGCTTCAGACTCACAGATACAAGCCTGCCACTTCATTGTAAGTGCTGGATTAAAGGCTAATGCGCCACCATGGTCATTTTCATAGTGTTTTGCATAGATACTCTTAATTGTGCTTCTGTGTCCTTTCATTTTAGTGTGAGGTTTTCCAGGATCAAAGACTCTTTTCTTTTATTTTCTTTTTCTCACATGTAATGGGTTCTTCATAAGTACTGAATAAACCGCTTTGGTAGAAAATGTTTGATTGTGTTTAGAAGAAAGTTAATATTTTTCACTTTTTTCTAAAGATGGTGGAACCAGGGCAAGATTTACTACTTGCTGCCTTGAGCGAGAGTGGGATTAGTCCGAATGACCTCTTTGATGTGGATGGTGGAGATGCTGGGCTCGCCACCCCTACTCCCCCTTCAGTTCAACAGGTAACAGTTTTTCAAATCTTCCAGAATTTTTGTTTTGTAATTTACATTGTTATTTATTAATAACACTAGTAATTTTCCTGCTGTGGTAACGGGAATTGAACGTGAGGACTTGTACATGCTAGGCAAGCACTTTACTGTTGATATATAGCCTCAGTTCTGTAATTTACATTTTAGGAAAAGATACTGTTATCAGGCAGTGGTGGCACACACCTTTAATCGCAGCACTTGAGAGGCAGAGGCAGATGGATCTCCAAATTCCAGGCCAGTCTGATTTACAGAGAAGTTCCAGGACAACCAGGGCTATATAGAAAAGCCCTTTCTTAAAAAGAAACAAAAAAATATGTGTATATATAATAAATAAACGTTATCTTCAAAGATACATGAGAATGTCTGTAAGCTGTTTGCTTTTTTTTTTTTTAATGAGATGTTATTGACATTAAAACTAAGACATTACTTTTCCTATTGCTTAGCATTTATATGGGAAGAACATTAATATTCTTTACGGCTGACTTTGGTCTTATTTATTTATTTATTTGCCTTTGGTCTTTATTGAGACCTTTTTGGTGACTTCTGTTTACAATTAGTAAAAGAAAATATAAAGTTCTGATACTAGTTTAGCTTTGTGGAGATTTTATGCTGGCCAAGATTAGTTTGTTATAATAGGTGTACTGATTTTACATTTTGTTTAATTGTATTCTTTCTTCCTTCTCCTTTTCCTCTTCCTCTTCATTTTTCCCCCTTTTTTCCTCGAGACTGGGTTTCTCTGTACTGCTTTGGCTGTCATGGAACTCACCTTGTAAGATCAGTCAGGCTGGCCTCAAACTCAAGAGATCTAGCCTGCTCATGAGTGCTGGCATTGATGGAGTGAGCTATCATGGTCTTCTGGTCTGACTGTAAAGCTTGACTTTCTGTGTATGGTTCAAGAGTCTGAGCAAGGATTCTGCAGGCTATGCAAGTGCTCTACCACTGAAGTAGAATCTAGCTCTGCAGTTTTTTGTTTTTAATAAAACTAATGCAACTCTTGTTCTTGAAACAGTCTTCATTGCTGTCCACCCTTTTCTTTGTTACTTTCTCTGCAGTCGGTGCCACTTAGTGCATTAGAACTAGGTTTGGAGACAGAAGCAGCAGTTCCAGTTAAACAAGAACCAGAGACGATATCTACTCCCGCACTGTTAAATGTGAGGGTAAGAGCCACAGGGATTTCTTGTTATTCTAAAATAGTTTAGACTGGAAGCAAAAATATAAATATAAGCTATTAGCCTTAGCTAGCTTTGATCTTCCCAGTAGCAGAGGATACTAGTGTTTTGCAATCACAAAAATTTTTTTAAAGCCAAAATAAAGGATGATTGTGTTGTCTCGCTTCTTTCATTTTTGAGTGCCTTAGCTTTTGTTGCTTATTATTCTATAACTTTTATGATTAATTACGCTTTACATGCAGTTCTTTTTACTCTTACCTTACGTGTAGCTAATATTAGCAGAATCTGAGGGATCTAAAATTATCAGTTGAGCTGGTTAAAATTGTCAATATTTATTGTTAGTTTAAAAGTGATAAACATTAGTCTAGAAGATTTTTATTGAAAGAGTAAGCAAAGGGACAAAGGCTCTAGCTTAGTGCTAGATCCTGGGATGAGCCCGGCATCATAACAATACTTACACCAGTGATACACAGAAATACTCAGTGTCCTTAAAGCCACAAACTAACATTTTCAAATTGGCTTCTTTATTTACTTACTTATCCATTTATTTCTTTATTTTGAGATAGGGTCTCATGTAGGCTTGGGCTCAGCTTATGTTCTTCATGCCCTTGCTATGAGCAGCTCACAGTTCTGAGCTACTGTGCTCAGCTTCGCTTTGTCTTTTTACTTCACCTTCACCCTAGCAACACCAACGGTGTGTGGCATTGTCTGAGACTGTTGATAGTAACCACCTTATGTCTGGTATTTGGAGTTCACCTGGCTAGGTTATCCTTGTGATTTTAGTTTCTTTTCTTCTTCTTCTTCTTTTTTTTTTTAAACAAAAGTTTATTACAATGTACAACAACAGGCTCCAGGCTAACACATCATTCATGCTAGCTATTTATTAGGCAGCAAAAATGTTATGATAGGGAATCCAGGTGTTTGACAGGTTACAGGATAACACTTCATTTTAGTTGTTATGGCAGGGAATCCAGATGTTTAGATAGGAATGGAAGAGGAGGGTCACCATCACCTCAGATGTGAGGAACAGCTTACTTTTTTACCAGATTTCTTAATTCTACTTGTGGCTGGGGGCTTTTCCTTTCCCCCCAGGTCTTGGCTTTTAGCTCCTAGAGTTTCTTCTGCTCCTCCTTTTGTTTCTGCTTGAAAGTCTTATCTTCCTCCTCAATTTCCTTGGCCTGCTTCTTAGGCTGTTTCAGGAGCTTCTTTTTGCCACCTTCTCCGACCGACATGGCTCTTCTAGCTCCTTCACCAGACCCTGGTGATTTTAGTTTCTAGGATTTATTGTAACCTGTATGATAGCAGCATTGAATAGGAAAGATGCCGGTTATGTCTTTGGTCATGTAAAGATACTCTTGCCATACTTCAAGATCCAACTTGGACTCCTGGGAGACATGTGGTAGAAAACCGAGCTCCTCAAGCTGTCCTCTGACTTCCACACATTTGCCCTCTCAGTAAATCAATTTGTGGAGAAAGTTAAACACTTTTTTCTTTTTTTTTTTAATTTAAAAAAGAAATGCAGGGTCTGGAGAGATGGCTCAGCAGTTAAAAGCACTAACTGTTTTCTCAGAGGTTGAGTTCAATTCTCACCAACCATATGGTTCACAACCATCTATAATGGGTTCTTATGCTTTCTGGTGTGCCTGAAGACAGTGACAGTGTACTCACATATATACAATAAATAAATCTCTAAAGAAAAGAAAGAAATATAATGTTAAAATCATAAACCTGCCCTCAAAAAGCTCAAATGACTCAGTTAAGAGCTATTGGTATTGTAGAGCATCTATACTAGGCAGATGACATGTGCCTGAAACTCCAGCTCAAGGGGTATCTGGTACTTCTAGCCCCACAGACACCTGCACATACAGGTAACCATTCAAATTAAAAAAAAGCATTATGAAAATTGTTTTTCCTTTGTTTTTTTGAGTCTGGGTTTTTCTGTGTAGATCTGACTGTCCTGGAACTTGCTCTCTAGACCAAGCTGGCCTTGACCCTGGAGATCTGCCTGTCTCAGCTTTTGGTGTGCTGTCATCACCACTCAACAACAATAGAGATCTTAATAAATATTGGACTCAATAAAATCTAGGCCTTCAGTGGTTTATATAGTTTGCTTAGAGTTGTCTGTCTAGTTGGCAGTATTGGCTGTGGAATCTTCTTGTTACTAGGCTTATTAGAGTTATTGTAAGTCATAGTTGGTTTAGGATAGCTGCCCTTTATAATTGTCTTGATGGTTGTATAAAACATCAAATTACTACTATACCTTTTCCTAAGTGTTTTGTTTTAACGTGATAATTTATAGCTAGTCATTAAGTTAGAAATAAAGTACCATTACTTAAGCAAGAATAGAATAAAGTTTAGATTGGGTGTGTGTTGGCTGTGGGTTGATAAATGCCCTAGCAGGCATGTGGTCAGAGGACAACTTTTGGTGCCCATCCTCACTTTTTTAACCTTGTTGGAGACAGGGTCTGTCCCTGCCTCCCACATAGGAGCACTGGGCTTACAGGTGTACTTTGATTGCCTGACTTCTGTATTCGGAATTCTGGGGATTCGGGGTCCTCATACCGTCACCAGTCAGCTCACCCTCTGAGAACACTCTCCAGCCTCTAGTTTTAGATTTCTAAATGGCCTAAAGTATGCAGACTATTAAAGTCAAATTGAGTGTGTGAAATGTTTTCTTTTTTAGCAGCAGCCTCCATCCACTACAACATTTGTGCTGAATCAAATAAATCAACTTCCGACCTTGGGATCTACAATTGTAATGACTAAAACACCACCTGCAACAACGAATAGGCAAACCATCACTTTGACAAAGTTTATCCAGACCACTGCAAACACACGCCCATCAGTTTCAGCACCAGCAGTACGAAATGCCATCCCCCCGGCTCCTTCAAAAGACCAGGTTCAGTTAAAGGATTTACTCAAAAATAATAGTTTAAACGAACTCATGAAACTGAAGCCACCTGCCAATATTGCTCAGCCAGTTGCAACTGCAGCTAGTAAGTTCGTTTCCAGTTATTTGAACTTTGTTTTTCCCAAGCAGCTTTTTTTTTTTTTTTTTTTTTTTGGGGGGGGGTGTGTGTGTTTGTTTGTTTTATAAATGGTTTTGGATGTTTTGTTTAATATTTATTTTTTCTTAGTGTGTGCCTGATTATATGTATGTGCACCGTATTATAAAGTACCCATGGAGGCCAGAAGAGGTCATCAGAATCCACTGGAACTGGACTTTACACTTTTTTTTTTAAATAAAGATTTGTTTATTTTATGTATATGAGTTTAATGTTGCTGTCTTAAGACACACCAGAAGAATGCATCAGGTTGCGAGCCACCATGTGGTTGCTGGGAATTGAACTCAGGTCCTCTGGACGAACAGTCAGTGCTCTTAACTGCAGCCTCCTTCTTCCTTCATTTCAAACTATAGTATAAGTTTGTTTTGTTTTTGTTTTTGTTTTGAGAGACAGTCTTGTCTGGGCCACTGTATACTCTCAGTGACCTCCCTGCCTCAGATCAAGTTCCTGACTGCAAGAATTACAAACATGCAGCACCTTGCTTGGCTAGATGTAGTGGTTTTCTTACTGTTTTTAATTCCAAAAGATGGTTATGTATGTGGATCTATTTGTGTACCATCTGTGTGCATTATCCATGAAGCTAGAAGACAGTGTCAGATTTCCTTGTAGCTGGAGTAACAGAGGAATGTAAAGTTGACATGTGCCCTCTATTCAGCACCTTACCAGGTTTCTCATTGAGCCTGGAGCTCACAATAATGGCTACTTTGTCTTGTTCATAAACCACAAGCATTCTGTTGTCTCCCCTTTGCTGACAGTACAGGTGCATGCTGCAATAGCAAGCTCTTATGTAGGCTCTATTTATTTATTTATTTATTATTTATTTATTTATTAGTTATTAAGTACACTGTAGCTGTGTTCAGACACACCAGAAGAGGGGCATCAGATCTCAATTTCAGGTGGTTGTGAGCCACCATATGGTTGCTGGGAATTGAACTCGGGACCTTTGGAAGAGCATTTGGTGCTCTTAACCACTGAGCCATCTCTCCAGCCCCTTATATAGGTTCTTATCATGTAGACTTGGGCCCTTATGTTTGGGCAGAGAGCACATTGCAGAGTAAGCCATCTTTTCTAGTTTACTGTGTTGTTGGTCTGAATTTTGTAAACAAACAAAAACAACAAAAAAGGAATGAATTTGTGTGTGATCTTGCCAAGGGAGCATGCTAATCTTTGTATTGCTCTAGTTGTAGTGTATGTGTTGCTTAAGGAAGCCTACCTGTATTTTGTTTGTTTGAAGTGAACCAGAGAGGTATCTCAGAAGTAATGCTGGTTTTTGGTATTTGTACTAAATTAAGTAATTCTGGTATCTTGCTTATGAAATTCTTTTCATAGTTTAAAATTTTCTTATGTACAGTTTTTCCTTTCTTTCTTTAGACAGAGTTTTACTATATAGCCCAAGTTGGCCTGGGAATCCCTATGTGAACCAGGATGGCCTTACTCACAAATCTGCCTGCCATGGCTTCCTGAGTGCTGGGATTAAGAATATCTTCCATCCAGACAGGCCCATATTCCCTTTTCATTTATTGGTTTGCTTAAGTGTTTTATAAAATGGTACAGCTTTGAGGCTCAGTAAGTGCACTTGGGTTTGATTCTCAGCATCCACATCAGGCAGGTCACAATCACTAACTTCAATTCCAAGAGGATCTTATGTCCAATTGTAACCTTTGGAGGCACTGCACACATATGGTACATGTTACATATACTCAGGCATATATACATATAAATATACATAAAATACTAAGTAAATCTTCAAAATAACCTACAGCAATTTTAATGCTGTCATGGTTATGCTTAATTTAGTGGTATAATATTTTGATAGTCTTTTGTTTTTTAAAATGAATAATAAACAGTTGCATTTTTAAACTAGAGGAAATGAATTGAGACATGTAAAATGTAATCTACTTTTCTTCCTACAGCTGATGTCAGTAATGGTGCAGTTAAAAAAGAATCTTCTAATAAAGAAGTAGCAAGGATATGGATAAATGACATGAAGATGAGGAGTTTTTCCCCCACTATGGTGAGTTGTAAACAGTAGTATTACTATTTCTGTGTAATGTAGAAGTTACTTGGTTAAAATTACTTTAGGAAAATCCCACCAGAGGCAGACAGATCTCTGAGTTCAATGCCAGCCTAGTCTACATACTGAGTTCTAGGACAGTCAAGGAGAAACCCTGTCTTGGGAAAAAAGAAAGTTAGTTCTTAGGAAGCTTGTTGATTGCAAGTAGGTTAATTAAAAAAACTTAGGGCTGAACTTACATCTTTCATGAGTAGTGGTGTTTCTGCAGTTATCACAGTATTTACCATATGATAACTTGGTGGAATTCAAATAACTGATTGGTTAGGAGCTGTCAAATCATGCAGTGATCTGGATGAGTTTTCACAATAAGTTTTTTCCTTAACTGACAGTGCTGTGTGCCTCACATTCATTAGATAGTGTTTCTGGGTGGCAGTGAGTGTTGCTGAGGACTTTGCTTCATGAGTTCCTTTTCAGTAAACATAATATTTAGTACCATCTATATTCAAGGAATTGTATGAGAAACATCAAAAGGTATAATGTAGAGAGAGTGTGGTGGCACACTGCTTTAAAGCTGAGGGAAGAAAAGGTATAATAAAGGCTCTGGGATATGAGTAAAGACACCATGACTTTGCCTCTGTAGGCTTTATGGAGTAGGAGTGACGGACTTGACAGGGATTCAGAAGGAGACACAGGCACTGAGGTGCTATTGGTTCTGCTTTCAGATCAATGAGCTAAGACATACAGAAGATACGGCAGTGTGAGATCAATTCTATAGGACTGTGGTTGTAAATTAAATACATGCTAGAGGAAGAAGAGCCTAATTGTGGTTTAGAGTGGATAGCATGGTTTGAGGAATATTTACAAAGAGGAAAAAAATGTCAAGATGGTCATCGTGTTTATATTTGCACATTCTATAAAATCTTGGTGTGATAGCTTGTGCTTTGCTGTGTCCCACCATTCTCCCATCACCTCATTTTTTCAAGTCCTGGATTGAAGAGCAACTGGTGTTGGACAGAAATGTTTGAGCATTGAGAGGCAAAGTAATTCCAGATTTCGGCTTGAGGGAGCAGAACCCCGTGGGTGGCTCATTTATGTGTAGGTTGTCGTTGCTGTTTACCTTTGGACAGGCAGGAAAAGCCCCACACTGGCCCTTTGTCTCTATACTTACGATTGATTGTACTTTTGTGTTACAGAAGGTTCCCGTTGTTAAAGAGGAGGATGAACCAGAAGAAGAAGATGAGGAAGAAATGGGTCATGCAGAGACCTATGCAGAGTATATGCCAATAAAATGTATGTGTTTTGGATTTGTCAAAATGACAGACTCAAGTTCATCTCGAACTTGTCTTAAACCCCTAAATGTTAGTGCCTGACAATGCCACGTTCCTCAAGATTTGACAAATGAGAGCTATGAATAGTTTTTCTCTCCTCCCTCCTTTTCCCATCCCCTCTCTTTTTAATGGACAAGTTCTTGTGAAGTCCAGACTTGTCTCAGCCCCATATTTGCTTCGTGGGATTACAATCATGTCCCATAGTACTGGTTATGGTTTACTGTGTTCTCTCTTTTAAACAAATTTAGAATTTTGTCTGAGGCTAGTCTTTAAAAGCCATGACAATAAATTCTTGGAATTGTTTATTTTGTTGCTAGCTAGTTTTGCTTATGTAAGTATTGTTTATAAAATTAAGGTAAATTATGTAGATACAAATATACATTGTGAGTTTACACTAGTTTTCACACCTCATCCAAATCATAGGCACATTGGAACCTTCTTTTGATTCTTGGGGATTTTGATGTTTGTCTTTTTGTGCTTGGAATTCTTTGCTATGCTGGCCTCTAACTTATAGTGATCTGCTCTCTGAATGCCTTGAGTGCTGAGCTTAAAGGTGTGAGCTGCCTTGCCTGTGGTCCATACCTTTTTGTTTTGGTTTTACTTAGTCTTTTGCTTTAAGCTTATGCTTGTTTTGGTTCTGAGTCAATCCTATACTGGGATTGCCATCAAGAGCCACTAGGCTTGACTTCATTGATTTTTATTAATGCTATTTTTCTGCCTTTTGTCTATGTGAGTAACATTTTGGTGGTCATTATATGAGGTTGAAAGTAAACTTTTAGTTTTTGTATAAAAATTTAAACCTTTTTGCTACATAAGAGTAATAAGAGGGAAAATTGTCTAGATTTTATTTAACCTTTTAACATCCAGTGTTTTTGTATTTATTTAGTTTGTTCTTCAACTCATGGTCTCAGCCACCTCATCTCATGATGTGTGGGGGCTGGCATGGAATACTGCCTTTCTGCCTCCTGAGGAGGTCTGCTTTTAAACTAGATTTTTTTTTTTTTTTTTTTAATCATCTGTCTCTAAACTGTGTAGTTGGGTAAATTTGAGTAGTACATTACAATTAGTAACTTTATATACAAGCTCAAAGTGAGTAGTTAGTGTTTTCTCTGTCATAAAACAAGTATTGTACTATCTTATTACTGGAAATGTTACTAGAATGACTTATATGAGACATTTTAAATCTTTGTTTAGTAAAAATTGGCCTGCGTCACCCTGATGCAGTGGTGGAGACTAGCTCTCTGTCCAGTGTCACTCCTCCTGATGTTTGGTACAAAACCTCCATCTCTGAAGAGACCATTGATAATGGCTGGCTCTCCGCATTGCAGCTTGAGGCAGTTACCTATGCAGCCCAGGTAATTAGTTACGTTTTATGGTTTATGTTGCTACATAAAGTTTAAATTTTGTTTGTCTCATTCATTCATTCATTCATTCATTCATTCATTTATTAAGACATCTCTGTATAGTCTTGGCTATTCTGGAACTCTCTTTGAAGACCAGGTTGGCTTCAGATTCACAGAGATTCAGCTGCCTTTTCCTCCCAGTGCTGGGATTAAAGGTGTGTACCATAATACCTGGCTCAATTTATGTATATGTATGTGTCTCGTGAGTGAATTCCAGATGTGTTGGGTAGGTAACGACAGGCCAGTGGAGGAAGTTGGATTCTTTTCACCCCAAGCTAGTCATAGTTGTTATTTACTTGATCTGAACTGGGAATCAAAGTTCGGGTACTCTGGAAGTATAGCAGATGCTCCTAACCTGAGCCTACTTTCCAACCCCTCTAAAATACAATTTTAATAAAGGTGTATTTTCCTCGTCAGGAACACTTGGAAACGGAATTTTTCTAAATTTCTCTTGTTAGCCGGGTGTGGTTGGTACATGCCTTTAATCCTAGTAGAGGCAGGCAAGTCTCTGAGTTCTAGGCCAGCCTGGTGAGTTCCAGGATAGCCAGGGCTACACAGAGACCTTGTCTGGGAAAAACAAAAATAAGAAGTTATATATTAAGAAAGGAGAAGGTATAGCGGCTATCTGTAGAGTGGCTGCTAGTAGAAATCACAAGTCCTGATCTCTAATCTTACTTGGGACTTTCTTAGTGTGGAGCCTTCATTTATTTTTTTATCTAAGATTTAAGACTTGAGTTTTTGGAATTTAAAGTATATGTTTCTTTTCCCTGTCTAAAGACTTGGGTTCCCATACTATTGGATGGTTACTAAACTGGCAGTTCTATGCTGCTCAGGTACTATTGGTAATGTGCCACCTGATTTTGTTTCAACTTCATTTCTGTAAGATAAGCAATGTTGTTAGGAGCCAGCTGTCCCCAGGTAAGTATCACGTGAAAGTTGACACACATTGTCAGGCAGGTGTTCAGAGGAGTTGGGGAGTCAGCCACCTCGCCAGTTTATTGGCTTTATATAGCAGGGAAGAAGGAAAAGAGTTTAGTTTCTATCTGTAGAGGATATTCATGGAAGTGGTCACTCATATCAAACTGCTCATTTGTTGTGGTTTTAATTGGGTGGGAGCTTATTTATTAAAGCATGGCCAGTTTATCACTAGTTGCTTTGATGAGAAAGTGACGTTTTCCCTATTTATCTCCTTTTTTAGCAACATGAAACATTCCTCCCTAATGGAGATCGTGCTGGCTTCTTAATAGGTGATGGCGCTGGTGTAGGTAAAGGCCGGACAATAGCAGGGATCATATATGAAAACTATTTGTTGAGTAGAAAAAGAGCATTGTGGTAAGTTCCAAGGCTGACTGGTTAGCATATCAATTTGGCTGACTGATTAGCATATCAGGATGAATTTAAGTGTATATTTGTTGTAGTGTCAGGATCTGACTTTATTCTTTAGTTCTATCCAGAAGTAGAATTATTAATTTGATTTACCTTTTTTTTAAAAATTTTTGGACAGGTTTAGTGTATCAAATGACTTAAAATATGATGCTGAAAGAGATTTAAGAGATATTGGAGCAAAAAACATTCTGGTCCATTCATTAAACAAGGTATGGAAGCTTCCCTTTTCTTTGGGGCTATTAATCAATGTATTACTGACTTATGTATAAGAATGGGAGTAATTTTTGGGGAGAGTTGGGGAGTAGGGTTTGTTACAAGGACTAAGTGAGCTATTCCACATAACATGCCAAGCCAATGGCATTGTCATCTTGTTCTCCGGTGTTACATTGTTTTAGTTTCTAGAGTGCTTTCTATGCCTGTATATATACAGAATTGAAAAGTAGTGCACATGTTACTATAGTCATCACATTTGTGCATCCTAGAGAGAATCATTCTGATTTATAAACTGTTGGTATTTGTCTAACAATGGAATTGAATGACTTTGCTTATGTTAATGTGGAACATTACAAGAAAATGGGTGTTTATATTTAAAACACATTTTAACATGATTAAAATTTTAATGCTTGGGTTGGCAAGATTGCTCAGTGGTTAAAAGCACTGACTGCTGTTCCAGAGGTCCCTGTTCAATTCTCAGCAACCACATGGAGGCTCACAACCATCTCTAGTGGGATCTGATGCCCTCTTCTGGTGTGTTTGAAGAAAACATACAGTATATTCATATATATATAATAAACAAATCTTAAAAAAAGAAACAATTTTAATGCTTACATAGCATATTCTATTATTTTTAAGATAGACTTACTACATATATTAGCCTATGTTGGTCTCTTAACACAGAACTATCTTCCTATCTTTCCCTAGTGCTAAGATGAAACATGCTTGTCATAAATATTGTTTCTTTTATTTTTTGAGACAGGGTCTCACAATGTAGCCTTTTCTGTCCTGGAACTTGGTATGTAGACCAGACTGGCCTCAAACCCATAGTAATACACCTACTACTGACTCATGAATGCTGGGTTTATAGGCATGTACCACCAAGTCTGGCCTTCTGGCATAAATCATAATATGTACTATGTGCTTTTTTTGTGGGTTACAAAGTTTCATACAAATATGTTCCTACTAGACTTGAAAATCTGTTTCTCATATGGCCCATTTTTGAGATCCAGGTCCTTACTGCCTTTTCTTGTGGTATGTCAGTGACTTTTCTGATTAGGTTATATTTAGTTGAGTAGATCTGTAATTAATGTGCTATATTTTGAATGACTATAGTTTAAATCTAAAACATGCATCTAACATCTAGGTATGTTTATTTCTGAGCAGGGTAACTGAGGACAAATTACTCAGAATTCTGTTTGGAATTGCTGGGGATAGAACTTAGGGCATGCCTGGTGCTGTGCTCAACCACTGAATCACACCCCTCCCCCCAGCTTATTTGTTAAACCTTCTCACGTTCCTCTATTTAACCAGCCTGAGTTTGGCTTATAGTATAATGAGTACACAGTAGGTACCATGCAGCCACTATTGTAGCTTTCTTAGGGAATCTGATGTGATAGGTGTGTATTTGCTTGTTTGGTATTTTGGTGATATGTGTACATCTTTGTAGAGTAAGTTTCATGAGTTGAACCTATTATGTTGAGTATTGTAATTTGAGTGGATACTCCTGCAAGGAAGGTGTACTAATTAAATTCTTCTGCCTTTTTCTTCTTCTTTTAGTTTAAATATGGAAAGATTTCTTCCAAACACAACGGGAGTGTGAAAAAGGGTGTTATTTTTGCTACCTATTCTTCCCTTATTGGTGAAAGCCAGTCTGGTGGTAAATATAAGACCAGATTAAAACAGCTTCTGCACTGGTGTGGTGAAGACTTCGATGGAGTGGTATCCTTCAGTAGAAACTGTTCAGTTTTAATGGCATGAAAAGTTATGTATAGATAGAACTTTACCAAAAAAAAAATGTTACAGAGTGGGTTTTTTGGGGGTGATCAATTTAATAGAGTCCCAGGATTCCAGTCTTAGGAAACTGGAAGATCATTGTCTGGGTTTGGGGGGGGTTGCAACATCCTCTGTTCCCCACTGGGGTTCATGATGCCTGCTCTCATGATAGTGAGTGCTTGAGGAGACTGAGTAAGCAGCATTCATGTAGTACTTCCCATCGTATTTGCTTACAGTATAGCTTCTGCTGTCCTGAGAACCTCACATTCTGAAGTGCTGTTTTAACTTAGTTGCCAGTTTATGGCTTTCTGAAATTGCCCCTGTAGAGCATAATCCTCGCCTCAGTGGATCCTTTTCTATATTCTGTTAAGAAACTCAGCTGAAGTGAATAGCACATTGAGTGAATGCCTCAGAATTTTTAGTATAAAGGAAAGGAAAAGATGAGAGAGAGGTCTTCGTCTATGTATGGAATTTTAAGACCGACCCCTGTAGGCTCTTATGCTAATAAACCATACTCTTGAGTAGATAGCTCCTGCCTTGTGATATATTCCTTAGCTCTTCCTTACAGATAGTGTTTGATGAATGTCACAAAGCAAAAAACTTATGTCCTGTTGGCTCTTCAAAGCCAACCAAAACAGGCTTGGCTGTTTTAGAGCTTCAGAACAAATTGCCAAAAGCCAGAGTTGTGTATGCCAGTGCCACTGGTGAGTATACATTTAATCAGAAAGATCTTTGCATGTTACTTTCGCAGCTATAATATTTTTGGATGTTTACTAGGTGCTTCTGAACCACGCAACATGGCCTATATGAACCGTCTTGGAATATGGGGCGAGGGAACTCCATTCAGAGAATTTAGTGATTTTATCCAAGCTGTGGAACGCAGGTAATGAGGCTCATGGCCCTGTTTTTGCCAGAACTGTTTTTGTATGGTAGTCCTGCTTTATTTATTGATAGTTACTGTGTGTTTTAATTTTGTTCAGAGGTGTTGGTGCCATGGAAATTGTTGCTATGGATATGAAGCTTAGAGGAATGTACATTGCACGGCAGCTGAGCTTTACTGGAGTGACCTTCAAAATTGAGGAAGTTCTTCTTTCTCAAAGCTATGTTAAAATGTATAACAAAGCAGTCAAGCTGGTGAGAAATATTGTCAGTGTATTTAATGTGCCTGATAGTTGTTTTTAATGAGTATTATTTATTGAAATCTTTTCAACATAGAAGAATGTTTTTAGGCTATAGAACAACAAATGATCACAGTTGTTTATTTGACCATATTTTCTTACTTTTTATCCTAATTCATATTCATTTCATGTTGAATACACAGTTAAACAGTATTGCTATATCTTAAAATGATGGTTTTAGGTAGTATACTTTTTGATACATTTATGTATAACCATTCTACAAATTGTCCAGTGACTGCAGATTATTTTGGTTGAAGGAGTCCCTTAATTTTTGTGAAGATGGGGTCTCACTGTGTCATTGGTGACTGGTCTAGAACTCCCTATGCTATGTAGACTAGACTGGCCTTGAACTTACAGAAATTCTCAAGCCTTCTGAGTGATGGAACTAAAGGGATGTGCCAACACGTCTGACTTAAGGGATCACTTTTAAGTAATGACATTCAAAGATACATGTAAAATTTTGTGTATTTTCAGTGGGTTATCGCTAGAGAGCGATTTCAGCAAGCTGCAGATTTGATTGATGCTGAGCAAAGAATGAAGAAATCTATGTGGGGTCAGTTCTGGTCTGCTCACCAGAGGTTTTTTAAGTACCTGTGTATAGCATCCAAAGTGAAAAGGGTGGTGCAGCTGGCCCGGGAAGAGATCAAGAATGGAAAGGTAAGGTTTACACAGTGTGTTCCAGGACAATGAGGGCTAAACAGAGAAAATCTGTCTCTAAAAGAAAACAAAACAAACAAAAATGAAAAGTGCCAGGCGGTGTGTTTCTATAGTTTTAGCACATGAGAGACAAACTAGAGGATCTCAAGCTCAAGGCCAGCTGGGGCTATATCAGAGTTTGAGTTGGGATTTAATGACTGTTGAGCATAGAATAACAAATATGAATGTTGTGTAGTTTGTTCAGTAATGTTCTTTTTCTGAATAACTATATTATTCTAAGCTTGCTAGCTTTGGTTGATTATATATCTGTTTAAAACTGCCTTGCCAGTGGTGATAAATACCTTTTATCCCAAAGTTTGGGAGAAAGAGGCAGGAAGATTGAGAGTTTGGGGACAGCCAGGACTATAGAGAGTGAAACACACATACATGCATGCATACAAACAAACACATGCATTCACACACAAAACACTAAACATAATGAATTCCATGAGGTCAGGGACATTTGTCCTGTTCTCTGTAATGCATTTATTTCTTCTAACTTCCTTTCTGGGGATTGGAGGGAGACAGGGTCTTTACATATCCTTGACTGTCCTGAAACTCAGATCTGCCTGCCTCTGCCTCCTGAGTGCTGAGATTAAAGGCAAGTGCTACTATGCCTGGCTTTCTCCACTTTTGACCCAGCTCACATAGAATAATTGAAGCCCAAACTACTTTAATGGGGTGGGTCACTTTTTGAAATTAAAAAAAAAAAAAAAAAACAACTTTTTAAACTAGATATTTAGCATGTACCTTGGTGAGAAGCTATAGTTATATTACTCATAGTTGTGTTTTGTGTTTTCTAGTGTGTTGTTATTGGTCTGCAGTCTACAGGAGAAGCCAGAACTTTAGAGGCCTTGGAAGAGGGTGGAGGAGAACTAAATGATTTTGTTTCAACTGCCAAGTAATGTCTTTAAATTTCTTTTTGACTGTTAGATGAATCTTTAGCATTTTCTTTAAAAGTTGTTCTTATCTGAGTTTTCAGGGTTCTGTGCTTTCTTTTCTGGAAAATAATAGATAACTCAAGGTCTAGAAATGCTGAGCATTTTGGTGACTTTACATATAGCATTTAGACTAATAGAGCTGGGTTTTGTTTTATAAATCTTGAAGCTTGTTTAACATCAAAGTTAGTGTTGTCTGTTTCAAATAATCCTTGCTTTCTTAAGCGGCGTTTAGTTTGACATAATATGATAAAATCTGTTCTTAACATTCAATATTGGGGTATAGAAAGATGTTTTTAAATCCATATTGCTCTCCTGTTGGATATGACTTTAATTCCCAACACCTATGTATAACTCTTAGTCCCAGAGTATCTCAGTACCTTCTTAACTCTGAGAGCACCTGCACAGCTTGTACCTCATATCCATATACAGACATAATATAATTTCTTTCTAAAATAAAATTCTACAGATGAAAGGTGAAAATTGTAATTGCAACTTCAGAAAACTTTATCAATGACAGTTGAAGACCAGACATAGTGGCATCTACCCACCTTTGTTCCTAGCACTTAGGAGTCAGAGGCAGAACAGGTCTCTGAGAGACTAAGGCTATTCTAGGCCATAGTGATTCATTGTGTTAAAATCCTGAAGGAAAAGAATAGTTACTTGAGGGGACTGAGGGATCGCTCAGAGTTTAAGAGCACTCAGTGTCTGCTCTTAAATTGGACCAAGGGCTCTTACTCCCTCTTCTGGCATTTGAGGGTACCGGGCTTGCATGGGGTTAACAAGACATACATGTAGGCAAAAGATATACACATAAAATAAATTTAAACATTTTTTTTTAATCTTAGAAAATGTTAAATGATAACAAATCTTCATGATAGCTTTGAGGCTGTCCTGAACCCCTCTGGGGACATGTCCAAGAGCCTTGAGAATTTCTGTCACTGAAAACTGCTTATGAAATATCTTTCTGTTTGAATCATTGAGAAACTTTTACTATTGACATGTGAAGCTACTTGAGCAGTATATAAGTGCATTTATTTTGTTAGTGTGAAGTGCATTAAGTTTCAAAGACATCTTCAAATGTAAATGTAAGATATATTGTAATTGTCAGACATCTTTCTGATTACACTTTGAAGACTGATAATCGAGATAGTGTACTATTACTGAAATTAGTATCAGTAACTTCCTTGTTCAGTTTGTTTTATATAAGGATTTTGCTATATTTTCCAGGCTACTCTTGAATTTCTGGGCTTAAGACATCTCCTGGCTAAGTCTCCTTCAATAGTTGTGACTGTAGGCAAATCCTGTTATGTCCTTGTTCTTAAACCCTTTACTCTTGATAGCTTTTTATGTGTGGGTGGTGTATGTTCATGTACCTGCCCATGTGTAGTGCATGACTCTGTGTACAGACTTGTAGACAGCAGTTTTTTGAGTGTTTTCTATTGTTCTCTATTAATTCTCTTGAGGAAGGGACTGTAAACTGAAGCCCTTGCATTTCATCTAGACTGAGTAGCTAGTGAGGGCTTAGGATCAGTTTCTCCGCCCTCTTGTTTGGGTTACAGGCACATACAGCCATGCTGTTTTTAATTGGTTTGTTGGGGATTTGAACTCAGGTCTTTCTTAATGTTATAGAGCAAGCTCTTACTCACTGAACCATTTTCTCAGTCCCTGTCCTACTAATTAATGTAGCACTACAAAGTATCAGATGCATAATGCTATTAGACAGGCTTCTCTTAAAAATTTAACTAGAGCTGAGTTATGAAAACTGCTTAAGTTGAAGAAAATGTTTTAAGTATATTTGGTAAGGATTTCACAGGTACCACATGACGTAGTAAGGTTCACTGCTTTTTTTCTACAGAGGGGTATTGCAGTCACTGATTGAAAAACACTTCCCTGCTCCAGACAGGAAGAAACTTTATAGTTTGCTAGGAATCGATTTGACAGCCCAAAGTAACAACAGTTCACCAAGAGATAGTCCTTGTAAAGAAAATAAAATAAAGAAGCGGAAAGGTAAGTTCTTTTCTTTAAGGAGTTGATGCTGACGGTGCTGTTGGTCTTTGTTTAGAATTAATTGTTTGATACCCCTGTCTTCCCTTAGTAGGAAGGACTGATGCTTTTTCTTGTTGGTCAGACAGAGTCTTAGGAAATTCTAGATTCACTCACTTTTTGTGTTGTCAGAGCTGCTGTTTTATTAACACCCGTTTTTTCAGTAGTACTGGATAGTGCGTGCATTCTTCCTGCCTCAGTTCTTGGAGCAGCTCGGGCTGCAGAAATTATGTTTGCTTTGCTGATTAAGGCTTAAGAGGCTTTGATTAATGTACTTACTGGTTATTAGAAATTGTATTCATTCATTCATGTTTGTTAATTAGGTTGCATTGTTATAAACTAGACTAATGTGATTGGGTGCTTTCTGTTCTGTTCGACTAGTAACCTGGCACTCTTAATCATTTCAGATGTGCAAGATACACATTCTTCATATTGAAATGCTTTCTTTTATTACACTCATTTGTGGGTGTAATAAAATGTAACATATCATTGAGTGTGGAGGTCAGAGGACAACTTGCAGGAGTTGATCCCTCCCCTCTTTTGACCTTGTAGGTTTTGGGGTCCTCCTCAGCTTCTCAGGCTTTGTGACAATGCTCTGTCTGCTGAACCATTTAAGTGGTTCTCATATTTATAATGCACCTGAAGTGAATGAGTAGGCTGCTAACACTGTAGCACACACTATGTACGTTTTAATTGAAGAGTACAGGAAATAATGGTGTTTTATAATCAGTAGTATCATAAGAAGCTGACATGTTGCTATGTCACAAGAAGTTAGGTTTTCTCTGTTCCATTAGTATGAGAACTTCATGGAGTTTTGACTTGAGTATTTGAGCATTCACAATCTTCTGCTTTTTTAAATATTAGGTAATCTAAACCAGGCACTTCTTTTGCCCTTAAAAATCACATTTTATATATCAGTATGTCATCTGTCTGTCTCTCCCCATTCCCTAAGACATTGTCTTATGTAATCCTAATGTGCCTAGAACTCACTTTGTAGGTTAGGCTAGCTTTGAGTTCAACACAGGCAGATCTGTGTCTGCCTCTCAACTTCTGGGATTATAGACTTGTGCTACCACACCTGGCTTATACATTAATTTTTTGGTATTTTATGACTAGTTACTCTTCAAAACTACTGAATAAGTAATTGTGAGTGTGACTTTGATTCTGTTTGAATTTAGTCTTGAGTTTTTATTTAATTTTTATGGTTTGTGAATTTGATCTCAAAATTGATCTCCAGCCTGATCTACTGAATAAGTTCTAGGACAACCAGGGCGGGAGACTCGAGAGAGACACACACGCGTGCGCACACACAAAGACATAGAAACGTATCTCAAAGCAAACAAAAGCAAAAAAAAAAGCACAATGAATTTTTAGCTGAGTTTTGTCTGGGGTTTGAGGGTAGGTGAAGAAATAACTCGAGAAGCCAAAAAAGCACGAAAAGTTGGTGGCCTTACTGGAAGCAGCTCTGACGACAGTGGAAGTGAGTCTGATTATCATTTCTCTGATAATGAAGAAAGCGACTATGAGAGCTCTAAGAACATGAGCTCTGGCGATGATGACGATTTCAATCCCTTCAGAGATGAGTCTAGTGAAGACAATGAGGATGGTGAGTTCACTGGAAGTCTGGCCTATGAGCCAGAGGAGACTGAGCTGTTATGTGGGAAGCGGAGGCCGGAGAATCTCTGAGTTTTAGGCCAGCCAAGGTTACACAGTGAGACCTTGTCTCAAAGACAAACAAGAAAGAGAACCTTTTCTAGGTGCTGGAGAGATGGATGGCTCAGTGGTTATACTGTTCTTGTAGAGAACCTGAGTTCATTTTCCAGCATATAGGTCTAAGGGCTTGTTACTACCCGACTCCCATTCCAGGAGCCTTTGACCTACAAAGACACTTGTAACGATATTCATATAGAGAAACACAAATATCTTCGATTAAAAATTAGACAAATCTAAAAAAACATAAATGACACTCTTTTTATACTTTATTTGTGATCCAACAGATTCTAATCTTATTGTAGAACAAGCTTGTCTATTAAAGGTTTGACCGTAAGATAAAAGGAGATGAGCTCAGCGTTTTGTTTTTTTTAAACGTCAGGAGAGGGTCTCACTATGTAGCCCTGGATGATGTAGAACTGAGCATTAAATTTGGGGGAATGTTACTTTACTAAGGATCCTATCCTCCTCCCTCAGTATTCCTGAATTCTGTGATCAAGAGATTATAGGACTAGGCCGTCCGTGTGCTTGAAATTTCTAACTTCAGGATGTGGAATGGTAGCTCTCTGTGTGAATGACTGCGCTGGGCACTGCTGGTCGGCAATACTTCTACAAGTAGTCAGTTAGCAAAACTAACCTTTCCTTCTTTAAAGATTCCATAGTGCTCTGACAAGTTATTTGATACATATTTGCCTGATCTTTTTAGATCCGTGGTTAATTAGGAAAGATCATAAGAAAAGCAAAGATAAAAAAAAGAAGAAAAGTATAGATCCAGATTCCATTCAAAGTGCCTTGTTAGCATCAGGTCTTGGATCAAAGCGGCCTAGTTTCTCCTCTGCACCAGTCATCTCACCTGCTCCCAACAGTGCACCAGCCAACAGTAACAGCAGCAGTAACAGCAGCCTTATAACAAGTCAAGATGCTGTTGAAAGGGCACAGCAGATGAAGAAAGACTTGCTTGATAAACTAGAAAAATTAGCTGAAGACCTCCCTCCTAACACCCTGGATGAACTTATTGATGAACTTGGTGGCCCTGAAAATGTGGCTGAGGTAAATAGATGTAGTTATTGCTGTGTTCTCTCTTCATAAAATTTCTTTTCAAGTTTTTTAAAAATTAAATATGTGTGTTCTGTTTGCCTATATAACTGCATGACAGAAGAGGGCATCAGATCCCATTACAGATGGTTGTGAGCCACCATGTGGTTGCTGGGAATTGAACTCAGGACCTCTGGAAGAGCAGTCAGTGCTCTAAAGCACTGAGTCATCTCTTCAGTCCCTTTCTTCACTTTAAATTCTGTAAAATGAATGTCCTTAGAAGCCATTTTCTGCTTTATTTCTCACGGCATGACTACAGAAATTCTGTCCTCATTGTCTGGTTGTTTGGTCTGTGCTTGGTTCCTGTACTGTTGTACATCTTTTGTGATAGTGACCATGTACCAGTTTCTCATATTGCAAATGTTTCTTTGTCCCTAGTGACAATTTGTATCATTCACATTTTGTGATCCCAGTAAATTTTCTTAAAACTTTGTTGATGTGTATTTCTCAGATGACTGGCCGCAAGGGGCGGGTGGTGAGTAATGATGATGGAAGCATATCCTACGAGTCAAGGTCTGAGCTTGATGTGCCTGTGGAGATTCTAAACATCACGGAGAAGCAAAGGTTTATGGATGGAGACAAGGTATTCTTTCCATAGGTGGTTTTCATGACAAGGCCCCTGCATATATTTACAGCTTCAGAAGGACCTGTTCTTTTTCCACACACACAGTATCGGTTATATGCTTATTTAATAATAGTCTATTTTTTTATTAGTAATTGTTAGGATTATTTTATATACTTGAGTTTCTATAAGGTGAATGTAGATTCTGTCTCATGCATGAGGACCTTTGAACTTTTGAATGTACAAGCCAGGTGAGGTGGTACACCTTAGAAGTGGAGAGAGGATCAGGAACTCATTCTTGGCTGCATTAGAGCATGAGTTTTAAACTAGCCTGGATCATATGAGGTGTGTGACATCATATGCCTTTAATTTTGGAACTTTTGAGTCTGAGGCAGGTGGATCCTGAATTTTAGGCTAGCTTTGCCTACATAGGAGACTGTCGCAAAAGGCTTTTCTACTACTTTTCCTCTTACCTTTTCTCTCCCTCTCTCTCCTTTTTCTAGACAGGACCTTACTCTATCTAGTCTGTCTTTATTTTCTTCAGTTTGTAGTTTCCAGTGATTCTCCTGTCTCAGCCTCTGGAATAGGCAGGACCACTACTATTTTTGTCTTTTTGAGTCTGGGTCTTGCTATATAGCCCAGAATGGCTTTGAACTCATTTTTCCCTCCTGCCTCAGCCTCCTGCAAACTGTGATTACACTGTACACCATCATGTCTGCACCCTCCCTGTTCTGGCCCTTAAACTGAGGGCCTCTGCACCCTCCTGTTCTGCCTCATGCCTGTTAGGTAAGCACTCTCTACCTGTGAGCTGCATCACTAGCATTTTCCCTGCTCAAGTCAGGATTACTGGTGATAGGAACGCCTTCCTGTGTGCTGGGCAAGCCCTGAAAGGCTACAGGACACATGACCTTGTCTTGTACTTCAAAACTGTCTCTTGTATATTATGTCTGTCACCTATCCTGTACTGGCTAGAGTCTTGACTCTGGGCAACATATGCTCAGTAGACACGTGGGCATCTTACTTAATACTATGAAATAAGAGCATTGCACATACTGTTGGCCATCACTGCTCACTGAAGGAAGTTCTCTTTCAGTTTGCCCAGAGGTGATTTTTGTTCCCTTTTTTAACTTGATACAGAATATTGCCATTATCTCAGAAGCCGCCAGCTCAGGTATTTCATTACAAGCAGATCGGAGAGCTAAAAATCAAAGGCGAAGAGTTCACATGACTTTAGAGTTACCCTGGAGTGCTGATAGGGCGATTCAGCAGTTTGGTAAGTGTTTCCACTGGATCCCATTGGGAGAAAAGATGAGAGTTTCTGGGAGTCTGTCTGTATGAGATATCAGGAGCTTATGGAACACTCAGATTTCATATTGGAAGTGTGGCCTCTGTTTACTGTGATGTTCAATGGATGGTGAATTCCCTTTTGCCTGTTTTCAAATGCTTTTGAGATTGTTGGTAGGATTGCAAAGGTCCTGGCCTTTCAGAACAGTACACTGTGTGGGTCTTTCACTGCAGCCAACTATTTCTGTGATTGTTACAAACAGCTCTTTAATATCTCCATGTGGGGTACATTTCCTTTTCATATGGTACTCTTCCTTTTCATATGCATGATCCTGTGACCTGGTGATCTACCCATCACATCCATAGTGGCTATGTAGTAACACAGGCTAACCAAATGATAGTAGTATTTGGTCATTTATGGTAGGTTCTGATCCTTGAGTGGTGATGGCAGTGATTAGAGTTTAAATTGGGAAGAGTTGTATTATCTTTAATTTTCTTCTTAAGATATTTTGTTAGTGCTGGCTTAACCAGATTGATGCACAGGCTTGTACTCTCAGCACTTGATTGGTAAACACAGAATTATCAGGTGTTTAAGGCCTGAGTTAAGCTGTAGTGAGTTTGAGGCTATCCTGGACTACATGAGCCCTCGTCTCTATACCTGTTCAGTATTAAAGTTATGAATCATGGTCTCATAGTAGCCTATTCTACCAATGAACATAGTCATTGAACAGTACTAATTTTTGTTGCAGGTAGAACACACAGGTCAAACCAAGTGACTGCTCCAGAGTATGTCTTTTTGATTTCGGAACTGGCTGGAGAACAGAGATTTGCATCTATTGTTGCTAAGAGACTTGAGAGTTTGGTAAGTTTTGAGTTGTGTGAGGTGTGTAACACAGATGATTTATGTTAGCTGACTCTGTGAAGGATTGAAACGGGTTTAACCAGGAGTTCTTTGTTTTGTCAGGGGGCACTTACACATGGTGACAGAAGAGCAACAGAATCTAGAGATCTGAGCAGGTTCAACTTTGACAACAAGGTACATTACAGTGTCTCTAACTTACTTGCTGTTGTTAGCTCTGCCTTCTATATCTTCATGTGAGACAGGATTTGACACATCATAGATCTGTACACACAATTTTTTATTCCTATTGGAAAACATTCCTAGAGTATTTGGAAAGGCATCAAGATGACTTATTAGAAATAAGAGAAGTCATTAATGTATTGAATGTCTGCTGTTCATTGTTTCTGAATATTTGGTACAATTATAATTTATGGTGTTTAATTTGTTAAAAAAATTACCCAAATGTTGAACCTGGTTAAAACATTTTTTTTTTATTACAGTATGGAAGAAATGCTTTAGAAATTGTTATGAAATCCATTGTAAATTTGGATTCTCCTATGGTATCACCACCTCCAGACTACCCTGGAGAATTCTTTAAAGGTAACTTAAAAATGATTGTAACTTGGAAGAAAGATATTATTTGGTTGGTACACTGTATGCTTCGCACATGTGAAGGCCTGGCTTTTGTCCCCAGTATCAAAGTAGGCATAGTCGTGTGTTCCAGTAATTCCAGAACTCAACTTGGTCATGAATTCAGGAGTGACCTATAGTAAGACCCTTTCTATATAAAAGATGAAATCAGGGCGTAGAGAGATGGCTCAGCAGTTAGTAACACTAGTTGTTCTTGGAGAAGACTTGTGTTTGGGTCCCAGCACCTAGTTGGTGGCTCACAACCATCAGTAACTCCAGTTCTAGGGTATACCAAGCTATCCTCTGGCCTCTATGGACATTGCATACATGTGACACCACACATACATATAGGAAGAACACTCATAAATAAATAAATCTTGAAAGACTAGCATAGTGACACAGGCCTTTAATCCCAGTACTCAGGAGACAGTAGCAGATGGATCTCTTGAGTTGGAGGCCAGCCTGGTCTACAGAGTGAGTTCCAGGACAGCCAAAGTTACATACACCCTGTCTTAAAAGAAATTTAAAACAATAACTTAGTCTTCAAAACAAATTATAAATTAAAGCCAAGTAACAATAAGACACATGAAATGGGTACTGATCACATGTGACTGATAACATGCATTTGTGTTTGTTTGAGAATTCTTATAAAATCCGGGGTAGGTCATCACTTTTTCAACCCTTTTTACAATGTCACGATTGCCTAGATGGACTTTAAAAGGGGTGGGGATGGGGCAGAGAAAGGTCAAGTGTGCGAATGTTAATTATACTTAATATCCAGACGATGGAAACAGCCATTTAGTTGTCTGACCTTCCCATGCACAAGTGTCTATGGTCATGCATACAAATGAGATTAAATTTTATTTTAAAAATAATACTGGGACTAGAGGGAGAAAGATGGGTCAGCAGTTCAGAGTATTTGCTGCTTTTGTAAAATACCTTGGTTCAGTTCTCAGCACCCACATTGGAGCTCATAATTCTCTGTAACTATTTCTAGAGGATGTGACATGCTATTCTGCCATCAGACAGAATCTGCATAGAGTTCACATGCATGCATATAGATAAACATTCATACTTGTAAAATAAAATCATCATTTTTTATTATCTTTTTGTTTTTGTAAGTGCCTACATGTATATGGGAGTGCTGTGTGTGTGTCTTGTTTTTTTCTTTTTTTTTTAGTATTTTATTTATTTATTTAATATATGAGTTCACTGTCACTATCTTCAGACACACCAGAAGAGGGCATCCGATTTCATTACAGATGGTTGTGAGCCACCATGTGGTTGCTGGGATTTGAACTCAGGACCTGTGGAAGAGCAGTCAGTGTTCTTAACCACTGAGCCCCTTATTTTGGTTTTTGTTTTCTTCTAAGACAGGTCTTATTATGTAGCTCTAGCTGGCCTGCATGCAAATCCTAATATAGATCAAGCTGGTCTTGAACTCTCGTTGAGGTCTCCCAGCCTCTTCCTTAAGTGCTGGGATTTAGAACTGCATCACCATGATGGGCAACACAGTTTTTAATAGTTTAATAGTTTCATATTGACGAAGGTTAGTCACTTCCTGGCATACAGATGGTTTCTAGAAAATGGCCCTGAGCTGCTGTTTTATTACATGTATGTGATTTTTAAAAAATTTTTAACCCAGTAGGATTCATTTCTGAAAGGAGTCCTATTGATCTATATTAATCCTATTATCTTATTTGTATATCTTTGTTGGAAACCATACATACTCCTCTCTGTCTTTTTGGTATTGTTAGTTCTTAAGATTAAAAATGGTTTTGGGCCTAGTATGCCAGATTGTATAGCCCTCAGCTACACCACCAGACCTGTCCATCCACCTGTCAGTGCAGCTGGACTACTGCAGTCCCTGCACTGCAGAGGCTGGTGGGTCTTTGTGAGTCCTACAGATCTTGTTACAGAACAAGACCCTGCCTCAGGCATGGAGGTCTATGGCATGTTGGCTGCTTATTCAATTTTTACCATTTTTAGTGTTTGCTTTATAGTTCTAGGTAAAACCTGAATGAGAAAACATTATGATGTCTTTATGTAATCACTGGTCAGCCATTATTCTACGAGTGTGAAATTGTTGCAGTTTTCTGTCTGGGTTTCTAGATAAAGGCTCTAGAATATATAGGGTGCTCTTATTAAAAGATAAGGGTTTTTTGAACATTTTTTCTTTAATTATTTAATGTTGGGGCTGGTTGATCAGTGTTCATAGCATTTGTGGAGGTCAAAGGCTTGGCAGCAAGCATTCTTACCTACTGAGCAATCTTGGCAGCTCTATTTTGGTTTTTGTGAGACAAGCTTAATCACAGGTTGGCCTGGAACTCACCCATGCTGAACTTTTAACTTGAAGCTATTCTGCCTCAACCTCTTGAGTGCTGTTTTAATGAAGGGCTAGAGGAAATTTTAATGATAGCCACCTAGAATTCAATCCCCAGTACTACCAAAAACACCAGAAAACAAAGAAACCAGGCACTCGTGAGATTTGGTGGTTTAGGGTTTAGTATTGGATAGATATTCTTAGGTACATTGGTTACCAGTTCAATTCAGGTAATTGGAATAGAGCAAGATACATAGGCTAGTCAGTTCATTTTTATTTCATGTGCATTGGTGTTTATAGCCTAAATGTGTGTTGGTATGGAAGTGTCAGGTCCTCTGAAACAGGATTGCAGGCAGTTAAGAGTGACCTTGAGTACTGACTTGAACCCTGCTTGGTCCTTTGGAAGAGCAGCCAATGTTCTTGATCACTCAGCCATTTCCCCAGACCCTGTACATTAAAACTTTATGCTTTGTAAAGAGTTCATTGAGTTATTGGGATTGTGAAGATTTTTCATAAATGTTGTTTTCTTTTAGATGTTCGTCAAGGACTGATAGGAGTAGGCTTGATTAATGTAGAAGATCGCTCAGGAATTCTTACTCTTGATAAAGGTAATGTCACGCTGTATGTGTATGTAACTTGAATTAATGGAGCCTTCTTTATGCTGTTGTGCACTAAAGAAGCCTCAACTCATGGATGACTGGGCAAATCTGTTTTTTTTTTCTTCCATTTTGCTTTTGAGACAGAGTCTCTTTCTAGATGTGTACTGACTAAGCCAGTTTGCCCTCGAGTTTCTGGGTGCATTTCCTGTGTCTGCCTCCTCTCCCAGTATAGAATTTCTTGAATTAAATCACTGGATCTGGCTCTTTTTACATGGTGGTTTTGGTGATCAAACTAAACTCATCAGGCTTGGATGGCAAGCACTTTGATAAGTTGAATCATTGAATCAACTCTGTTGGGTTTTGTTGTTGTTGTTGTTGTTTTTTGTTTTATACCCAGTCACACTCTTGTCTAGATTGGCCCTACTGGTCTCATGGCAGTACTTTTTGCCTTAGACACCCTAGTCTGGGGATTATGGGTAGTTCTAGAATGTAACCCAGAGCTTTGTTTTCCTAAGACTGGGTTTCTCTTTGAGGCCTTAACCTTCCTAGAAATCACTTTATAGACTAGGCTAGCCTTGAATTTAAAGATCTGCCTGCCTCCACCTCCTGAATACTGAGACTAAAAGTGTCTGCTACCATGCCCAGCTTGAGATCTCCTTTGTACTTTTTTGTTTATTTGCTGGTTTATTTTTAGCATCTGTTTCTATACATAGGAAAAATAAGTATACATAGTTAAAAAATAAGTATCTGCAAATTTAACAGATAAAGGCAGGAAAGAATGGCAGGGCAGGGAAAAAGAAAAACACTCACGTTCATTCTTTCCTGGATTTCATGATGTTCCACAGACATGTATTCACAGGTTATAGACCATCTCTTTTAAGAAAATTTATTATTCCAACAAGGTCCTATGTTGTTTTTTTAAACAAAATCTCAATCTTTATATTGTACCTATGAAAACTTGGGTGCCAGATGCTGGTATGAAAGCCTGCTAGCTCAGAGCTTCCAGCTGAATGTCCTTCCCTTCTCCTTCCTGTTCCTGACTCCCTCTTAAATACGATTTTTTTGTTACTAATCATATGTTCACTCCCTGTCAACTGGTTGCCTGTTCTGCCTCTTGACCTATCAGTGATTTTTATCCAGTTTACAATATTCAAGCAGAAAGGTCTTGGATTAAAAGTATGTGATTAAGCTGAGCCACACCACAACTGAAAACTGTTTTTTCCAGTATATAACACAGTCTTGGGTTCACAGTGCAACCAGATATCTTATAACAGTCCAGTTTGGGTGACACAGTTTCCTTAGATCCCTATTGGAGTCATTACTATCATATCCACTTGGACTTTATTCTCCAAATGGTTTTTGGCAGTGACCTTAATCATTCTGGCTAGATCTTGAATTGTCTTAAATCTCTCATTTGTTTGTTTGTTTACTTGCTTGCTTTTTGTTTGGTATTTTTGTTTTTTAAAACAGTGTCTCCCTGGCTGTCCTGGAATTCACTGTGTACACCAGGCTGGTCTTGGATCTGAAAGACCTCTGCCCTTGAGTGCTCTCTTTATTTTTGAGACAGAGTCTTACTTACATGAGCAAACTTCATCTTTAATTTACTCTGTATGTAGTCTAGTGTAGGTCTTGATCCAATTGCCTTAGTCCCCTACATAATTGGACTAGCAGCATGCACTTGGACCAGACCTTTATGACTCGCATTGGCTACAGATATTATCAACCTTGTCAGGGGTTTCTTTTGTTTTTCAGACAGGTTATTACTCTGTGGTTTATGCTATAACTCATTATGTAACCACAGTTGTTCTCAACTTGCAGCAGTTCTCCTATTAGAACCTCCCAAATGTTCAAGTATCTGGAGCTGGTATAGTGGCGCTTACCTTCAATTTCAGCACTGGGGAGGCAGAGGCAGGCAGATCTCTGAGAGGTTGAGGTCAACCTGGTTTACAAGAAGGAGTTTTCAGGACGCAGGGCTGTTACACAGAAAAACAGTCTCCAAAACAAAACAAACAAAACTGTCAATCAACAATTCAGACATGAGTAGCTTTCCAAAGCTCTAGGCACTCCAGTTCCAGGGTTGAGAGTCACCAATTTAACAGTTGAACTTGAAGTTAAAATTTAATGTTGGGGGTCTCCCTTTCTCTCTGTCTCCTTCTCTAACTCTCTTCCCTCTCTTCTTCTAACGCCTTCTTTCTCCCTCTCTCCCACTCCCGCTTTAGCCCCCCTCACCCCCATTCTTCCTCTTCTCTCCATGAGTACCCCTTTCTTCCCTCCTCCCACCCCCTTTCCCATGGTAACTTTAATGGCCTTGGTCCTTGGGGCCAATGAATTCGCTCAAGTGCAGCTTCCTATTAAACCTGCCTTTAATAATAAGCAAAATATTAGTGTTGGAAAGCTGAGTGTGGTAACACAGAGTTGTAATCAGTTCCACTATTGGGAAAGGAAGTTGAGACAAGATGGAGACAGTGTCTCAAAACAAGAATTTGGGCTCTCCGACGATGGCTTAGCAGTTATGAGCCTACACGGGATCTGAGCTCAGTTTTTTCCACTGAAGTACACATACCTTCACATACAACATGCTTTTATTCCCAGAATTTAGGAGATAGAGGCAGGTGGATCTCTGTGAATTTGAGGCCAACCTGGTCTACAAGAGTGAGTTCCAGGACAAACAGGAATACAGAGAAACTTTGTCTTTAAAATTATAAATAGGAATGTCTTAGTGGCTAAGAGCACTGTTTTTCCAGTCGAAATTTACCCATATGTGGAAAATAAACATATGTTAAATTAAATCTAAAAGACTTGATTGTGTCATAATTTAGCACAATGTCCTCATGTGTTCAAGGAAATGTAGGAAGTTGGACTGTTGTTGTGAGCTTGTGTTGCTTTATTAGTGGCAGGTTATGGTACTGTAGCCCCACAGTAATGGCACTGCAAAAGCTGGGAGAAGACTACACCTGCAAACCAGAGTTTGAAGGTTTGCTTAGCCAAAGAATAAATTTTTAACTTAACCAAGGGAATTTATGGAATTTTTCATATAATCTTGTCTTTGCAGATTATAACAATATAGGAAAATTTTTAAACAGAATTCTGGGCATGGAAGTGCATCAGCAGAACGCATTGTTTCAGTATTTTGCAGACACACTTACTGCAGTTGTTCAGAATGCCAAGAAGAATGGAAGATACGACATGGGAATCCTAGGTAAGAGGGGACACAAGGACACTGACTGCTCTGTGCTTGTGGTCCAGAGTATTTCTCCATTCACACACTTGTGTTTCTGTCTTAAGATCTGGGTTCTGGAGATGAAAAAGTGAGGAAGAGTGATGTCAAGAAGTTTCTCACTCCAGGATATTCAACCTCTGGCCATGTAGAGCTATACACAGTAAGTCTACATGTTTGTACATTTTCCATACTAGTGTTTACATACATGAACTTCATTTAAATCTCTACATGTCTTTCACAGATTAGTGTGGAGAGAGGAATGTCCTGGGAGGAAGCAACCAAGATTTGGGCAGAGCTGACAGGACCAGATGATGGCTTTTACTTATCATTGCAAGTACGAGTTGAATTTTTTTTAGAGCTATTTCTTTGTTTCTTACCTAGTTTTATAGCTGGAAAACTAGCCTTGAATTCAACAATGTTCACTCTATCTGACTCTGCAGTACATCATCATGCTGGGCTTACCTAATCCATTAAAATTTTTAATTATTTACCTATTATGTATATGGGTGTGCATGCCAGGTCAGGCTTAATGTTAGTCTATGTTTATAGAATATTTTGTTTTCATGGCTGTCTGTATAGAGTGTGGGCCATAGTACACATAAAAGCCAGAAAGGACATCACATCCCCCCTTGCACTGGAGCAGTTGTATTTCTGTGTTGTGGAAGCATGCAGCAGTTACAAAGTAAACTCTTTGAGTCTTCAGTGTTAATCCTGTGGATCAATGTAATCTCTTCTGATCAGTCACCCAGTGGTTCCTGACTGTCTTTTGTTTGCTTTGTCTGCCTAGTGTTGGTTTTGGAGTATGTGTTCCTTTAAGAAAGCCTATGTGAAAACTTGGCTGCTGTTGAATTTGTGCCTCTGGTACTTTAGAGATGACATTACTGCAGTGACACCAACAGTGGCATGCATTTTCTTTAGTACATTAAACGTGTCCCTCAAGTTCTAAAGATGGAACCTGTAGCCACCAACCTTAGCTCAGGATCTCACTGTATCAAGGCTGGCTTTATATGTACGTCAAATTCCAGAGTGCCAGGTTACAGGCATGTACTGGCCAGTCTTTTCCAGTAGTCTTTTTAGAATATTCTAGTAATCTCATAATTTATTAAATTCTAATTTTTTCTTGTTTAATAGTAGAAGTATTTGCTTTTGTCTATATATTAAAGAATTTCTTGTTGGGCAGTGGAGGTGCACACCTTTGATCCCAGCACTTCAGAGGCAAAAGCAGGTAGATCTCCAAGTTCTAAAACAGCAGGGGCAACAGGGAAACCTTGTCTCAAAGTTGGTTTTTTGTTTTGTTTTGTTTTGTTTTTTTGTTTTTTTGTTTTGTTTTGTTTTTTGTTTTTCCTTTTTTCCTTTTTTTCTCTGCTGTGACTCCCAAGTACAAGGACCAGAACATGTTCAGTGAACACTTAGGCTTATTATGACAGTTTCTAAGGTCACTGGATAAGAAGGGAGTTGCAAAGTCACACCTTGCCAGAAGCTGTTAGCAGTTGATGGATTTGGGGAAGAGTTCAACTGACAAGTGTACACACTGCAGTAGATAGGTTAGCACTGGTTGTGCACTGTGTCTGACAACTATAGTGAGGCAGGAAGTTGGCTCTAGAGGAAGATGGGGTGACTATGATTAAAAATACATTCATGCATATGTGAAATAAGAGCCAGGCCAATGGCAGTGGTCAACCCTGAAATCAGATATATGCAAATAACATATTATGGACTGGGCAGGTTGTGCTTATGTTTTTAAGAATGTGTGAGAACCATTTACAAAATAGAGGCCATGAATTTGAGAGAAGTTGGGGAGACGTAGAAGGAGAGAAAGGATATAATTTTAAAAATGTATACTGGGTGGTGGTGGCTCACACCTTTTATCCCAGTACTTGGTAGGCAGGTGATCTCTGAATTTAAGGCTAGCCAGAACTACACAGAGAAACCCTGTATTTAAACAAAAAAAAAAAAAAAGAGAGAGAGAAGGAGGAAGGAGAAAACATTTCTCAATAAATAAATAAATGGATATACAAGAAGACTTGTGGATACAAGCATAGGAGCTCACATTGGAGCTTGAGGTGGGAATACCCTCAGTTCAAGGCTGGGGTAGACTGTAGTGAGTTCCAGCTTTGGTGGGAGAAGCAAACACTGTTAATGACCCTTCATGTAGTCAAACAAAGTAGCCAGCCTCCCCTCAGGCTAGACATACTTACCTTGCTGGTGTGTCTTTTTTGCTGCTGTGGTGTTATGATAGAATATTTTTAATTATGTAGGGTCAGTTTCTTAAATGTTTTTTGTTCTCTTAATAGATAAGAAACAACAAAAAAACTGCAATCTTAGTTAAAGAAGTAAATCCTAAGAAGAAACTATTTTTAATTTATCGACCAAACACTGGGAAGCAACTCAAATTAGAAATTTATGCTGATCTCAAAAAGAAGTATAAGAAGGTATTTTCTCACTTATATACTGTGCTATGTCGGTGTTTGCTTCATGATAGGAAGCGTGTCTTCAAAGTTTCTGGGCTCAAGGATGATGATTGTTGTACAATAGCAGGGGTTTTTTATACACTGCTGTTGCAGTTTCCATTGAAACAAGATAAGCATGTGATCTTCAATACCCAGGAGCTGCAACAGTTTAGTAAGGGACGATCCTTCCAGCTTTTGATTTGCCATGGGTATGTTGCATATAAATTTATAGAAAATAGCCAATGCTTTTTTCAACATTTATTCTGTATCTTCTGAAAGGTATTGTCTTGACTTTCTGAGCCCTCTGATTTAGAAGTAACTATTCAACTCACTTTCTGCAAAACTCATCCCACGAGGGGCTTTGGCTACCTTTCTTGGTGGTATTTCCATCTTGGTACACACAGGGGCTCAGCTTTCTGATGAAGATGATGTTGCTGTTGACTGCCTCTGGTGTTAGTGACTGGTATAGCTATTCAGTTGTTGTAATATGATTTTCTTTGTCTTTGCAGGTCGTGTCTGATGACGCCCTGGTGCACTGGCTGGATCAGTATAACTCCTCTGCAGACACCTGTACTCATGCATACTGGTGAGTGCTTCTTGTCGCCACACTATTTAAGTGCAATTAAGATTTAAAGACATGGGGATGCTTTTATTTGGTTTTTTTTTTTTTTTTTTTTTTTTTTTTTTTTTTTTTTTCCTTTTCTGTTTTAGGGGGTGAGGGTGCTGAGTCTTCTTATGATCCTATTGCTTCTACTCCCATGTTCAAAAACAGTAGCCACAATGGCTGGCTAAGCATATTTTCATTCTTTATGAATATGTAATTGTGAGTAAATAAACAAGTTGCTTATTGGTAGGCACAGGTTACTTCATCAGAATTATATGTAGAGATTTGCCATGGTAGTTAGCAACTGTAATTCCATACTTAGGATGTTCCAGATCATCCTAAGCTACATAGGGAGTGGAGCCCAGACTGCACTTCATTGAACCTTGACTTAACGGCCTTAATTACTATCCCTCTGATAAAACTTGCATTTTACTCCTCCTCTCTTCCTCCTTTTCATTGTGTGTGTGTGTGTGTGTGTTGGGGGTCTTTAGTCCATGCTAACATATGTAGTTCATGCCTTGAATTGTCACACTCCTACCTTATTCTCCTGAGTACTGGGATTGTTCATACTTGTAACTATTTTGTTTTCTCTTTGGCTTTGGGGGGAAGGGGGGCTGGAGAGATGGCTCAGTGGTTAAGAGCACTGACTGCTCTTCCAGAGGTCCTGAGTTCAATTCCCAGCAACTACACGGTGGCTCACAACCATCTGCAATGGGATCTGATGCCCTCCTCTGCTGTGTCTGAAGACAGATACAGTGTGTTTATATACATAAAATAAATCTTTAAATAAAAAACAAAACCCTTACTGCTTGGGCTTGGGCCTGGTGGCTCATGTCTGTAGCCTCATCACTCAGGAAAATTCAGACTTGAGGCCAGAGTGTTCAAGACTAGGCCTCAAAACAAGCAAATAAAAAAGAAAGGAGCTGGAGAGCTGGGCGAGGTGGCACAGGCCTTAATTTCAGTACTCAGCAGGCTTGTCTGTGAGTTCCCAGACAGATTGGGAAGCCCTGTCTCAAAAAAACAAAACTAAAATGTGGGGTGTGAGCCAAAGAGATGGTTGGGTGGTTAGGAGTGTCTTCTGTTCCCAGGTCAATTCCAAGCATCTATGTTAAATGTCTGAGCTACCTGTCACTTAAACTAGCTTTACTGGACACCGTGCCTTCTACTGACATGTTCCATATGAGTCATTGACATAATACAGGCATAACATCCATGTATGTAAAACAAGTCAAATCTCATAAGGTGTGTATGTACACGCATGAGCATACTTTGATGATACTGTTTTGGGTCACACATGGGGAGGCCAGAGGACAGCTCTGTTAGGGTCCACCTTATGTAGATTCTAGGAATCAAGCTAGGTCATTGGGATGTTAGTTTCTATCTGGAAGAACCACCTATACACCTGGTTTGTTTTTCTTGAATTAGATTTATGTTGCTTTTGTGGTGACTCAGATATATGTCAATGAATCAGCAAACGTTTGACTGGTACTATGACCTTTTGTTTTCTCAGTTTCCGTTGCTCTGTGGTCTGTTTGCTTCAGTTACCCAGCCTTTCCCACTAGTCATCCTAGGCACAGGCCATAGAGCTTCAGTGACACAGCATCAGATGGTGGGTGGTTTTCACAGCAAGCAATACCACAGTGAAGAAGCAGGCTATTGAAGTGTCAAAAGTCTATAGATAGTAGCACCAGTAACCCAGTGTACAAGTAGGCTGTCCCTATGCACAGCTGAACCTGCAGAAGTAATGTGACACCTTAGATTTATAAAGGATAACCCAGGAAGCCCAAAGGGTTTTCTAGGAAAAAGTCAAATAATTTTTTTTCTTAAAATATTGCTAGGCTTTACAGATTATATATGTATATGGCACGTTTCTATACATATTTCTCCTCAATGTTTTCTAGGCGTGGCAATTGCAAAAAAGCAAGTTTAGGATTGGTATGTGAGATTGGTCTTCGCTGCCGCACTTACTATGTACTATGTGGCTCAGTACTGAGCGTCTGGACAAAAGTGGAGGGTGTTCTGGCCTCTGTCAGTGGCACAAATGTGAAAATGCAGATAGTGCGGCTAAGGACCGAAGATGGGCAGCGGATTGTAGGTAAGCTTCATTTTTGTTTTGGTGGTGGGGAAAGAATCCTGTTCAATATTATTTTCACTTCGGACATCAGAGAGTTGTTGTCCCTCATGTGTTCTAGTAGTGAGCACAAAACATGCTATTCATTCATTCTACAAGATTTAAAACAGTTTTTGGCCTCAAACTTATTTTTCCGAGTTACCTGGCTGCCTCTGTTCAAGGAGATGGGATTACATGCAGGTGCCATGGTAGCCAGTTATGCTTGACCCTTGTAGTGGACATTGAGATTTGGCAGTAATTACCCTGTGAATGTCTCTGGGGCTGCTTTCAACTCCTGGTGTTTATTACCTGCTGCTTCCCCTCTGTTTTTGAGACAACCTAGTTTCTTTTCCAGGCTGAGCAGTTTCAGGCTTTGAGGCCTGCAGAAGCTAGGACAGCAGGCTAGCTCAGACCACTGTATGGTCAGCTCTAGATGTAGCTAGTTGCTATACTGTTCCTTGCTGATAACCTGTAGTGGGGAGAATTAGTGAACTTTATTTGGATTCAGGTTGTGATTGTAAAAGTTTCATATGAGTTTCTAGCTGCTGGCTTTTTAAAAAAGAAAGAAGGCACTTAGCTGCTACATTGAGTTCAGATCCTCCACAGGACAGAACTAAAATTCCTGTAGCTGGAGACCTAGACCTCCAATTGCCCTCACATTTTGTGTGTCCATCTCTACCGTTCCTGCTGACTAAAATGATCATTCTCACCGTGTCTTAGCATCATTTTGCATCTTGAGTGGCAGAAGGGGTGACGTCTGAGGGTCATGAAGCTGATGAGCGCAGGTGAAAAGTGCCTTACTGCACACCGAGTTCTTTCATCAGAAGATAGTGTCACACTGGGTGCATTGTTCCTGTGTGCACACATGCACATGCATACTGAGGCATCTGGGAGCCTCCTAGGAATTGCTGTGCTGGCAGTGCTGGCTGCCTGTCTGGTTTCTGGGGGAACTTGGTTTGCAGTTCTCTGTGAAGATATAATGTACAGTGGTTTCTACTGGACAACTCTACTTCATAGGGTTTTTTTTTTTTTGTGTGTGTGTTTTTTTTCTTTTTTTTCTCTAATTACAGGTTTGATCATTCCGGCAAATTGCGTGTCTCCTCTTGTAAATCTCCTGTCAACTTCAGACCAGTCTCAGCAGCTCGCAGTCCAACAAAAACAGCTATGGCAACAGCATCACCCACAGAGCATCACCAACTTGAGCAACATGTGAAGAACAACAGCTTTCACACGGGGTTGAGTGCTGTGAGAGCAAACCACTTGCATAAAAATCAGGGACAGTTTCCAAAGAATTCTTTTTCTTTTTTTTTTTAACTTCAGTTGTGCTCTCTAGTTAATTTGGGGTAGGGAGCTAAGGACAAACCTGGAAATAGACAGCAAAGCTGACAGCAAACAGAGCAGAGGGGACACGTGTCTTTCCTCCTGCTTCCTTGAGGCTGCCTGTGTGCTTTTACTTTGGGTGAACCGAGTCAGTGTGTGTATGTGTGTGTGAGTGAGTGAGTGAGTGGGTATGTGTCAGTCTGTCTGTGAGTTTGTTAAATGCTACAAGGCCACAGTTGGTTGAAAAGGCTTGGAACTTCCCAAACTGGCTTTGCTTTTCCTTTCTACAGTGCTCAGGGTTAACACAGTACATCCTTGTCATTACTGTGGGAGTTCCCCGAATGCATGTGTTTCAAGTCCCTAAATACTGAATACATATATATTATATATATTGGTTTCTTTTCCAACTTGAGCAGTGTTTCCTACAGCATGAAGTGAAGGGTTGCGTGCCATGCATTCAGGTTCATTTGTAGCTTTTGTTGACAGTGCATGTCTTTGAAAGCATGTGTAATCAAGATTACCACAGAAGTCACATGGAGAGAAACATTGGAGATGTACAGCATTGCGTATTGCATTTCTAGTGTTGATACCAGGGTGTTGCTTCTAACCCTCAGCCCTGCCTGCTCCTCCCTGCCCCAAGTTTCTTGTTAAAGTAATAAGTACATACCTTTTTTGTGATAAAACTCTTTAAAAGTTCATTTTAATGTGTTAATAGTATTCCTAATTTGTGCTGCAAAAATGGCTATGAGCCTTATCATAAGTTACATTTTCCCTAACTTAAGCATAGTTTTAGGAAGAAGTATGATTGGCTACTGTCTTGCACACAATCCTTTTTACTTCATTATCTGAATCTGCTTTGTCATTCAAACCGGAAACCGTACTTGAGTTGTAATCTAGACCGTGAGAAAACACTTGGCTTCTGCTGTACGTTGTTGTTGTTACCCAGTAACTTGAATATTGTTTAATGTGCTGTAAGACATTGTAGAGATTATCTTCAGCTGTTTAAAATGGTAATGTACAAATGTGAATAGACACTTATCTATAACATGGGTAAGTTTTGTTTCGCCTATAATAGATGTTTATAAAAATTCAGTGAGGGGACAATTGATCTTTTGGTTTTTTCCTCCCAACTTCCTCTTTCCCAGTTTTTTTCTATTCTCCCCTCCCCCCCCCTTTTTTTTTTTTTTTTTTTTTTTTTTGCTTGCACAGGTTGCACTATTGAAAAAGTGAGATTGTATAAATCTGGTTAAAAACTACAAGATAACAAAATCTTGTAGATGTTGAATAAAAAAAGTTATTATCCTACCGAAGTGGACTCTTGTTTAGGCCCTCACTGGGGACTCCAGGCACAGGATAGCAGGGCTCTGTAGAACCTGGCATTGCCTTAGCCTTCCAGGTAGCCTTAGAGTCTGACTGAGCCCCTTCCTGAAGTCTGAGGCGACCTTAAGGAAGGGGTAAATGATGGTACTTTGAATGTTTTTCAAGTTGAATTGTTTTCTTTGTAGCCTTTTAATCTTCTCAAAGAATTGGGTGAGGTGTGTTTAGTGACAGAGACCTGATGGAGCGCTAGGGGCTCTCATTCTCTCCAGTTTCTGGGATTAAGTTTATCTTAATATTTCATTGGGTTTATTTATTCTTAGTGCCTCAAAGAACAAATGGTGAATGGTTTCTGTTCTTGGGCACATTTTGCCCAGTGGATGCAACTTTTAATCCTCATCCTGTGTATCTCAGGCAGTGATCATGAACATCAAGCAGTGCCCCTTTGTGGCCTCGATCCAGGTGGCCACTGAGAGTAGAATTGTGTCCTTCTTTACAGAACCTCTGAGCTTTTGTTTTTGAAGTGGCGAACCATTCATCTTCCTTTGGCATGTTAAAGTAAAGGCCTGAGGAAGGGATGTGTAACTTACTTTATCCAGGAGACCAAGTCACAGAGGATGAGAGATTCTGTGTCCTAAGGTGCCAGCCCCCTTGTTCTGTGTGTGGATGTTTGTTTATGCAGGTCTTAGTTATCTGGTGCTTTCAAAGCAACACCTGCAGGATTTCTCTAGTCTGTGTTTAGTGAACTTGTTGCTCATGTTGATGATGCTGTAACACTTGCTCCTGGAGTATCTCTGTGTCCTGTTCATCAAAGAACATTTCTTTGCATTTTTATTGTTCAGTAAGGAAAAGACCACAGATACTAGGCATCTGAATAACCTTTCAAAGCAGACTTCAGAAGGCAAATAGTGTGACAGAACAGACAGAAGCTGGTTAGCCTTCACCCAGTGTGGGGTGTGTATGACACCTGGGATTGATGCCCAACCTCTCTATACGGGAGGGTGTGCTGTTGGCATATTGCCCCTACAAAAATCATAAGGCAAGCTTTGGCATTCAAGAGTTTCTTTTGTCCAAATCCCAAGTCTTTTTAGCCACTGTCATGTAAAGTAGGTTCAGTCTCCTGTGGGCTCTGAATGCCACACTGGCACCCAGGGCCTCGCCTAACTCTATCCAGCATAAGGCCGCTAGCCTATGAGATGCCTTTTCTCCCACTTAAGCGATGCAGCTCTGAGCAGCAGACCCGGAGTGTTGGTCCCATCAGTGTTTTCAGAGTTTACAGAAGTTTGTGCTGAAAATCACTCCTAGGTCCTATGCTGCTCAGGTATGCTTGCTGGGGAGGCCATGTTCCTCCCCTAGCAACCTCTGTGCCGCAGGCTTGCCCTCTTTGTGTTCCAGTCAGATAGTTGTTGTTGGTGCAGTCAGAAAAGCAGTGGAAGTATTTCTGTAAATGCAGGTTGGTGAGAAAGCTAAACAGGTTACGCAGTTTTCTCTCTTCACTACTAAATTGCAGATCTGCTTTCAGTGTCTTTTTTTTTCCCCTGTGTGTATAGACTAGCAAGAACTTGTATCCAAAGCACTATAGACGCTGTAGGTGTGTACATAGGTGTATTTATTCTTACTCAGCACTTAAGAAATCTTTTGAGTTGCAACAATAAATCTTGTAATTTGCTCTGTGTGTAGAGAGAAGTTCTAAACTACCAAACCCCAGAGGAATTAAGAATTTTAGAGCCACAGTCTTGTCTGTAGCCTTTTTATTTGCTGGTTTCTATGCTACGTTATTAGAACAACTAGAAAGCAGAGAAAGGGGTCGAAATGAGCCACTAGTTTTGTCACGAAAGAGAGCCTCATCCTGTCCTCCTCTTCCCATATTAGCATGCAGGCCACTGTGACTTGCTTTTGAAAAAAGGTGGAGAGGTTCTTACCCTGTGAGACCTTACCCAGGGATCCTGGTCTTAAAGAAGGACCCTTGTGAGCTCTTGCACTTCCTAGGAATGGAGTTTCAGAAAAGCTGCTATTAAGCCAGGATCCACACACTGAATGTTTAGTTAGTTGGGGCATCCCTATGGCAGAAGAAACTGCTGTGATGGTTTAAGAGTCTGTCCTGATGAACAACTCACACACAACACAGGTACTTTGGCCCTCTAGTGTTGAAATGAACCAAGCATTCCATGTCATGGCTGCAGCTGAGTAGACAGAAATTATTTGCAAGAAAATCCTTACAAGGCTAGCTGTCCTGTAAGTGAAAGAAACAGGGAGATGCAAGTAGATGGCAGTTTCCTCTGAGTGCCCATCCTCTCTCTGCAGTTTTTACGTATGTATATAATGGGTGTATAGACGAGTGTGAGTTCTTCTACATTTCAAGTGTAAATCTTGTAAATCAGGATCCTGTTCACTTGGTGTTTTCTCCTCTTCCTTTCCCTCCTATTTATTCTTTTCTAGACTCCCACCTGAGTCAATAGTTTTGTGTTTTAAGAGTTTGTCTTTGCATCATGGCTGTGGGGGTCTTGTTACCCACATCTCCAGCATACACTGCTGTGCTGTCTTGGGATACATCTGACCACCACCCCTCATCCTGTCATCAGGTGACTGCTTATGCTCAGTTTTATTCTCTGGAAACTGTTGTGAGCTATCGTGAGCCTGATGCTTTCATATTTGAAAAAGGAAAAAAGGAAAATGCCTCCCTGAACTTCCTTTAAGAGCTCCTCTGTCATCTTCAGTCAGCAGATGCAGCTCCTCAGAAGTCCTGACTCATTTTTGCTCTCAGTTGAGGCCTGCTCCAGTCCTTCCACTCCTGCTGTTAGCCTGATGGGAAAACTTTGCAGTTAGACAGTAGCTCATAGCCTGACTGCACGCTACAGTGTGTATAAGAAATCGGGTTTCTTTGACCCCACAGGTGACGATCAGAGATTTACTTTATAACCAACATCAGTAACCTGTTTTTTATACTTTTGGTCAAAAATATTTATACGAAGGCAGGAATGAGGTGTACATGACAGGAGACCTTAGAGAACAGTTGTCATCCATCCCTACCACAAGCTCGAAAGTGGCTCATTTCTGGCTGGACAAGCTATAGGCAGAGACTCTGAGCTCTGGGGAATTGGTGTTGGTGCTGAACCAGGGCATAGGAATGGGATTTATTCACAAGCCTTTGCACCCTCAAAAAATGTCCTCTGTAATTTTTAGATTTCAATGAACATTTTGCTCGGTAGAGTTGATCCCAGGGTGAAAATTGTCTACATTTGACTAAGTCTTTGGAAGTTAGTAGTCATGATGAGGATCTGTCACAGATTTATTGCTCAGCAGAAATTCCCTCTTCATCCCAACTCCCTTCCTCTGGTCCCTGAGATATAGTTACCTGTGGCCTGCAGCAGCAGCCAACTATCTCCAGGGATGCTACAGGGCACAGTTAGGCCAGGAAACCTACAGCAAACAGTGAACTATGTACACCCATTGAGTGCAGAGCAAGAGGAGGTGGAATGGAGGCTGCTTTTTGCATTGGAGACTTCCTCAGGACTGAGTCAGCATGCCAGTCTCCTGGAGGGGGAGTTAGTGTGGCCTTTCTGATTTTGGCCTCTAACCCAGTCCTCGCTCAGGCATCTTGTAGGAGCTTACTGCTGTTGGTGCTGAAGGGGGTAAGGAAGCTGAGCCATTTCTGGCTCTACTTTGTGGGACCCAGGGGCCTTTTTCTCTTTCTTGTCTAACAGCACAGTACAGCCTCACCACTAAACAAGTCACCCTGTTCATAGTTTTTACTTAATTTGCAAACTACTCTTCTTTCAATAACCACTTTTATCATCAACCATGAGGGATGGAAGAGGTGCCCTGTGTTTCTGCAATAAAACTTGTGCTAGGCTCTACCTCCTTGTGCAAAGGGTATTTTATACATAGGCGCTGGGCTTCCTTCTTGATCTGACATGGTGCATCTGGAGACATCTGAAGGAGTCCAGAGACCTTTCCAAACAAAGTCCAATGTAAACTCTGGGGTGGCTTCTGTTCTCTTCAGTTCCCTTTTGTACTGCTGCGCTGCATAGGACTGTCCATCTGAAGGAAGAGTATATGCTGATTCCACGCTACCACATTGCTGCCTTCCTCCTGGGAACCTGCTCCCAAGTGTCCAGACTCAGTGCTGCCATCATTTTGATATGTAACTTTCAAATTCAATCTCACGCAATACAAGTGTGTCAGCTTCACTGAGCAGGGTTCATTTGTCCTCAAGTAGAAATGCTTGATTCTCACACGGAAAGTACTCTGTATCTAGGTTTTTGTTGTGGTTTTGATTTTCTTTTTCATTTTTGTTTGGATTTTGTTTCTGTTTTTGTAAAAATTCTTAAATAAAATTAAACAAATACACTTTTGGTTGTGGTGTTGTGGTCTGGATTTGGAACACCCGCTGCCCTGTGTCATTAACCTCGTTCACTTTAAGGTTTCTTGACAGGTTCTGCAGTTTTTATGTTGGCATTTTGTTTAAAATGGGTTTTAAAGGGCTCAGTAGGTGTGGCCTGGTGATAGGATACTTGCCTAGCACCTTGGCAAGCACTGTAGGATGGGTGGGTGGTTCCCACAGGTTGTCTTCTGACCTCTGCACACATAGTAAATGCACAAACACAGTAATGGCAAAATAGTAGTTTCGGGGGGTGGGGGGGCGCTGGAGAGATGACTCAGCGGTTAAGAGCACCGACTGCTCTTGCAGAGGTTCTATGTGCCAGCATTGCTTGATTCTGCAGGCCTGGGCTATGTCTTGACTTTGCCTACAAAGGCATAAGGCAGACAGCAGCCATAACAGTATGGGGCTTCAGAATTCCATGGCTAAAACCCTTTCATAGGAATGTAGACAGTGAAGCACCATGAACACAGAACTGGTAGTGACCAGTGACTTGGTGGCTTCTATATTGTTGGTCCACAGTCTCTGGATGTCTGGTGAACTTCCTTCACTCTTCAGTATATAATTATTATGAAATTGGTGTTCCTAATATGTATTTAGAAAGTAATGTTAAACAATTGGAGTGTTTTTGGTTTGGGACCCAATGCTGTTCACAGTCAGAGGGGTTTGCAAGGAAGACCTCATAGGGAAAGCTCTGGTAATGCCGGACAGAGGCGACTCATCATTGAGCTGCCATGAAAGCTGAGTGGGGTGCTAGTATAAAAGGTCCTGGGGATCGTTGACTTGACCGGACCCAGGAGTCTAATCTCATGTGGCCAGTGGATTTCTTGTGCTCTATACAGGGATGTGTATCAGTATGTTACCAATGTCAGCATAGAATCCCTATTATGTTTAAATTGTACCCCCTTGGTTTCTCTCTAGTCCTGCCTGACTGCTCTTTAGATTAGGCTGGCCTTGAATTCAGATTTGAGTGCTGGGATTAAAGGTGCACACCACCACTACCCAACCTAAAATACATTTTTTTTTTTTTTTTTAATTAAGGTAAAATGTAGCCAGTGGGGGTAGTGAGATGGTTCAGTACATAAAAACACCTGTGTTCAATTCCTAAACCCATGTAAAGGTAACATGGTAACCATGTGACCAAACTCATATATACACAAAAAGATTTTTTGGTGGGTTTGTTTTAATTTTTTTTTTTTTTTTTTTTTTTTTTTTTAGTTCTGGTTTTTCAATGTAGGGTTTCTCTGTGTAGTCCTGGCTGTCTTGGAACTCATTTTGTAGACCAGTCTGGCCTTGAACTCATCAGAGTACCTTTGCCTCCTGAGTGCTGGGACCAAAGGTGTGCATCACCACTGCCTGGCTAAGAAATTCTTTTTCAACTGTGCTAGCTAATAACCTTATTACTTTAAGAGGTGTGAGGAATAGTAGTCCCAGAATCCTCTCCTTCCAGCCCAGTCACTGTTCTGCTTTCCTAAGAAAGTCTTTTGCTAGAGAAGGCTCAGCAGTTAACACTGATTGTTCTTCCAGAGGTCCTGAGTTCAAATCCCAGCAACCACATGGTGGCTCACAACCATCTGTAATGGGATTTGACACCCTCTTCTGGTGTGTCTGAAGACAGCTACAGTGTATATAGAATAAATAAATCTTTAAAAAAAAAAAAAAAAAAAAAAAGAAAGCAGTCTTCTCTGTTTTCTAAGAGCATCACTGTTTCTCAAATGCTACACTCTCCACGTTTGGCTAAATTATGGCTTTCTGTTGTGTCCCTATTGCTCTCATCTAAGCTTGCTTAGCGATTTTTCTTTCAAAGACTAATAAAATTGAGCTTCCTTTTGAAGGAAAATAAAAAGTAGCAACTGCACATGTTTGATTTCCAGCCTTGAGGTGACCAAAGCAGGAGGATCTCCAGTTGGAAGTTCTCTTGGGCTACATAGCGAATTCAGTTAGCCTGGACTACATAAAAAGCCCTCTCTTTTGGAGTTCCAGGACAGCCAGAAGCTACACAGAGAAGTTCTATCACGGGGGTGGGGAGGGGGAATAAAACAGGAATAAATAAGTAATAAAAAGGTCTCTCTCTAAAACAAACAAACCTTTGGCTGAATGCTTGCATAGCATGTTTGAGTCTCTGGCTTCAAACCCTAGGACTGCTAAAACTTTCAACTATAGCAGAAGTTGAGCTTTCATTAAAATATTCTAGCTTAATCTTCAAATAGAACCTGTTCCCTTGCATTTTCTCCAACTTGATTCCTGTGGCATTTTCTGTGTTCCTCTCATCCACTTTGAGCCTTATCCCCATGGCCCTGGCTCTGATGGTTCTTGGTGCTTGTCTTAGGGTTTCTATTCCTGCACAAAGCATCATGACCATTTTGCAAGTTGGGGAGGAAAAGGTTTATTCAGCTCACACTTCCACATTGCTGTTCATCACTGAAGGAAGTCAGGACTGGAACTCAAGCAAGTCAGGAAGCAGGAGCTGATGCAGAGACCATGGAAGGATGTCACCACCCACAATGGGCTGTGCCCTCTTGATCACTAGTTGAGAAAATGCCTTCCAGCTGGATCTCATGGAGACATTTCCTCAGCTGAGGCTCCTTTCTCTGATAACTCCAGCTTGTGTCAAGTTGACACAGAACCAGCCAGTACAGTGCCGGTAGCTAACCTGGACATTGGTAGGATGTTCAATAGCATGCCTGGCTTCACTCGAATGTGCAAGTGCAAGCAGTGACATGATTCTTCAACCCAGAATAGACACTGCCAGATGTCCTGTGAGGGACAAGATCACCATTAATTGTGAGCCACTGCTGAGGACAAATTAGCCATGAAGAAGCAGAAATTTATTTTTGAGGTGTGTCTGCAAGCACCTGTGGGTGTGCATTCAGGAGGACGAGGCTCCTGAACAAAGGGCACCACCCCTGAGAGACAAAAACCAGTGTTACTCTCGCTGAGGGTTTGGAATACGTACAGTACAATTTCCATAAGTATGAATATTTATCAGCTAGTCATTTGAGAGCACGATGTAAAGAAGCCATCTGTGGAGGCCTTTATGAAGAGAGAGAGAAGCTAAAAGAAATGTGCAAAATACTTATTTTTGGAGTCCAGTTCTCTGAAAGCTGCCCACTCTAGATGGTGAGTGCTCTTTGGGTTAGAAACAAGAGCCTATGGTTGGCCCCAGAATAGCCACTAAGTAAGAGAATGGTGGTAAATACCAGACCAGCATAAGATGGCTAGGTGGGTCTTCAGCTAGTCTTGATTACTGAACTTAATTCTTGATTGGTTGGAAGAGACAGAGCGAGGGAGACCATTTGCCTATGTGGGCACATGGAGTGAGGTGTTGTTACATGGAAGTCAGGCATTGACAATGGGTGTCTTTCTCCGTTGCCTTCCACCTTAAGTATGGAGGTAAGGTCCCTCACTGGACCCAGCTAGCCCCGGGGATCCCTTCTTTTCACTTTTTATGAGCTGGGATTTCAAGATGAGTTGCCATTCCTACCCAGCAGGGGTTTTTGTTTGGTTTGGTTTTCTGAATCCTAGGGATCCAAATACTGGCCCTCAGCCTTTCAGACAAGCACTTTGCCCGTAGAGCTGTCCTCCAGCCCTTACTCATGACAGAAAACACGAGAGCACATGGCAAAGTGGCTTCTCTTTAGACTCCTAATGCCAAACCCTTGTCCCCCTGACCATGTCGACATTCTACTAGGGGAACTTCAAAGGGTAGAGTTTGCTATAACACAAAAATGCTCTACCTAATACCTGTTCATCTTCCAGTCCAGGTAAGATTGGAGTTCACAAAAGTTGTTAAGTGACTGGAGACACTCTCGGTAGGGTAATTAGTAGTAAGAAAGCCCAGTGTGAACACTGAGTCACACCTGACTGCTTGAGTGCCCTTCTAGAAGCCAGGAGTTGGTTTCATAGCACCCACATCTGGTGGCTCACAGCTGCCTTTAACTCAAGCTTCTGGGCATCAAATGTCTCTGGCCTCTGAACAGCCATACTGGTGTGTACCTAGACATTCCATAATACATTTAAGTAAAAATAATAAGTCTTTAAGAAAAGAAAAAAAAAGGAGATGGAGAGGCCAGTCTGCAGTCACATTTAGGGATGTGCCTGCCCAATGATCCAGAGACCTTGAAGGTCATACTTTGGTCACCCCGATCCCATAGGAGTCTCCTTTGTTGTGCTCTATGCTAGGCCAGTGCCATGGGGCTGACTGCCCCAGAAAGCTGGATTGTGCTGGAAATGATTCCAAACTATAGAAGGGCCTTTCGGGGCTGTATATTTTATTCAAAGGAAACTTAGTGTTTTGCTTTTTGTTTTTTTTTTTTTTCTTTAATAGTGTATATGTGTGGCCATCTGTGTGCATGTAAGTACAGTGCCCACTAAGGTCAGAGAGGGCATACTGTCCCCTGGGGCTGGAACTACAGTTAGAAAGTCTTAGGAGCTTGGATACAGGGAACTAAACTTGGGTCCTTTCAAAGAGGAGGAGGTACTCTTGATCACTGAGCCATCTTTCCAGCTCAAAGGCTGAAGTTGTCCTTAAAGCTGGGGGGGGGGGGTGGAGAGGGAGAACCCTTGGTACCAGCCCAGAGTGAAAGTTGCAGCCGGGGCTGCATAGGATCATTGTTTCTTTAACCTCAACACTGTAAAATAAAAGAGACATAACTTTTTCCCCCTTGTTTCTTTTCAAAACGGGGTTGCTTTGTGTACCTCTGGCTGTCCTAGACTCATTCTGTAGACCAGGCTGGCTCTTGCCTCTGCCTTCCTATAGCTGGGGTTAAAGGCATGTGCCATCCCCACGACTGCCATCACCTGGCTAAGCCATAACTTTAAGATCTGGGGGCTGGAGAGCGGTTAAAGCCACTGACTGCTTTTCCAGAGGTCCTGAGTTCAATTCCCAGCAATTCACAACTACTTGTAATGGGATCTGATGTCCTCTTCTGCTGTGTCTGAAGACAGCAACAGTGTACTCAGATACATAAAATATTTAAAATATTTAATGGGCTGGAGTACTGGCTGCTCTTCCAGAGGTCCTGAGTTCAATTCCCAGCAACCACATGGTGGCTCACAACCATTTCTAATGGGGTCCAATGCCCTCTTCTGGTGTGTCTGAAGATAGTGAACATGTACTTCCATACAGGAGATAAATAAATACAATAAATACATCTTTGTAAAAAAAAAAATTAGAAAGATGGAGGGAATTGGTGTCTCCCACAGAGATATTCTGCTCATACTTGGTCTAGTAGCATGTGGAGGCTGTTTATGGGATATGTTGAACCTGATGAGCTCAGCGTGTATAGAAATCCCATAGGGAAGCCTACTTTATAAGCTAAAGATAATAATAGTATTGCCCACAAGAACTAAGGACCAATAAATTGGCTTAGCTGGTGATGGCACCTGTCATGAAGGCCGACAACTTGAGTTTAGTTTCCAGAGCCTGCATAAAAATATGTGGCGGCTCCAGTCTGTAATCCTGGACTGAGAAGCAGAGGCAGGAGAATTGTCTGAAGCTTGTGGGCATAGCCTGACGTGCAACATTGCAGAGAGAGCAGGAGAAACTGTTACCAAGGTGGAAGGAGGGTCAGCCGGTATAATGAGGTAGGACAGTAGGTGGACGGGCTTTGGAGCCAAACCTGATGTCTTGAGTTTGATCTCTAGGCCTCACATGGTAGGAAAAGAGAACTGACTCCTGTAAATTGTCCTCTGACCTCCATATGAGTATAGGGGTGCCTGTGCACACACTCCTCTCAACAAATAAGAATTTCAAAAGGCAGAGGGGCTGTGGAAACAGCTTGTGGTTAAGATCACTTGCAGCACTCTGAGAGACCCTGAGTTTTTATTCTGAGCACCCATGTCAAAGGCTCACAGATACGTGTTAGTTCCAGGTGACCCGATGCCCTCTTCTGGTCTCTAGGCATACCTGCATCTCTGTATACGTACTTTCCCTACCTCCACACAAATACACACATAATTAAAATTAATTATTTTGAAATAGGTGGAAGGTAAGAATCTACACATGCTGTGGTATACAGATGCACATCTTCAAATTTAAGAAGCAAAAACTATTCTCACAGGACATATAATCTTACACATGCAATACCTCAACTATTCTGCCTATGTGCTTTTAGAGCTAATAAGGGAATGCGAGATCAACACATGAAAATTGATTGTATTTCTATGCACTAGAAATGAACAGTGCATGACAGGCAAGATGCCTCCTGGGGTGAAGTAGGTTCTGTATGAAGACTGTGCTAGTACAGTTTAATTAAAGTTCAACTACTTACCATTATATAGCTTTTGGTTCAGAACCTGGAATGCACACGAAAGGGGAGAACCCTGAGTCTGGGACGTTGTCCTCTACTCTTTGCACCTGTGCTGTGGGACACTCGTTGCTTCTTCATATGACAATAATGTTCCTACAAATTCAAACACGGAATGAGACGATTCCAGGGGACAGAGGAACATCTCAGTGGTTAAGGTCACTGACCGCTCTTGCAGACTACCGGGTTCCGCTGCCAGCATGCGTGTTAGGTGGCTCCTGACTGCCTCTAACTCCAGCTCTGGGGAATCTGACACCTTTATAACTTCCTCAGGCACCTGCATTCACAGGTCACTACCACTCCCTGACATGCTTACAGTTAAAACATAAAAATATTTCTCTCTTCAAAAGGGGCTGAAGAGGCCAGGTGGTGGTGGCACCACACCGTTGATCCCAGCACTGGAGAAGCAGAACCAGGTGGATCTTTGATTTTGAGGCCAGCCTGGTCTACAGAGCTAATTCCAGGCAAGCTAAGAATGTTACACAGGGCCTGGAGAGCTGGCTCAGAGGTGCTCTTCAGAGGTTAAGAGCACTGCCTGCTCTTCCAGAGGTCTTGAGTTCAAATCCCAGCAACCACATGGTGGCTCACAACCATCTGTCATGGGATCTGATGCCCTCTTCTGGCCCACAGGCATAGATGCAGGCTGTATACTGTATACATAATATAGTATAGATGTATACTGTATACATAATAAATAAATCTTAAAAAAAAAAAAAGAATGTTACACAAAGAACCTCTGTCTCAAAAATCCAAAAGCAAATAAGAGGGAAGTTGAAGAGATGCTTAGTGTCTAAGTGCACTTAGTGCTGTGCCCAAGGACTGGAGTTTTGTCCCCAGTACACACACCAGTAGCTCAGGAAGACCTATTACCCCCAGCATTAAGGAATACAATGCTGCCTTCCAGGCCTCATGAACACCTGTGCACACTTGCACACATAAACACAAATCTTTTTTTTTTTCTTTTAATGAATATGATACACACTGTTGTTCTCTTCAGACACACCAGAAGAGGGCATCAGATCCCATGACAGATGGTTGTGAGCCACCATGTGGTTGCTGGGATTTGAACTCAGGACCTCTGGAAGAGCAGCCAGTGCTCTTAACCGCTGAGCCATCTCTCACCCATCAGGAGACAGAAGCAGGGGACTGACACAGGTTCAAGGTCAGCCTAAGCCATGTAATGAGACTGACTCAAAAAGAAAAATGAGCTAAACAGTGGCTCACGCCTTTAATCCCAGCACTGGTGTGGAGGCTGGGAACAGAGACAGACAGATCTCTGAGTTCAAGGTCAGCCTAGTTTTACAGAGTGAGTTCCAGGACAGCCAGAGCTACACAGAGAAAAACCTGTCTCAAATCCCCCACCCCCTAGAAGAAGATAAAAAGATGAAAAAAAAAAAAAAAAAAAAAAAAAAAAAAAAAAAACCCAAAAAAGACACACCCTATGTTCCTGGTTCAAACGAGATGCTATTGCAATTAAGGAACTGATGTGTTGTCCGGTAGGAAGTCCCTCTCAGGATGGCGAGGCCCCCGCAGTATGTGTGCGAATGTGTGCACAGTGGCACATACACAAGCTACAAGTGAAATGGCAAAAAAAAAAAAAAAAAAAGAGGGAATGGGAAGCACACCAGAACTGGATGAGTCTTCAGTGGTCTAGATCATGCCCAGCTTTCCAGGACCCTGTGCTGTCTGTCTGTTCTGCTGTGTGAGACAAACATCTCAACTGCTTTGTGTTTGCCCAAATGCACAAGTAGGTCTTGAATCGGAAAGGAATGCAAGGAACAGCCAACAGAGGAAGTCTGATAGAAAAGACCACACAGGGGCTGGGGGGTGTGGCTCAGATGACAGGGTTCTCTCCTGGCAGGCAGGTGGTCCTGGCTTGGTTCCCTAACACTTCATGGATTGGGTGTGATGGCACACACCTGCAGTCCAGCACTTGGAGGGCACAGTAGGGGCACCAGCACATCAAGATTCTGTTCGGGTTACCAAGTGAGTTGAAGAGTGGGGTGGTATGCAGGAGACTCTGCCTCATGAAGATTCCTGGAAGCCTACCCCCACCTCTTTTGCTGAGATAGGCTTTGTTCTAAGTAGCTTGGACTGTCCTTATGCAGACTGAGCTGATCTCAAAGCCACAACAGAGATCCACTCTCCTCTGCCTTTGTTTAAAGGCATGTACCACCCTCACTATATTTTTTTTATTATTATTAAAAGAAAACTGGACATGGTTGAGGCCATCTTGGTCTACATAGCAAGTTCCAGGACAGTGGGGTTACATAGTGAGGCCTCTTGTCTCACAGCAACAGACAAACAGGGCTGGAGAGATGGCTCAGAGGTAGGGAGCACTGGCTATTTTTCTAGAGGACTGGGGTTCAGTTTCCAGCACCCACATGGCAGCTCACAGCTGTCTATAACTCCAGTTCCAGGGGAATCTGGTACCAGCACACAGAAACACATTCAGGTAAAACACCAAATGCATGTAAAATTAAAGCAAATTAAACCCCCAAATGTTCATTTCTGTGATATGTATGTGCCCGAGTGTCTACATGTGTACCTTGCACATGTAGATGCCTTTGGAGGCTAAGAGATCTCCTGGAACTAGTGGTAAAAGAGCTGTGATCTGGGTGGCATAGGTGCTGGGAACCAAACTCAGGCCCTCTGGAAGAGCAGAGTGCCCTTAACTCATAAGCCCAGATTCCAGCCCCAGATTCACATTTGTGGATTCCAGATAACTAGTCTGCTTACTGTAAAAGGTGAGCTCAGTGAGAGACTCTGCTAAAGGAATAAGGTAGAAACAGTGATCTAGCACAGTCCCACCGTCCTCCGCTGGTCTCTGTGGGTATATGCACATGTGTGCATAAGTACACATCACACACACACACTCGGGAGAATGCATGGGGCTAAGGATGTGGCTCAGGTGAGTGCTTGTCTAACAAACATGACTCCTGGGGGTTCCATCCCCAGGACCATGTGGTGGTACACATCTGTAATCCCAGTATTCAGGAGATGCTTATAGAGGCTCAAAGATCAGCATTATTTTTCTGCTATATAATTGAGCTTGAGTCCATCCTGGGATACATTACACTGGGTCTCAAAAATGTAAAAACAAACAGCAAAACCGAGGTCGGGGTATGTGGTTCAGTGTAGGACTCATGCTAAGAGTGTGTGAAGCTCTGGCTTCAGTCTCCAACACCACAAAAGACAAAACATTTTAAAAACTTTGTGTCTGTGTGTGAATTACATGAGACTAGAAATCTGAGCAGAGTAGCTGAGGCAGGAGGATTGAGAACAAGAGCTAAAAGTAAAAAACTAAAACCCAAGCAAGTAAGCAAGCAAGCAAGCAAACAAACAAACATGCAAATGATATTTGGTATTTTGGTACATGCTGGCTGTTTTAACTACTTGGGAGTTTGAAACAGGAGGAGCACCAGAGCTTAGACATAAAGTTAGCCAAGGCAACATAACAAAAAGACCTAACGAAACAACAAACCAGGTAGGCAGTGTGGCACATGCCTTTAATGTCAGCACCACGGAGACAGAGGCAGGTGGATCTTTTTGAGTATAAGGTCAGTATAGTTTACACTGCAGCTAGCTAGGAGTAAATAAGTGAGACCCTGTTTTAAAAAAAAAGTTAAGGATCTTATTGATGAGTTTCTGGGTATTCATTCATTATGAATTTAAATTGTCCTGTTTTAGCTTCAGTTGTTTTAAAAACATGATTAGAAATAATTTTATGCTGTATTTGGCTCTCAAGAATTGATTTGTGAGGGCTGGAGAGATGGCTCAGTGGTTAAGAGCACTGACTGCTCTTCCAGAGGTCCTGAGTTCAATTCCCAGCAACCACATGGTGGCTCACAACCATCTGTGATGGGATCTGGTGTGTCTGAAGACAGCTACAGTGCACTCACCTATATAAAAAATAAAATCTTAAGAAAAAATAAATCTTAAAAAAATTGATTAGTTAAACATTTAAAATTATATATGTGGCTTGCCTTTTATTTTTATCTGCCATTGTAGAATGGGTAGCATTCGTTTCTTTATGAGATAAAAATGTCACCAAGAAGCGTTTGCCAGAGGAAGCCTAAGGCTGATGGCAGGGGTGCTGGTGGAGCGGGGGTGGGGGTTGTGGGATAGGGGCAGGGGTGGAAAAAGAGGTTCTCTCTTCTGCACCTTTAGTCCCAAAGATGGGGAGGATAAAACCCCGGTGGTGGCCCCCCCTTTTTTTTTCTAGGAGAGGCTGACGCCGTTGTCACCAGATCCACAGATGATGTCTAAATATGACTAATTGAAAAAAAAAAAAACCCTGCAAACCATGGCGATTAAAAACAACAGAAAAGGGTGGGCGTTTTATGTAATTTGAAGAGCATTACTATTCAGGCAGAACTCCAAAATATAGTACCTTCGGAAGGTTATTCATCAGATCCCAAATACGTTTGATGATGACGTTTCAGTCAGTTTAGAGATGGGCGGGGGCGTGTATGGGGCGGGGTGGGGTGGAGAGAAAGAGGGGGTCCAAAAAATGGAGTGCAAACTCCGGGGAGTCGAAACTTTGCCAAGTTCATTCTTGTTTCCTTCGCATGTAAAACCGTGTCTGGCACACAGTAGGTGCTCCTTTGAAATATTCCAAAGAGTTCCCGTGACAAACGTCATGGACGCAAGAGCGAATTTTCTGGAGGAGGTGTCTCTCCATCTAGCTTTTGTCAGTCTCAAAGGAGTCGTGGGTTCCCAAAGGGTTAAAAAAAAAAAAAAAAGCCCACTGGATTACAGGCAGAGACATGACATTTTTTTTTTTTTTTCCTCTCCGAAATAAATGTCAAGAATGGGTTATTCTAATTCTGGGATAGAGCCAGACGTGGGCATCTGGAATGATTTCCGTGAATTAAAAAACAAAAAAACCAAACCAAACCAAACCACCCCAATCGCCACCATTTTCTCCAGGTAATTTTCCATCCCTGCCCCCACAGTCAAGAGACACAGAGGAAAAAAAAAAAAAAGTACTTCTTCCATCCTCCCTGGCTGTTTAAGAAAGAGGAAGGCGCGGGCCAATGAGCGGCGCGCGGGAGGCCGGGGCGCGGCGGGGGCGCCGCGGGGACCGCAGCCCCCCAAACTTTGGCAAGTTGCGGGCGGCGGCGCAGCGCGGGGCGCGGCCGCGGGAGGAGCCGCCCCTCGACTCCCGCCGCCCCCTCCCGGTCCGGGCCGGGCCCAGCACCGGCTGGGCTCAAAGTTTGCGGCCGCCCCTGCGCCGCGCGCCCGATGTATGGGTGATATACTGCGGCGGCGGCAGGGTGAGGGACGGCCATATTTGCCGGCGCGGCCCGAGCCGGCGACAACAAAAAGTGCGCGGGCTCCCGGCAGGCGCTCGGACGGGTGCGGGGACGCGGGGCCGCCCGGCCGGGGCCTCGGCCTTGCCGCCGCCGTCGCGCTCGCGGCCTGGCCCGGCTCTGCCCGGCGCGCCCGCCGCCCGCGGGGATGTCGTACAAGCCGAACTTGACCGCGCACATGCCCGCCGCCGCCCTCAACGCCGGTGAGTGAGCGCGGGCCGCGCGCGCCGCACCGCAAGTGCCGCCAAGTTGGGGGCTCGCGCTCCCGGCTGCGGCCCGGGGCTCCCCGAGTCGCGCGGTGCCTCGGGCGGCGAGCTGGCCGAGGATGGCGGTGGGTGGAGGAGGTGTCCCGGGCCGGGGCAGCGGGGAAGCCGCCGCCGCCGCCTCAGCCGCGCCGCCGCCGCCATGATTCCGCCGCCTCAGCCAAAGTTCGCGGTGCGTCTGGAGCTCGGCGGGGCAGCGGCCCCGGCCCGGGTGTGAGCGGCGGAGCGGCGGCCGATGGCCGGGAAGCGAGGGCGCGAGCGGCCGGGCGAGGAAGGCTTTTTCCCCAGCTCACCCCCCCTCTTTTTTCCCCCCTTCCCTTCCTTTAGGCTTTTTGGGCGGCTCGGCGAGGGCCCCTGCCGGCGGGAGGCGGGCGGCGCAGGGAGCGAGGCGCGGGGCTCCGAGGGTCGGCGGAGCGGGACAGGCCGGAGCCGGGCCGCGTGCGGGGCGGCGCGAGGGGGCCGGGCGGCCGGGGGCCGGGAGGGATCCTGCCCGGGGTCCCTGGCGACGGCGGGCGGGTGGGCACGGGCCACGGCCTGCGGACGAGAGCGACTCCCCGTTTCCCTCACCCAGCCCTCGGAGGCTCCTTGGAAGAAGTTGAAGTGCCGGGGCCTCGTGGGCCCTGCGGGCGGCGTGCTGCGGCTCGCCGGTCCCAGGGGGTCCCCCATCCCATATCTCTCACGTGGGTACTTGCGGAGGGCCGGGCCGCGCAAGCCAAGGGGACCTGGTCTCCCTTCCCCTCCGGGCCTGGGAGCCGCTGGGAAACTCTTGCAAAGTTCCCAGGCAGCTCTCTGCTGTGGCGAGGGGCTAGCCCCGCACCCCGAGGGAACCCGGTATAGGTGTGTGAAACTGACTTTCAGAGGTGACCGGCTTTGTGTCTAATTCCAGTATTGCCACCTCCCAGACATTTGGCTGTAAGCCCCCCCCCCAACAGATGAGAAGTAGTGGGGACCAGGAGGGTTAAGGCCCTTGGGAGAGTTGGTCGAAGTTGGTTATGGTCGCTGTGTGTTAAAACAATCCTACCCATGTTGGCACTTGCAAGTTGGAGGTCTTCTGTCCAAATGTTGATTCCAGAACTCCAGAAACCTTCAAAGGGACCTGGAAAAGCTATGGACGTGTGTTTAAACTTCTCTGCTTTTTGGGGTTTGGAAAAGGTTGAGATTTAGGTTGCCAGCCTGGGAGAGTTGAAAGGCTAGCACGCAGGACCCCCACGAGCATGCAATCACTGTATAATTTCAAATGGTTTCACTCCCTTTGGGTGATAGGATTTGTTGTCAGGTAGGATTTTTTGCTTCCCTGCCTTCTTAGTCAGTGTTTAGGATGCAAGGGCAGTAGGTTCCGTGGCCAGCTGAGGGAGGCCAGAGGCCTAGGCTAGTTCCTTGTGGGTCTCACACTGGGACCTTTTGGGGTGTGGGTCACAGTGGCAGACCGCCCCTGGGACTCTGAAGCCCTGTTGTGGGCTTGCTAGCATCTGTATTCAGCTCTAGTTCTTTTTCCAATGGGGAATGCCAGAATGCGTGCCGGGGTCTCCAGGTGCCCGGCATTTTGGTGGGGGTCCGCCCGCCTGCCGGTATTACTTTGCAGAAAGCCCTTCTCTCCCCTGCCATCTGCATCCAAGATGGACTCTCACAGTGGCTCCTCCGCCTTCCCTGTCATCATCTCTCACGCCCTCCAGGCCTGCCTCCTGCTCACTGAGTTGCCAAGCTGCGGCCTGGCCGGCAGTGGCAGTGGCGGAGTTAGACAAAGCCCCCGCCTTCCCCGCCCGAGAGCCCCCCCCCAGGGCGCCCCAAGTGGCGGGAAGGCCGCCAGCTCCCCAGGCCCAGGCCGCTCTTTGTCTGGCGTGGGGGCGGGGAGCTGAGCCTGGCCCCAGGAGCTTCCTGGCCTCTGCCAAGCCCTCTCAGCTCTCTGCACACTGCGCTCATTGTCTGAGATGCTCCACACCGGCTGAGCTGACGTGGAACCGCCTCCCTGGCCTCCTTCAGCCCAGGTGCTGGTGTCTTCCGGAAGGAGAGGGCATGAGTGGTGGAGGAGCACCCTACTACCCCGGCTCCCCAGGGGGGCAGACACCTTCCCTACTTCTGAATATGGTGCTGTCTTTCACATGGAAAACAGGCTTGAGCCTCCACCAGTATGGGGGTACTTCTCATTCCTCCTTTACCCCAGCCCACTAAGGACATTCCCAACGTAATTAAACCTATCAGGGAGTATGGCCTCAAACCAGTGGAGAAACTGAGGCATAAAAGAGCCTTGACAGGTCCCACAGCCAGGAGTGGCACTGCTGGGACAGACCCCTAAGTCCAGGATGTGACAGGGAGGTGAGAATTAGTGAAAAGTTGGGGGAGCACTGAAGTTGCCCCTGGTGCATCAAGGATGGACAGTGTACTTTCTGCATGGTGCTGGAATCTGAAGGCTTCATTCAAGTGCTCTGCCTTCCCACCCCTTCAGCATTGAGTCCCTAGCCTGTCTGACACCCTGTAATGGGAAGGATTGGAACCCCCTGCAGGCCTGTAAAGGAGCCATCTGATGGGGTGGCTAATGGAGTTTTGCCACAGTGGTGGTGAAGCTAGGGTTGCTCGAGTTGGGTGGCAGGTCCTTAGTCTGCTCTGCCCAGGAGCTACATCTACACCTGGTGCCTACACCTGGGTACACTCTATGCCTTTCAGTGCTGTTTCCACTCTTGGACAGAGAAAGGTGTTGGTGTTGCCAGCTTGCTGCTTAGCCACTTTTGTGCAGTGTGGCTCACCCTGTAGCCAGGCCCTGGGAATCACAGCTCCTCCCAGCTCCAGCAAGCCCAGCTCCTGAACTTACTTCCTCCTGCCCCTCCCCTCGCCCACACCAAGTGAGCAGCTGGTGACTTGGCCAGCCTGGTACCAGCTGTCCATCCCTGGGGCCAAGTCTGCAGAGCCGCTGTGTGCGTGAGAGACAGTTTGGCTCTGGGGGCGGTCCGTGGTCAGGCAGCTGCCGAGGAAGACTAGGTAAATTCTCCATGGTTACTGCTGTTTGTAATTCGAAGGACATCTTCTACCCGCCTAATGGCCACTTGGTTGCCATTATGGGTCTGCATGCTGCAGCCAGGGGCTCATTGCATATCTAGGAGATGGCAGTCTGTGCTGGGCTCTGGGCCCTGGCTTTGTTCTGACTGCTGCACCTGGATGGTGTCCTCAAGTGATAGGTCCATCTGTGGGGTCTTAAGCCCCTCTTTTTGGAGTGTAGAGCCGCTGTGCACTTGAGTGTCTTGTGTGTGTGTGTGTGTTGGATAGTCAGGAGTTCTGTTTTTCTTTGGAGGGGATGAGAAGCCCAGAGGGGTTGAGTGGCTTGTCTAAGGCACAAACGCTGTTGTTCTTCAGAGCCTTGCTTTGTGTGTGCAGCACACCTGTCACTCTTACGGTTCTGTGCCTTCATGCCTTTGTGGGTTTTCCTTGATGTATTTTTCAAGCAGTGGTGGTGTGTAGGGACACAGAGGTGGCTCTGTAAGAAATTCTAGCCCAGGCTAGACCAACCTTGCTCGTTGCCAGTCATAGATGTAGCTTTGGTTCTCAGTGAGTAGGAACTGGGATGGGGTCAGCAAGAGTTAGGCTGGACACAGCTATCAGTTTCAATTGTGATAGTGATCTCTCTTAGAGTTCTGTGGGTGGGCTAGGGTGGTTGTCTTTTGAGGTACTAGGTGTGTGTGGATTGGCTGCTCTTTCTGCCCTTGTTTGCATTCATCTAGATTAGTGTCTGGGCTGTGTTCATTAGAGCTTGAGCTAAGTAAGGTCTCTGTTCTGTAAAACAAAAGTTCACAGGTGGGGCCTGGGGTGTGTGTGTGTGTGTGTGTGTGTGTGTGTGTGTGTGTGAATGACGATCTGTTGTACCCGGTTCTCTTTGGTACAGATATCCAAGTCTGGGTGACCTCTAACTTCTCCTTCTTCCTTGTTGCAGGAAGTGTCCATTCACCCTCTACTAGCATGGCGACCTCCTCCCAATATCGTCAGCTGCTGAGTGACTATGGGCCTCCATCGCTAGGTTACACCCAGGTATGCTAATGCTGGTGATGGGAGGGCCATGTGGGCAGCTGGAACAGGAAGGGTATAGATAAAGGCCACTGCTGGTACAGGAGATTAAGGGACAAAGGTTCTCCTGTGTTTCCTTAGCGGCGGCTGAGGCTTGCCTCCTATTCTTCACTTGAGGGATTGTAACACAGGGCAGCTAGGACTTTCAGGGGAACATGAGGGTGTGGGCATCACTGAGCTGCTTGAGTCATCAGGTCAGTGTCTCTATGGGTTGCTCAGCTTGTTTCCTGGGCAAGTAAGGGCCAAGTCAGAGAAGTTGGGGACAGTATATTTGGAGATAGTGGTTATGAGTGTGGTCCCAAGTCATTTGCTTGGTTTATGACTGGTTCTATCCTTTATGAGATCATGACCCTCTTAGAGACCCAGATCTTTTATAAGTTAATTTTCTTGACCCCAAGGTCATGGTCAGGAGGCAACTGGCTGCTACTGTACGTTTGGGTGAGACCCGCAGGGGACATGCTATACCTGAAAGGGTTTCTTGCAACCCTGGTTGCCAACAGGAAGATTCTATGAGCCAAACCCCAGCCAGTGTTCTGGGGTTGCCATGGAGGTTTCTCCTTGGCTAAAGAGGCTGTGTACAACCTCCAGCCATGCCCCGACAGCCTATCCTATCCCAGGAGGAGAAGGAGGCACGGGCCCGGGAGCGGGATAGGCTGAAGAAGCGGAGGCGGCGGGAGGATGGACTGAGGCGCAGTTTGGAGCGGCAGCGTAATGCCCTGGCCATGCGGCGCCGGCGCTGGGAGAAGCGAGAGGCCAGGAGGCGGATGTGCCAGGAGGCTGAGCTCCAAGGCCTGGCCTGCAGACCTGGTAGCGAGGCTTGGGACTGGAGGCAGCAGAGGCGAGAGGAGCAGGCCAAAGCTCTGGACAGGGAGCTGGCCACCATGGTCCAGCTGCGGCAGGAGGAGGAGAGGCTGGAGCCAGGGCCCTCGATGATCTGGGTGCTTGCTTGGGCCATAGCCTGGAGATAAAGGCTGTGGGAGGTTGTGGCGAGTTTGATAAAGTTCTAGGCCCATCCTGGGTCCTTAGTGATTGTTGAGGTCCTCAAGAGGTGACTTCCATCTACATTCTTTGTGAATACTTGACTCCCAGGAAACACTCCCTCTTTGTCTCGTGGATCTAGGTACTCCCTGTGATTTGTTACTTAGATCTTTTTTTCTGTGTGGATGGTAAAGTGGTTTTTCTTGACAGAGTCTGGCATGGGGACCTTTTACTATACTCTGGAGTTGTACCTATGAGAAGGACATGCTTCAGCTGGGACAGGCCAGGGAGCCCAAGTGTAGGTCACTTTTCCTCTACCACTCTGGCCACTGTGGTGAGTCAGTCTGTTCTTACCGTTGTCTTTTGATCCTAGGGAACTGGAAATAGCCAGGTGCCTCAGAGTAAATATGCAGAGCTGCTGGCCATCATTGAAGAGTTGGGGAAAGAGATCAGACCCACGTACGCAGGGAGCAAGAGCGCCATGGAGAGGCTAAAACGGGGTAAGCATGATTAGGGACGGAGTGCTGCCTATCACTGTGGAAAGACTTTTGGAGCCAAGCATCCTGGTAAAATTCATGTAGCCCAGGCAGTAGAAGTGAAGAGATTTAAGCTCTAGGTGGTCAGGGAAAGTTCACTTGATCCATGGGTTAATACTTCAGAAATGCGTGCTGTTGCAGTTGCTAGGGCAACTATAGATTTGGTAGGTGGTTCTGGTTATGGTGGGGGATGAGGCTCATGGGGTTTCTGAGAATCAAACTGCTTCCACCCCTTTGAGATTCTTGAGTGACTGAAGAGGGACGATGATGTCACAGAAAGCAAGGGATCCAGGGTGTGAGGTGTGAAGGGCCCCGAGCAGCGTGTTGCCTCATGACAAATTGCTGAGGGGAGAGGAGTTCTATTTCAGAAGTTGTCACAGGAGCCCTGCAGGGCTCTAGGTTCATTCATGACCAGGAGGGACTTGGTTGATAAAACATCATGGAGTGAACTTGGCAGAGGATGGAGATGGCCTGGATCATGGGTCCCTGATCTGTGGCAGAGGCTGCACTGAAGTCAGATTCCCAGCCATAGCCAGGCCAGCTGAGGGACAGGCTGTAGCTGAGAGCCAGCCTTTGCCTGAGTTCATGGGTTTTCTGTGAAGAAAGTGATGGTAGCTAGACTGGGTAAAATGGGGACAGGACTGGATTGCAATTGGCAGAGAGATGGGATCCCTGGTGGCATCGATCCTGCTGCTTCCATGGCAAAAGGAAGTGAGATAGTTCTGGGAACTGCAGAGTTGGTTCCACAGATAGAAATTTTTGGGAAGATGCTAACCTATGAAGTCTTAAGCAAATTTCCATCCACCCCAAAAGCCAGTGGATTAAATTATAATAGATGTGCCAAATAGCCTTTGCAGGATTCATTCTGAGGGAGCTGCTGGCCCGCCCTCCAAGGAGGGAGAGTTCATGTCACCCCAGCCAACTGTTGAGCCCATCCAATCTACATGTCACACTAGTGTGAAAAAGAATTTGAGGCTGACCTCAAACTCAGAACTCCTGATTGTGCCTGGAGTACTGGGATTGCAGGTGTGAGCTGTGTGCCCTGGCACTGTACTGTGTTTTTAAGGAGGGGATAACTATGTTGCTGACTTGAACTTCTTAGGTTCAGATGATCTTCCTCCATCACAGCCTGGCCTTTCTAGGTGTTTGGATATAGACCCTCTATTCCCCTCCAGAACTGGGACTTCATGGCTGGGGTTTATCCAGCAGCTCTTCTTCTTGCTTTGTGAATGGGCTGATGCCAGTTTCTGCTTCTCTTGTAGGCATCATTCATGCCCGAAGCCTGGTTCGGGAGTGCTTGGCTGAAACGGAACGTAATGCCAGGTCCTAGCCCCTGGTCAGTCTGAAGGCCCATCTTACTACCCCATGGAGATGAGAAGCTTTGTTCAAAATGGCAGTAATTTTTCTACCACAGTCATTAAGCTCTGAACCCACACTCAAAAGATTGGGAAGACATTTTGCTGTAACTGATGATGTGCATTTTAAGTAGTTAGGAATGACCTGGCTCTTTTCTTTTCAAGCATTTGAAAGATGTTTGTGAAGCCACTTCACAGCAAGCTATTGTTTGTCCCCAAATACCAGTGTCCCCTTTAACTTCCCTTTGGATACATTTTCCATTTGCATCACCCCAGTTGACTTCCTTTCCATGAGCTCACCTGCCTCTCAGGAGTTGAGTGCAAACCACAGCACGTTTGCTTAGTAGTTGGCCTGCCTGTGTACAGCGTAGACCCTGCTTCATGGAACTGCTCTGCTTAAGCGATTGCATGACTGAGTGCTTTGAAGTCAATCTTTACAATGCACAGGTTATAAATACAGAAGAAAGAGCAATCTACCCAACCTACCAAGCACCTTGCAAATGTCCGTCCTGAGACTGTAGATCTCAGTTCCGTGTTTACTGTGAGCCAATCACAACATCTGGAAGAAAACGACTGAAACCGTTGCATCTTTGTATTTATTACTTGATGTAATAAAGCTTATTTTCATTAACACTTTGTATGAAAATGTGGGTTCCTTGGGGTCTTAAGTGCTTGTGCTTGTTTTTCTTTAGGGGAGGACAGAGTATTGCTAATTATAGTGACTCTGACTTTGAACTCACAATCTCTGTCTTGGTTTCCCAAGTGTTGTGGTCACTACTGGAGCTCCTGAGGGAGGGCCTGGACATGTCCGCTAAGGGATTTCCTGTCTGCCCAGAGGCACTTTATGTGATGATACCACCAGCACAGCTGGCTTCAAGTGTGCGTACATCTCAAGGCTGACAGAGACCCACATTGTGGGTATAAGTATGGTGTGGTTGCTGCAGCAGCTGTGAGACTGGTTTGGTGAACTGCAGCTGCCCCTCTGCCATCATAGGTAGGTGGTACTCCAAGGATCTCCGTTTGCTGGTTACATGGCTCTTGGGAGGCAGAGGAGGAAAATCACATCCTTGGTGCCATACCAGGACTACGTAGTGAGGCACTGCCTTTAAAAAAAAGAGCATTTTTCATAATGTGTTATGTTCTGGTGCTGAGGAAAGTTAAGTTGTGTTTGAAGTTTTGTCAGTGTGGTCTCCACAGTTTGTGTGTGAAGACTGACCCTTTGACCCTGCACTGGGTTTGGTTGTGCAGTCAGTGTTGTAGGCAAGAAGCAAAGAGCCCAGTCACGGAGTTCAAAGGCTGGCAGAGGCCATGGTCTTCTCTGCATCTCTGGCAGAAAACAGTGGACCAAAGGAGAAAAACTGAAGCTGCTCTTAGCTACAATTCTGAACTTGCCATCTGGGTTTCTTCTGCCTGCTCAAGGGAGGCTGATACAGGAAGGACCTAAGTGTTCCAAGAAAGGAAACCCTTGAAGCATTTCAGACTTCCCCTCAGTATTTCCACCCCTTCCCCCCAGACAGGGTCTCACTGTGTAGTTCTGGCTGTCCTAGCCAAGGCTGGCCTTGAACTCACAGAGATAAGGCCCTTCTTTGCCTCCCAACAGCTAGGATTAAAGGCATATGTTACCTGTGGAGTCCTGACAGACAAAGGTATTAACTGGTTTAAACAAATGAAAAACCATCTGCAACTTTGGCGGTAGTCACTGATAAATTGAAATTGGGGAGGCAGAGACTGGAAGATCTCAGGGTTAGCCTGGGCTATGAGAGACCTTATTTATGAAACCAGAAAGAACAAGGTCCAGTGAGTAATGATGGAAGCAATTAGGTTCTGGGACCTCATCTCAAAAACCGGCTTGATCATGACAGGGAATGATGAACTTCTGACACACACGACAAGTTAAACTTGCATTTCTGTCACTGTGAAAAGAACCATGAACGAAAGTAACTTAGGGAGGTTTATTCAGCTTACAATTTTAAGTTACAATTCTTCATTTTGGGGAAGTCAAGGCAGAAACTCAAGACGCTTATCACATTCACAGTCAAAAGCAGAGAACATAAAAGAAAATGCTGGGTTGGAGAGATGACTCAGTGCTTAAGAGCACTGGCTGCTTTTGCAGAGGTCCCGAGTTCAATTCCCAGCAACCACATGGCTCACAACCATCTGTAATGGGATCTGATGCCCTCTTCTGCCTTGCAGGTATACATGCAGATAAAAACTTCAAGTCCATCAGAGTGGCATTTATTTTTAAAAGGTTCTTAAAATTACTTATGTCTCTATGTGAGTTGTATGTTGTCCTGTGGAGGCCAAAGGTGGCATTGGATCTTCTGGAGCTGCAGTTACAGGAGGTAGGTGGTAGGCAACCTCATGTAAGTACAGGGACTTGAACCTGAGTCTTCTGCAAGAGCAGCAAGCTCTCTTAACTGCTAAGCTAATTCTGCGGCTCCTACGTATGTACTTTAAGACAGTCTCACCATGTAGGAAAGGCTGCTACAGAACTAGCTATATAGATGAGGTGATTCTGAACCTTGCAGCAATCCTGTCTTAGCTCTCCCAAGTGCTCCGACTGCAGGTATATGCCACCATGCCCAGCTCCAGAAGGCTCTCTTTAGATGTTATAGTGCCAGAGCCAGGCCTTGCCACTGTTATTCCCGGAAGTCTCTTGGTATGCCATCAGCATCAGCCTTTTTCTTGGTGATGTTTTGACTTGCTTCCCATAGTTCTTTCAATAATTTCTTTTTTTCTAGAGTCTCCTTTGCTCTTTTCTTCCTCTCTCGCTTTCTCCTCTCACCCTCGAGCTTCTCTCTGTGAACAGGGCTGTTTTCACCATTGTAGAAAATATCCACTTTCTCCTGGAGGATTTTCCGAGCTATCTTTCTGTTTTGATCCACAGATCGTGTTTGGTGGCACTGCAAGGGTTAATGGGCAGGAATGTAAAAATCATGGGTGTCAGGAGATGGACAGGAATTCCTAGTCCCTCAACCCACCCTTTCCTGTCTCACAGGGAAAGGCCAGAAGCACCTGTGAGCCAGCAACAGTGAAGACAGTGAGCTGCATATGGCTCATGGTCTAGGCAGCACACACTAGTTGTATTGTAGGGCTCTCACTTGAATAATTATGAATGTGGTTTTTTTTTTTTTTTGGGCTAGGCGTGGAAGGAGAGACAGTGGACCTTTGAGTTTGAGGGCAGCTTAGTTTACATAGCAATACCCTGTCTTTAAAAAAATAAATGGTTTTATATTTAGAAGCAACAATAGCTTAAAACTGTACTTTATTAAGTATGAGTGTTTAGCTTGCATGTATGTCTGTAACATATTCATGCTTTGGGCCCATGGAGGCCAAAAGGAGTCGGATCCCTTGGGACTGGAATTGCGGCCAGTTGTGAGCCATGGGAATTAAACCTAGGTCTTCTGAAAGAGCAGCCAGTGCTTTTAACCACAGAACCATCTCTCCAGCCCCAACAGTAACTTTCAAACTAATTTAAGCCTTTCCCAAGTAAATATGGAAACACTGGCTAGAGTCTAGCTTGTCCAGAAGCAATGGTGCAAAACTTACATGCTACTCACAAGTGGATCCATACCTTTACCAACAGCTTCCCACAACACAGTATGTGACACCGATGGTGGCCAGGGCCTAGCAAAGCTGATGGGCAAAGGGAAAGAGTGCCAATGGCACATTGGCATGGGGAAAGAGTGCCAAAGGAAGATGAAGCTGGTGGCAGGGTCAACAAAATTAGCTTTGGGGAATCTTGTTATGAATGAATTTCTCAAGGAGGAAAAAAGCAACAGGATTTTAACTCACATCTTCGCTTAAGAAGCTGGCCAGAAGCAGCTTTTGAAGGCCTGAGCAAGTTCCTTGTCTGCCTCAGGCAATGAGCACATGGTTACAGGACTCAGAGTCTAGAATGGCTTGGAACATGTTTGCCTCTAGTGGTGGAGTATTCATTGGTTGTTGGGTTGGCTGTACCTGGAAAATGTGTTCTTGGTCTTGTGCTCCCTCAAAGGCTGCATGTACTGCTTGGGGGGCTTTCATGACATGTAGGTGGCAGAGGTTGGCTAGCAGCTCTACTGGCCTGGCTTGTGTTTAGAGGCAGTGGGGTCTGGGCTAAAACCACAGGGCCACTTCCTACATGTGCATTTAGTTGGAAGCTGGTGCCATCCTTGACCAGAGGCCACTTTTAAGGAAGAGCCCCACTGGCAACTGTGCAGAGCACTCCGCCTTCTGAGGCTAGAGAAGATATTAGTTATAGTAGGGCAGAGGGTCATGGAGACAGCCCACCAGCTGAGGACTGAGATAGATAACAGCAGGCTTCATTAGTCCCATGCTGGAGACCAGGGGTGGCTTTGAGAGCAGCAGGCTACAAGGAGACCTGCCTTAGCCACAGCTTCACTTCTGGTGACACAGAGAGCTAAATTCAGGAACAGCAGTGAAGCCCTGGCTCCACAAGACTCCAGCACCAGGCTCCTGAGGCTGGGCAGGAGGTTCATCTAAGGAGGAACAGCTTAGGTACATCTGCAGTGCCAGAATGGGCATGCCCCTTGGCTGAAACCTACTGTGGCTGAAGACCTGGACTCTCCTCATCTACCTGGCACCCCCAACCCCCATTTCTACCTTGACCACAATGCCGGAGGGCACATGTTTGAGCACTACGCAGTTGCTGGTTTTGTTGGTGGCCTGGCCCCCTGGACCATGTCCTTTTACGAACTGTTCTTCGAGCTCACTCTCATTCAGGGGAAGCAGAGTAGGATAGTCCTTCCTGCCTGCCACTTGTACAGCAGTGGCAGCTATTCCTGGGAAGAGCAGTGCTGGCTTCTCCTGAAGCCTGAGCCCCCAATTCCCTGAGCATATCCTGATCAGTGGTGCAGGAAGACGGAGCAAAGCCCAGGTGCTTGTGGAAGACATGGCTTGCTGTGGCAGGGCCTGGGAGGAGAAAGAATTGAGACTGTCTTTTTACTTTGCTCTCAAGAATACACCCTACTTTCAAACGCAGGTTTTTATACCATCCCTTCATGCCCAGGGCCCACAGCACCTGGTATTCCCATCCAAGTACTGACAGGCCTGACTCCGCTCAGCTTTCAGGATCCTTCAGAACTGGACACCTTCATTGTGCCACAGACTACACAGTTTCTTTTAAAACACCAAAAATACTTTTCAGCGCACGGAAAGGTGCTAGCTCCTCAGGAAAGAGGTGTTGAATGTGTGGCTGAAAGGAGCAGGGCTGTGGTCTGATAAAGACATAAAAGAGCACATCAAGGAAGAATTAGGACCCCAGTTAAGGACAATATTTAAATGTGAAGCCTGCATTTGTATGTCAGTGGGAGTTTGCTTTATAGCGGAGTTAAATCCTGACACAGGAAACTTCCCCATCCGTCATTTTCCCAGCCGCTGTGTTGGAACGCCAGTGGTTTCACGGGTTTGAATGGGAACATCTGTTCCAGGGGATGCACTGCCAATAATGGCATCCAACTGGTCTTCATGTCACCACGTCAAACAGTTTCTACTAAGGCGCTGTCAGAACTAAACACAACTGGTGTGTGAGTGCTGTCAAGGTGAAGGAGCTGAACTTGTGTGCTGGCCAGAGATGTTTAGGCCCATACAGAGGTTGAGTTGCGGCCTGCATGATACATGCAACCCATTCTTAACACGTCACACTCCCAGGTTCAGGAAGCAGTTGTTTTAAATAACCACCCGAGGTTATAAGACCCTGTCTAAAAATCAAAAAGGTTTAACTAATGATTAAAGATACAGCATAACCAGCCAGGACTGAATAAACAAAACCAAACACAGCCAAACAAAAACATAGAGCATAATGTTGAAATACTTAACCCACAAATGAACTGGACAGGAAATAGTAACTTCTAGGACTTGGTCAATCATAAAGGCCTTTTTCAAGGGGTCAAAGGTAAAATAGTTCTCCAGGTGACAGGTTCAATTCACCAACTGGAAATTGGTGTATCTGCTTTTCCCCTTTCAGCTTACATAGGACAGAATAAGAAACAAAGTATTCTGGGGATAGCCTCTGCTAATGACTTCTGGGGCCCAGGACTACATCTTAGTAAACTGTTCTGCAGAAACATGGTTTCCTTGTGGACCATGCCTTTGATGTACCACTTTCACACTGGACCAAAGGCCCTCCACAGCAACCAAAACCTGGTGACATAGGTCTGCTACATAGGGAGGGGCCAGGCCCTAAGGTGACTGGGGCTCCAGAACAGTTACTCGGGTTTGCTTTCTGCTTGTTTATTACTCCTAACCCACTGTCATCCTTGGACTGTCAAGAACTGTGATGTCCATTCCGGTGAGTACTGGGGAGAACCCTTGAACACACAATGTTAGCTAGAGGTATTTTCTGGTGCTTTCTCATTTTGTTTCCTTTTTTAATGTCTGCTTGCCTGCTTATCTGTCAACAGACAGGGTGTCTTTTAGCTCTGGCTGCCCTGTAACTTCCTCTGTAAAACAGACTTGCCTCAAACTAGAGACCAGTCTGCTTCCATTCTTGGGTGATGGGATTAAAGGCATATGCCATCACACCTGGCAATTTTCTAAATTTTTCATATGTAGTGTTTTGCCCTTGTTTATATGTATGTGTGTGCATTATATGGGTGCCTGGTACCTACACAGGCCAAAAGAGGTGTTGGATCCCTTGATACTGGAGTGACAGACAATTGTGAGCTACCATATGTGTGTTGGAATCTGACCCCAGGTCTTCTGTAAGAGCAGAAAACATGCTCTTCACAATTGAGTCCATCTCTCTAGACTCTAGGGCTTACTTTTTTTTTTTTTTTTCAATTCTGATAGAGCCCGAGGCTGGGCTTGACTTTCTCCTCATTCTGTGTCTACCTCCTAAGTTCTGGGATTCTAGGTATGAATCCCAGATCTAGCAAGATCCCTTGCTCCTCCTCCTTACTTCCTTGCTGCCTCCCTCCCTTTCTTCCCTCCCTCTTCCCCTTTTCTTTCCCCATTCATTCCCTGTCCCCCTTTAACTTGAGGCAGGTTTTCATTTTGCAGTGCTGGCTGGCCCTGGCCCAGGACTCTTATGTAGAATTAGGATTAAAGGTATAAGTCACAGCACCCCACTTTCTCAAAGCTTTAAGTGCAAGCTTCTGAGTAGCCAGGAGAGTCGGCACTGGGTGTCTTTTTTCTTTGTCGATGGGAATTGATATGATGAACTGTAACACAGGCTCCTCGAGCCTTAAGCTACTGCTGCCCCTTTTCAGTTCTGTGACTGACAGTATGTCTAAACCCATGGCTTCTTTTTGTGACAGCCAATGTGTCCTGCCTGTACCAGTGGGTGGTTTTAAAGACAATAACGTAAAAGTGTTCCCGTGGAGGGGTGTATTATCAAAATCCAGAGCAATGAAAAGGCCTGCTTTGCAGTGCACACCTGTAATCCCAGCACTCCGGAGTCAGAAGCAGGTGATCTCTGAGTTTGGGGCCAGTCTGGTCTGGTCTTTAGAGGGAGTTCTATGACAGCCAAGGCTACAAAGAGAAACCTTGTCTTGAAAACCAAAAACAAACAAACAAACAAACAAAAAAACAAAACAACAACAAAAAAAGAACCACAACAACTGTTTATACAGGGGAGGAGCTAGAGAGATGGCTCAGGACATGAGTTCGGTTCCCAGTACCCACACTGGGCTGCTCCTTAGAATTCCAGTTCCAGGAAATCTGGTGGGCTCTTCTGGCCGCTGATGACACACACACACACACACACACACACACACACACACACACACACACACAGAGCAAGCAAACAAGCAAATAAATGATTTCTGACTGATGAGCTAGCTCAGCAGTAAAGGGGCTTATTTACCAAGTGTGATGCCCTGAGTTTGATCCTGGGACTCTCTTAATAAGAACTGACTCCTGAAAAGTTGTCCTCTGATCTTCACATACATGAACACTGTGGTAGACCACACACACACATCCACACACACAATGGGTGTGAAGTATATATTAGAATTACCCTTATGAAAGCATAATTGATAAACAAGCTGTGTTGACCCTGTGCCTGTAATCCCAGACTTTGGGAGTACAGGCAGAAGGATCTGGAGTTTAAGGAAAGCCTGGGAGTCATAATATTCTGCCTCTAAACAACATCAGAAACAGGCATGATGGCTCAGTGGATAAAGATGCTTGCCACCAAAAGTAATGACTTGACTTCAATTCTAGCAACTCACAAGATGGAAGAGAATCAGCTCCTAAACTTACACTCTGACCTCCAGATATGTTATGGCATCCACATCTTCTCCAACAAAATAATAAAATGGAATCAAAACAAAAACCCAAACACACAAAGACAAAAATGTGACAAACCCAGACACTATGATCAGTGACAGGGCTAAGTTAATGTCCAAAACGGTCCTTTTCTTATTTCTGCTTTCAATGTACAGAACAAAATTCCTTTGTGTAACAGAAAGCTTCAAGTCCGTGGACTGAATATGAGCCCCGATCTCTTTGGGTTTCTCTTCCGCCGGTTAGTGAACTAGCCAAGCGGACAGCAGTGATAGAAAGCGCTGTGACAAAGACAGGAAGCAAGTCTGGAACAGGCCAGACTCCAGACAAAGGACAGCAGGCAGAGTGCTTTCATCAGCAGCTGTCACAGCCACTGGCTCAATCTCTGCCCTTCTGTCCTGGTTCAGAGCTGACAGACACCCTGGAAGCTTTCCCACCCAACTGAGTTCAAGAAGGTCCCCAGTGTTCAGTGACTGGCTGCTTTGTTCAATGGTTAATTCCAGCAGCCAATCAGACAATGCTAGACACTTCTAGCATCTCCTGGTGCTTTGGATCTACTCCAGTGACTGCTAAAAATGACAAACACACCCATGGCTCTGCTTCCCCACAGCCTGGAGAATACAGACTGGATTTCAGGTTTTGTGATACCACATCACAACCTAAAGTCCTTGGGGACAATAAAAGCAGCTCAAATTATAGCTCACTGTAACATTGAAAACCACAAAAGAAAAATGACAAAAAGGACAAAAAGGAGTGCTAGTAAGGGGAGACCAGTCCCTGGCAGCTCCGCTCTAATTCCTTCCTGGGAGTGTGGGCTTAAATTTAGGGCTGGCTCTGTACCTAGCCTTCCCTGGCCCTCTTTTCCTTTGATCATGGCTTCAGCTATTCATGAACTGGTGAAGTTTGGGTTGTGAAGTCTTTCACTGTCCCAACTCAGTCAAGTGTAGAGAGAATAGATTTACTAGACCTCCCAAAAGAGAACATGAATTTGGTGAAAAATTTAAAGATCTGCTAAGCATTAAGCATAGGCTTCAAAGAGCACAAATAGTTTGCATATCAAAGAGGCATGAAGGCATCTATAAATACATTAGCTGTGATAGCCTAGGCTGTACCAGAGACAGGCCCCAGATTTCTCACAGTGCTCCTCAGGATTTGGATCTCGGAGTCAATTTATACCTCGTGACACCAATTCTGGCTCACACAATTGCTTCCTTCAGCTTACTAAATCAATGTAAACCTGGGAGGATACAGCTGATGGGATGGTCCCCTCAACTCTGCAGAAAGGCCTAGAACAGAGATAGAAGAGGCCATGCTGTGGGTATGGTGGCACATGCCTTTAATCCCAGTACTCAAGAGGAAGTAGCAGGTGGGTCTGAGTTCGAGGCCAACCTGGTCTACAGAGTGAGTTTCTGGATGGGCAGGCCTAGAAAACCCTGTCTAACTCTTCCCCTTACCTCCCCAGAAAAAGCTGGCTGGTTCCTTGCTTAGTAGAGTCCTTGCTTAGCCCGGTCTTGAGTTTTACTTCCTAGCATTATAATAAGTAAGATGCAGATGATCACAGCCAACAACAGGACTAGTGCTGTGGCTCAGTGTTGCAGTAAGTATTAAATGGATGGCTTAACCTTTTATCAGACCCTGCGGTCTCACTCCGTGGATGCTGCTCAAGTGTGGAGCTGAGAACACAGACTCTGTCACTTGGTCCACAAGCCACACTCTCCAAGCGGTTCCCTTCCCAGGCGGTTGCTTCTGTCCTGGGTGGATACGACCGACCCAGCATGTTCCTACTCCACCACCTGGCACAAACATGACTCCAAGGCCCTGTAGCTTTTCATGCAGGTTTATATATTAAAATTTCAAGCCACAAAGTCTCTACACAATTACATCCAATGGACAAAGACACAAACTGCCCTTCTATACGAGATAAAAAGACCTATAGTTCAGCATATAAAGGAGCTTGCCACCAAGTCTGAAAACCTGTGTTCAATTCCTGAAACCCACATGATTTACTTATTTATTTTACATATGAGTACACTGTCACTGTTGAAGCACACCATAAGAGGACACTGGATCCCATTACAGATGGTTTTGGGCCACCATGTGGTTGTTGGGACTTGAACTCAGGATCTCTGGAAGAGAAGTCAGTGCTCTTAACCACTGAGCCATCTCTCCAGCCCTTGTTTTTTATTTCTAAGAATAGTTTTCATTTCTTTCATGTGCATCAGTGTTTTGCTTCCATGTGTGTGCATCTGTGTGCACCACCACACTTGGCCCTTTGGGAAGAACAGTCACTGCTCTTAACCGCTGAGCCATTTCTCCAGCCCCAAAGAACTGATTCTTATGAGCAATGTTCTCTTTCTCCCTCTCGCTTTCCACACATATATACGCTCATGTAATTAAAACAACCCAAAAAGGATATTTTTATCTAAAGACAAGGTGGTCCTGAATTTTGCACTTCCTGTGTTAGACTATTGAGTGCTAGGGTTACTGCCACTGCACCTACATCCAGCAAGGTGATCTGAGGTTAATTTCAGTCTAGGAAAGCCCGTGGGTGGGCTTCAATCTGTAGAATGGCTTCTCATTTAAACATTTACCACTTTGGTGTTTCTTTAGAAAGGTAAAGCACTGAGTATAGTTTTCCCTAGCTACAACCTTCATGACTCAACGGTTAAGAGCACTGACTGCTCTTCCAGAGGTCCTGAGTTCAAATCCCAGCAACCACATGGTGGCTCACAACCATCTGTAATGAGATCTGATGCCCTCTTCTGGTGCGTCTGAAGACAGCTACAGTGCACATACATACATACATACATACATAATATTAAAAAAAAAAAAAAAACTCCATAGGGCACTCGAGGAGAGGTGCTCCCAACAGTCTACCCGATCCTCAGTGAGCACACAGCACACCTGCAGTCTTATTAAATCTGATGCTTGCACCTTGGGCAGGCAGGGAATGAGACTCTGTGTTTCTGACTCTGTCTTCTGTTATTGTTTTTGAGACAGAGCCTCACTATTTAAGTCCCAGTTGGCCTGGAATCTCACTATGTAGCCTAGGCTGGCCTTGAACTCAGTTCTCCCTGCCTCTGCCTCCCGAGTGCTGGTATTAAAAGACGTATGCCACCATGCCTGACAGACTTTTTTTCTAACTAGCTCCCAGGTAAGGATGTTAACTATTAGTTCAGGGACAACACTTAGAGCAGGATTATTGCCTTCATCATGACACTGAGGATGGCAAGACCGTCTGATGAGAGGTTTGGCATTGTGATGGCAATGATGGAGGTGAGACAGGAGGAGATAAAGGAGTGTGATGGGAAAGCAAGCAGGTCCTCTAGATAAAAGGACGGACTGAATAGATTTGAGCCATTGAAGGTGACACGGTAACAAGGACATTGAGCATCTGGATCCTTGGGAGAAAGAGGGCCAAAAGGTGCTTGCTCTGGAGAGGAAGTATTCCATTAGGCACATGTGAGCCTCTCCGCCTAGTCATAGAGAGATTGGGGGTGTGGGGTGTGAGCAGTGTTTGCCCAGTATGCATGAGGCTCTGGGCTCTATCTCCAGCAGAACATAAACCAGGCATGGTGGTACATGCTCAGAATAACTATACAGGAGAGGTGGAGGAGGCGGGGGGGATCCTAAGTTCAGTTTTACAGCAAGCTTGAGGTCAGCCTGAGATACAAAATCCTGCTTTGATGGGGGAACAGTGGCAAAGGAGACCACTCTGGGTCTGGTCTGAACTTCCTGGGCTTGCTGCTACCTAGGTCGAGAGACAACTAATGAAATACGTAAGGGACCGGTAGCTAGTTCACATGATACCCACACCCCATTCATCTTTTTATAGTAGAAAATTTCAATGCACTGAGAATTACGCCTGTCCTATTTGTGGCATCTCACAGGAAGCTTCTAATTTATCAACCACATTATGAGACTGCAAACGGGAACATTAAGAAAGCAGAACTCACAACATAACCTTTTACTTTAAAATTCTTAAAGCCTATGTGCCATTAATGGTGTTTAGTATGTTTAGTACTCAAATGTCTTCATAAAACCTTCATAGTACAGCCCTTGAGCTGGCTCTGGTAATGCAAACCTGTAATTTGAACAGCTTGGAGATAGAGGCAGGAGAATTTCAAATTTGAGGTTAGCCTGTGCTACACATAGCTCCTTAGATCAGAAAGTCAAACCAAAAATAATATAAAGAAAATAAGAAGGTGTATTCTCTGAAGTTTGCTTATTGTGGAAGATCATTATTATTATTTTCTAAGCCAGGGTATCATATAACTTAGGTCAGCTTCAGACTCACTACAGAGCTTCAGACACTTTTGAAGTTCTGATAGTCTTACTGTGTGGGAGTATAGGCCAGCTGTTCTCAACGTTTTTATTTGAGTCAGGGTCTCATTATGAAGCCCTGGTTGGCTTGGAATGTGTTATGTAGACCAGGCCAGGCTGGCCTCCAATGTGCAGACATCACCACTTGCCTCTGTTTCTTGACTGCTGGGATTAATGTTAAAGGTGTGTACCACCATCCCTCCCCACCTCCCAGAGAGAGTTTTTCTGTATAGCTATGGCGGTCTGGGAACTCACTCTGTAGACCAGGTTGGCCTTGAACTCAGCGATCCTTCTGCCTCCCGGGCTGGAACTAAAGGAATGTGCTACCACACCTTGGCCATGCTTGACTTTTTTAAAAACTAAATTTATCTTTTTCCCCAGTGTGTTTCATAATACCTCCAATCTGTTCTTCCCCTCTATTTCTTTAAAAAAAAAAAAGTTAGCTCACTTTGCTTAACTTTCTGAGTCTTCCTCTCCTTATTTTATTGCACAGAGGCTATACTGCAGCACAGAATACTTTCTTTCATTTCCTTTTCCCTTTCCATTCGTGGGCATGTGCGCACACAAAGGACCAAGGTCTTCCTCCACTGCTCTCCATCTTATTCACTGAGTCAGGATCTCAAACTCAGAGCTCTCTAATATGGCTACCCTTTCTAGGCAGCTTGCTCTGGGGACTCCTGTCTCTGTTTTCCCAGGCTGGAATTACAAGCTGGTCACCAAGCTTACTGGGCATTTTTATGTGAGATTTGGGGATCCAAAGTCTGGTCCTCAGACTTGACCAGCAAGTGCTTCAACCGTGGCCAATCTTTTTTTTTTTTTTTTTTTTTTTAATTTTAAGACAGTTTTCCTGTGTAACCTAGGCTAGCCTTAATCCCTCCATCCTGTTGCTCCAGCATCCCAAATTATGGGATTACAGGTCAGGATTGTGACCATGAAGGATGAGTGTGAATTCTGTAGTACTCATACGTAGAGCTGTGATTTACTTTTCAACCACAGCCACACTTCCTTATGTGTCACATGAAGATCATACCATGTAGGTTGAGGACATGGCCAAGTATGTCACCAGGACATAAAGCTTTTAGTGCGTGTTAGGTGGTAGTACACCGGCCCCAAAACTGCACAACTGAGGAGTCTCTGACTCACAAACCACTTAAGCTGTGGTCTGATGGCATAAGCCCAGCCTGCAAAACAACTACTTGCTGGGCTTTTAAGAGCTGAAGGTAAAAAGGCATCTAGAAGAGTGACCTGCAGGTTATTCTGCTTGGTTTGGTCCAATTTAAGAAGTACCTGGAAACCACGAAAATGCCAGAGTGGTGCTGTTTGCTCAGATCATAATTCTGGTCTGTGAAATCAGGTGCCAAGGAGGTCATTATGATGTCGAAATTACAAGCTGGTCTTCTCAGTAGGTTCACATGGACAGATTGAGGTGTCCTGATCAAACCAAGCTCTGGTTAAACATAACTGACTTTAGGAAGTATGAACTGGATCAGAAAACTCATATCAAGCAGAAAGTTCAAATGCAGGGTTAGAGATGTAGCCTCACAGTAGAGTAACTGCTTAGCTATGGGTCTTCACCATCACAAAAGGAAACAAAACCCAAAGAAAAACCTGGTCATTATCCATGCATACTAGGTAAGCTACAGATTTAGTTTTATTGCTTGTTATTTCCTGAAGTGAGAGATGCCTCTTCCCAGACAAACTTTGCAATTAAAAAAAAAAAAAAAATCAATGACACAAAGTAACACCATGAAACAAATCACACCAGGAAACAGGAGGGAGAGCTAAGCCCAGGACTGGAGTAGCAGGATTGAAGGCAAACCGGCAAAAGAATGAGCAAATGAATGAGACCTTATCAAAAAGCTCTACGGTAAGAAACACTTACCCCTGTCAGTTAGCAAACCAGTTTAAGAACAATGCTAGTTCCTGAACATCTGACTCAACCCATGAACAGATTAAAAAGGAATTCTCTAAACGTGACCTAAAAAGAATATACTGAAGCTGTCTATGGTGGCGCACCCCGGTGAGCCATCCCAGAATTTGTGAGGTAGAGGAAGATGAAAAGGCCAAAGCTAGCCTTGGTTACATACTGAGTTTCAGGTCAGCCTGAGATATAAGGGAGGCCCTCTCTCAAAAACCAACCCAACCCTCAATACAAGTGCTGCTACTCAAAAAATCATACTATAGAAAGAAAAAACCAAAACCCTCCACAATTTACAAAGCACTTCAGGTTTTGTGGTCATGCCTTCTGTATGGTTTGCCTTTGGATTTAATATTCACCTGTAGGAAGACACACCTTTCTCTGACTGGAGTTGTCTGAGGAATTCACAGTCCTCACTTATTTGAATGCAAGATTCTAGTGTCTCTATCTTCTAGAGTCTAATAGATTTAATGGTAGATTAGTTATTAAACTAATAGATTAGGTCTATCAGAGTTAAGAGATTTAAGGACCAACTGAAACAGATGGTAAGATATTTTGAAATATGAGGTCTGTGCGTTTAAAAAAATTGATTTTGTGTTGGTATATGGCCATCATATTGATGCGTGAGTGAATCAGTGGGGGCTTTAGATCTGGTGTACACCTCTGAGTTTGGGATCGCTACTTAAACTTCACTGTTGAAAACTATCTGCCTAGTCAGGCTTGAATCCCAGCACTTGGGGGACAGAAGGGAGAGGATCTCAGTGAGTTCAAGGCATCCTGGTCTACATAAGGAGTTCCAGGGCAGCCAAGGCTATATAGTGAGATCGTCTAAAGTAGTAATATTACTACCCGAAGTGGTGGCTCTTTTAAGGAGAGGACGAGATGAGATGTTTCTTTTGTGGTTTGCCACTTCAAGGGCAAAAAGCTCTCCTGCATCGGCGCACTTACATGACAGTACCCAAGCACTTGTTTAGGCCAGGATACTATGTACTACCCCTACCCTAGTGCTGCACTTGCTGCGAGACAAGTGACACTAAATAAGTAGATGAATCTCCTTGGGCCTCTGTGGAACCTTCTTGTCCAGAGCAGCGAATGCTCCTCCTCTCCTCGCGCCAAGTGCTTGGAGAGACACACAGCCGATCTCCTTAAATTTCGAGTAAAATGAGTCCAGACAACTTTGCTCAGGGGTCAGGCAGGAAAAGATCTCACTTAAATGACGGAAGTCGGAAGTAGGTCTGGAGCTCCAGATTCAATGTCTCACTCCAGAGCCTCTGACAGTAGTAACCATACCTAGTCGGAGCCTGGCTTTGCAGACGCTTACCTGTTTCTGTACCGGCCTCCGGCCGGAAGCATTCAGCGACAATATAAACCACGGTGGACCGAGGGGGAGAATCTGAGTGCTCCAGGTCTGCGCATGCGTCATACTCCTCCCAAGGCTTCCCCAGCCGTGGCTCATTCTCACTAACTGCGCACGCGAGAAACCGAGGCGTCTTTCCCGCAGTTTCCAGAGAACCAATCAGCAGAGGACTTGGCCTCAAGCCCCACCCCCTCACGCCTCCGGCGTCGCCTTGCCCTCTTTGGCGCGAGCTGCGGGTCAGGGAACGAGGGAAGGTGCGCGCGCGCTGAGCTCGCCGGCTCAGCCCTCTTCCGAGCAGCCAATCGCGGTGGAGACGCCGAGCGCGCTCACGCTCCTTGGAATTTAACGGTCGCGTGAGGCCAATCTCCCGGTACCGACTTAGGCAGAGGCGAGGAGGCCAAGGTAAGCGGTCGCGGCTTGTGGGGGAGCTGCGTGCCGCGAGGGCTGAGGGCAGAGTCCTAGACGACTCTATCTGAGAGGACCCCCTGGGTGCGTTGACCGGCTAGGGTGATGGTTGACAGCTACCGCAGTGCTAGCCGGAGCCCGCGGGCGAGTGCAGCTCTGCGGGTGCATGCGCCTTTTTCTAGACTCGTGCCCTTGAGTGACATCAACGAGGCCCAATCGGATTGCTGCCTTTGCAAGGGGCGTGAGTGTCCTGCTCCCCCCCCCCCCCCCCCCCGGCAGTGGTACTCTTGATTCCTTTTGGAAATCCCAGTGGTAGTGAGTGAGTGGTTCTCCATCATCCCTATATCCTCTCTCCTCCGGCCTTGAACCAATGCTCTAGCGACTAGCATCTGGCTTCAACACCTGCAAACATCTAATGCCGGTTCTTTTCAGCCTCTCCGCAAAGAGGAAGCATCGTGAACTTTAAAATTGTTAACGCAACTCCATCACTCTGCTTCCAATGGGTTGTAGGGTGAGGGACAGAAACATCTTTTATTTTGTTTCCCGGAAATTATATTTATATAAGAATGCCTGTTCCTATATCCCTTCTCAGTCAAGTTTATCTCGGACCCCCCCCCCCCCCCCCCCCGCTTTTTTTTCTTCTCGAGTTACTAGCGGTGTTTATCTGAATCTCTTGCATCCGGATTACCTCAGCGGAGGTGGGGTCTGGGAGAAGAGATGGGACTGTAGATCCACCTCTCTGGAGGACTTGTGGTCATTTGAATCCAGGTATTTTCGTTGCCAGTTGGAAGAGCCAGCCCCTGGCTTTTTCAATACCCCGTTTGTCACTGGTGTTAGGCTTGACACTGGGGTGGTGAGGTGGGGGAAGCAAAGCCCATTTACTTAGGTCTGGTTACCCTTGGCCTCTGTTCCTGTCCTGAAGAGAATGCTTCTTTAACTTTAATGAACTGATTGTGTCCTTTAAGCCCCGGAAAGTGAGAGTTGAGTGGAACAGGAACATTGAGAGAGTTCTTCAGATGCAGGCTCTAAACTTCCCATTTTGTTAACAGCAAGGGATTTTTATTTTTTGTTTTTCTCCAACCACTCCTCCTTTTTCTTTTCCCTCATCTTTTTTTTTTTTTTTTTTTTTTTTTTAATCAACGGATTCCAGAAGGAGACATATGGTTGGGCTTAGGGCAGCACATTTATCTCTGTTTCTAGTGAGATTTTAGTTAACTTGTTAGGTCTTGTCTATCTTTCAAGAAGTTCATACACAGGCAGAGAGTACAAAAGGCTCTGTATTGAGAAGTGTATATCCCACAATTTTTATCAGTTAAATAGCTGTTCCCCTAGCCTCCAGGATAGGGTTTCTCTGTGTAGCCCTGACTGTCCTGGAACTCACTCTGTAGACCAGGCTGGCCTTGAACTCAGACATCTGCCTACCTCTTCTGGGTCCTGACTGCTGGGATAAAGGTGCATGCCAACTCAGCCCTGCTAGTGGCTTCTTAAGCAACAAGCAATGTAGGACTTATCAAAGAAATGAAGCGGACCTGGAAGTACTCCCATTTATTACATAATAGAGTGCATTTAGAATCTTGGTTATTAAACACAAAATTCTGAAAGATTGTCTGTAGGAGATCATAGACTCCTACAGATCACCTTACAGAAAGCATGTTTCCTGTATAAAAACCCATCCTTTTTAAAGTGTGTTATTTAGAGGAGTTGAGAAAACAAAAAAGGCTTCCTTTCTCCCCTGCTCCTCAGTGCTTCAACATAGTCAGTGTTCGGTGCTTCATACAAGTGGCATCATAGGGTAGTTCTTTATTTTATGATTGCTTTTTAAACTTAGCCTGGTGTTTTCTGTCTTCTCCTTGTAGCAAAATCCAGTTGCTATGTCCCTTCAGTAATATTCCATCACATGGATATACCTTTTTGCTTTGTCCCTTCATCTGCAGAGGGGCATTGGGGCTTATAGATTTTGGTTATTGTATATAATATTGCTATTCTTTTACATGTGTGTGTGTGTTCATATGTGCCACGTGGAGAACAGAGGAGTCAGTTCTCAGCTTCCACCATGCATTCTGGAGCTTGAGCTGGTCAGGCTTGCTTGGCAAGTGCTCTTAGCTGATGAACCCTCCCTAATATTGCTTTCTTATTAAGATGGCTTTAAGAGGGTTCCAAAGTTGTGAGAAGATAGTGGATACATTTAGTGGCCCTTTACAGTAGTTCTCCCCCATTTATTTTCAGACCCGTTGAAACGATAGCCAATTTCACAGTTCTGCATGTCAGCCGCTGAGGATGCTGGTAGAAGATGAAGTGGCTGAAGAGGACTCGGAAGCAGTCTCCTCCCCAAGGAGAAGCAACAGTTTTTCTAAATGACAGAGTTTAACAATTTTTGTACGATATGGAAGATTTTGATTTGGTGGAAACTTTACAAAACAAGTCACCTTCTGTAGAATCTGATATCAAAAGTCCTCCCCATTCTCTTGAGTTGAGCTTACATGCTAATAGGTAAGAGTTGGTTTGATATTATTTTCATGTGTCGACAAATCAAAATAACTTTGTTTGCAGAGCCTACCCTAGTTGCTAGTTGACCAGTGTCATAGTTGCTGGTTCCCCTTAAAGAACAGAACAGCCAACCTCTGATAAACTCTTCAAGTCCAGTCAGTCAGTGGAGAACAGTATCCATCTGTCTCTCTGCCCAAGGAGAACATTGTGGAAAGAACTTATTAGCTATGTAGCAAGTTCCAGGCCCACCAGGGATACACTGTAAGACAGTGATTTCACAAAAGCAAAAGCCCCAAATTTATTTTGCTCATTGTACTATATATTATGCTTTTTAAATTTGGCAACTTATAAGGATATCTTTAAAATTTGATAACCTAATACAAACATATACTTATTTTATTTTTGAGGTTAGAGTCTCTTGTAGGCCAGGCTAGCCCGACTCATAATATAACCTTGAACTTTTTTTTTTAAGATTTATTTATTTTATGTATGAGTACACTATAGCCATCTTCAGACACACCAGAAAAGGGCATCAGATCCCATTACAGATGGTTGTGAGCCACCATGTGGTTGCTGGGAATTGAACTCTGGACCTCTGGAAGAGCAGTCAATGCCCTTAATGGCAGAGCCATCTCTCTAGCCCCAACCTTGAACTTTTGATTCTCTACCTCCTGATAATTTCCTCATTATTTTTCCTTTTTTTTTTAAAGAGACAGCCTCAAGACAGATCTCCTTCCTAGTATTGGGATTACAAATGTGAGCTACCATACCTAGCTTATTGCTACATTTTAAATTCATAATATAATTTACTGCAGAAGCTTTGTACCAATCTGGGAAGTAGCAATTGAAAATGTGTGTTAGTGGGGCTGGAGAAATGACTCTGCAGTTAAGAGCACTGGCTACTCTTTCAGAGGTCTTGAGTTCAATTCCCAGGAACCACATGGTGGCTCACAACCATCTGTAATAGAATTTGATGCCCTTTTCTGGTGTGTCTGAAGACAGTGACAGTGTATTTACAAACATAAAATAAATAAATAAATCTTTTAAAAAAGAGCACTGTCTATTCTTCCAGAGAACCTGGGTTCAATTCCCAGCATGCATGTGGCAGCTCACAATTGTCTGCAACTCCAGTTCCAGGGGACCTGACACTCTCAAACATACATATAAAGACAGAACACCAGTGTACATAAAATAAAAAACAATTAAAAAAAATGAAAGGGCTGGAGAGATGGCTCAGTGGTTAAGAGCACTGACTGTTCTTCAGAGGTCCTGAGTTCAAATCCCAGCAACCACATGGTGGCTCACAAACATCTGTAATGAGATCTGATACCCTCTATGGGTGTGTGTCTGAAGACAGCAACAGTGTACTTATATACATAAAATAAATAAATCTTTAAAAAATGTGTTAGTAACTAAGCAAACCAACAACAACAAAATAGACTATGGATTGGCAAACTAGCCAACCAAATGCTTTATGTGTTTAACTATTTAATGATTGATTGAGGGTCTCTATGTCTCTGCCTGCCTGCCCTGAAGCTCACTATGTAGAACAGGCTGACCTGTGGCAGTCCTCTGGATGCTACTGCCCAGTCTGGGCATTCTGCCTTGGCTTTGCACAACTACATACACATACATTTGGCTGCATTGTCTTTCTTTTTTCTTTTGTTGACACAGGGTGTCTCTTTATTGCTTTACCTGGCCTGGAACTCGCTCTGTAGACCACATTGGCCTCTAACTCACAGAAATCTACCTGCCTCTGTCTCTTAGTTGTGCTGGATTAAAGGTATGTGCCACCAAACTCGCCAGAGGGTCAAATAGCTTTAGATAGAAAGATTTTGGAGAAATTGTATATCATGAATAAACTACTTTTAAAGTGGTTGATTCTCTGCCTTCCGTGTGGGGAGTTTGACGTAGCTCTAAGATTGTACAGTACCACCTGGCATGAGGTAGTGTGAAAGGAAGAATGACCCAGAGGGAATGTCTGCTGCCATGCTCTGTCCCTGAAGCTGAGTGCTGACCCCACAGTTTACTTCCTGTCTCTTTTGATGGCTCTTTTGAAATCCACTTCTGGAAGAAATTCGCTTTAGGATGTAGTTCTTGAATTGCCTGGAGGTGAACCTGTGTTTTTCTCACAAAATTTATGTCATTGGACCCTTTTTCCTTGTGACTGACAGCTAAATTACGTAGGTTGAATACAGAATTGCAACTCTTTAAAGTTTTTATAGACATATATTTTAAAGAGTTTCTTGCCTTTGAATTAGTTTTTTTAAAGATTTATTTATTATATGTAAATACACTGTGGCTGTCTTCAGATACACCAGAAGAGGGCATCAGATTTCATTACAGATGGTTGTGAGCCATCCTCCAGCCCATCTTTAAATTCTTAATAATTTTTTTAGTGTCTTCATTTTGGGGTGTGTGTGTGTGTGTGTGTGTGTGTGTGTGTTTGTTTAACAAAGCTTAGGGTCTGAGAATGTTGCTTTGTTAGTTGAGTGCCTGTCTGGCACACAGGAAGCCCTCTGTTCTGTTCTAGCACAGCGGAGATCAGGCATCACGGCTAATGACAGTCATTTCTGCACTTGGGAGGAAAGGCAGAAGAATGGAAGTCCAGGGTTGTCATCTCCTATATAGTGAGTGAGGCCAGCCTAGCATACATGCTACTCAAAACAAAACAAAACATAAATTCAGAGAGAAATGGCCCACTAGGTAAGAGCACAGACTACTCTTCCAGAGGACCTGGGTTCAGTTCCCAGCATCCACACTGTGGCTCACAAATGTCTGTAACTCCCACTCCAGGAGACCCAACACTCACAGAGGGTGTACCGGCAGGCAAAACACCAATACATATAAAATAAAAAGTAAGTCATTAAAAAAAGTTTCATTAGTAAAAATAAAAATAGAAATGCCCCTTTAGCTATTAGACAAATTTTAATGTCCTGAATTGTGCTTGGGGTGTTTGTAAACAAATCTGCAATCAACCCACATTTGGAAAAGAAGTCTTCTGGAAAGAATTAGTGTTCTATTACACACCACACAGGCTCAATAAATCCTGAATATTGGCTGCTAATTGACTTGGCAGAACTTTCATACAATGGTAGTCCAGTGATAAGCTTATCACACCAAATCAGGGTCTGGTTACTGAGACTGAACTGTTCTGGATAGTGGGGAGAGAATCCTTAGTACACAATGAAGGGCTGTTTAAAGTGGGCCAGATGATCCCCTAGAATAATTCAGAGAAGCTAGGCCACTTGCCTGTGGATTCCATTGGGCTTTGGGGCGTTCCCTCAGTGCTGGAGAAGGTCTTCCTGTAGCACTCGTAAAGAAGTGAGTGTGTCCTGTCGTCCTGTGCTGTCTGGCCTTTGTGGTCGGATTTTCAAAGGAGGGGCCCTTAGAATGGAGGATTAGGTATCAGTGGTTGTGTTCTGCTCTGCTAAATCTTGAACTGCTGAATTATTCAACACTTCAGTCGAGTGAGGAAAACCATCTGAATTATTTATGTTTCAACAGAAGTAGTCCCCACCTTAGTACAAATGGGGTATCCTCTTTCTCAGGGAAGACCGGGCCACCTGTCATTCAAGGCACAGTCGAAATCCTCACTGCTTTAAGACAAGACCTACAGAACAGTGGCCGGACTGACTCAGAACTTTGGAAGAACTGTGAGGTATCTCATTTTGTTTTATTTTGGGTGGGGGGGGTCTTGAAAAAATTTCTATTTCAGTGGGGCTCTACTGAATTGTTAGACATCTATGTCTAGAAGACCATGATACTTAGCCTTAGGGCTAAAGTCAAACGACTAAGCATGTTAAACAGGCACTGATACTGAAGGAACAAGAGAAAGAAAACATGGGAGATGGTGGCCTCAATAGATTGGAATAGTCCCCGTGAACTGAAGTCTTTGTTCCCAGCACCCTCCGATTGTTACAACTGTTGTGAGTTACAGTCTTCTGTGGGACTCCTAGAATTGTCCTTAATCTGCTTTGCTTGAAATATTTTGAATGCTCTTATTATAAACACATTCTTCATCCCATGTTGAGCTGTCTGCTCCTCATGGCAGCCATTTCTTTGGTTACACTGTGATGGGAATTTAATTTTTATGAACATCTCACAGTGTAAGTTTGGTGTGGAAGCTGGTGGTAGTGTGCTCTCCTGGACTTGCAAAAACCAAGAAGGGGAGTAAAAGGAAAAACAAATAGTAACAAACTTAAAAGATTAACATTCAAGAGGATGCTCACAACATTTGTTTTGGAGAATATTATCCAGGATGGCCTTTTCTCAATTGGTAGGTTTTTTGTTTTTGTTTTGTTTTTGAGACAGGGCCTCTTATTATGTAGGTATGGCTTTTCAGGAGCTCACCGTGTATACCAGGCTGGCCTCGAACCCATAGAGATCTCTCAGAGATTCTCGTGACTGTCCCTCCCAAGTGCTGGGACTAAAAGTGGGAGCTACCAGGCCAGGCCTCTCTTTCCTGCGTTTTAAGACTATGTTAGAGGTTGTAATGCTTTATAGAAATGCAAACAGATTATCAAACTCTAAGCAGTAGATGGTTTTGTTTCATATTAATTGTACTTTTAGAACCAAAACTCGTTATTTTAGACTATAAAATGGAAAGAATAAGTTTTCTGGTTTAAGAATTCACTAACAGCCGTGCCCCAAATGTAATCTCTTCAAGGATTAAGCATTTAAGCTACATACTAAAAATGAGCTTTTCAGATTTTTGGGGGGTGGTGGTGGCTGTGGTTTGAAGCAGGGTCTCACCCTAGCCTAGAATGCTGGGGCTTATTCTGCAGCCCAGGCTGGCCTTCAGTTCATGGCTCTCATGCCTTAGCCTCCCCAGTGCTGAGATTTCAGGTTTGAGCTTCTGAAATTGGCAGCTTTTTAGTTTCTCACACACTTTTTGTTTATCCACCCAACAATCATTGTGAGCTAGTGGGGAAGACCTCTAAGATGCCCTTGTGGTATGATGCTGTTAAGGCGTGATGGCATGCTGCATGCTTAGCATGCGTGAGGCTAAGGGCTCTAACTGAGCATCTGGACAAACACGTTCCACGAATGGTTATTCTTTAAGACATGATCAGGCTGGAGAGATGGTTCAGCAGGTTAAGAGCACTGACTGCTCTTCCAGAGGTCTTGAGTTCAAATCCCAGCAACTACATGGTGGCTCACAACCATCTGTAATGAGATCTGATGCCCTCTTCTGGTGTGTCTGAAGACAGCGATAGTGTACTCATACACAAAATAAATCTTTAAGAAAAGAAAAAAGAAAATGATCTTTGCAGATGAGCTCCTGCAGACTGTTGATTCCAGGCTCACTGCCTGACCCTGAGCTCTCCTTTGCAGGCTCAGCCTCCTTCAGGTGCAGAGCCAGGGAAGTCTGAGAAGGGAGGGGCCTAGCTAGAGTCCTGTAAGCCTGTTTCTGCTCACGTCTCTTCAGTGATGCTTTGCTGTGCTTAGCGAATGCCCACCTGACCCATAGAGTTTAGCTCCTCAGTGAAGAGAGGCTGACTGCGCTGGCGGAAAGGGCAGTGCACTTTGTGGTCACTTCAGGAGAGTTTTCTGATTTATTTAAGGTGCTTTGTTAGAGTGGTGTTTTAGGAACAGAAGGTCAGGTGTATGTAAGCCTGAATCTGATGGTTTTCCTTTGGAGTCTCTGGTTCTTATGTCCCTTTTGGAATAATAAGATTGCTTGATTTTTTTTTTCTTTCTTCTTTCTTATTTGTACTCACTTTTAATAATGATATACCATAAAAATATAGCATATCAGCCATCTTAAAAGAAGACTTTACTTTTGTATGGAGTCTGGCGGTGTACATTACTGAATAAAGAACACAGTATTCAGCCATTCCTAGATTGCTTGATTCTTGTCACTTAAAAGAGGCTAATATACTTTAGTAGACACAAAACCTTCTTCTGAGCGGGCAGACTGGCAGTTTTCTTAGTTTGCTTTAGCTATATCTCTTTAGCATTTTACCACTTGGGTTACATATCCAATAACAACAGCTAGAGCATAAAAATAATAAGTGTTTATAATATATTGTCTCTTTGCTTGGGTAGTGTACTAGACACTTTGCTTGTAACATGGAAACTTATTAGATCTGGAGACTTCTTATAGATTTTTTTTTTAAAGTAAAAGCAGTGACATTCACAGGTAAAACAACCTGTTTGTATTAAAATTAGCATAGGTGGTGGTGCATGCTTTTAGTTCCTTTAATTGAGAGGCAGAGGCAGACAGAGCTCTGAGTTCAAGGCCAGCCTGGATTACATAGCGAGTTCCAAGACATCCAGGCTGTACAGTGAGACCTTGTTTCCAAACAAACAAGCATGGGTAGTAGAATAGCAGTTTGTTATTCCCCACAACCCGACTTCAGTGTGCAGCAGTGCACGCCTGCTGATGTGCTTGGACATTGACACACAACCCCATACACACACTCCTGCCTAACTGATGCAAAGGAAGTGGAAGTTGCTTAGTTGCTTATAGCAATAAATATTACAATATGTTAGTGCCACATCCATGTTCCTCGTAGGTTTGTGAAGCTCTCTGGCATTTCTGCAGTTTATATGGTATCCTCACTGTGAGGGTCGCAGCTCTGAAAGGACTCTAGCATTGATGTCCCCATGACTGAGGTACACAGTGATGCTGTTTTCTGAGCCTAGTGACTGGGCTCATTTCTGAAACAAACTTAAGTTCGTTTGGAGCAATATGCACAACATTGCACAAATTCCTTATTTTTCCCATATAAAGGGACACAAGGCAAGAAAGAGAAGAAATGCTTGGCTGGTGGGCGGGGGAGATAGTGTGCAGTTGTTGTTGGGAGGACAGCAGTCACGTGAAGAGCTGGGAAAGAGCCATCCAGGTAGAGGGAGTTCTGCTTGCCCAAAGACTAAGAAGAGGCTGGTGGGTGGCGAGCCAGCCGTGAGCCAGCCAGGCAGAGGGCGGAAGGAAGCCGCGAGGCACTACAAGGGAAGGCTGAAAGGCTGTAGACAGCAAGGCTGGTGTTCAGCTTGCCGCCTCATTGATGCTGCATGTCTACTGACTCAACAGGCACCAGACTTAGGAGGGGATTTGTCCTTCTGGAGAATGTGTGACCCTCTCGGGAAGTACTTACTGCTCTTAGTCAGGAGGAATCATGATCTGAATGTGGGCTCTGAAGGGAAGTGGAGGCCATGTCCATTGGACTCGAGAATCAGCTTTCTTTATATTCTTTGCACGTTGAGCTTTGTGGGGTTTGTAACACTTTAGTGAAAGTGAAAACATTTAACTATTTTATTTTTGTTTTAGGATGTGAGATTTTCTGGGTTCATTTCCATACTTAAGGAAATCATTAGCTTTTATGAGAGGAAAGGATGAGGAGCTGAGGACAAATGTAGAGGCATGGGAAGCTCACTCTGACCCCTAGCATCCACAGAAAAGCTGGTAGGGTAGTGGTTCTTGTGGGCCTGGCGCTCTAGAGGTAGAGCCGGGTTGGGTGGGTGGGGACTCCTGGGCTAGTCAGCCCTGCGTGATTGGCAATCTCAGGTCTCAATGAGAGATACTGTCTCAATAAATCAGGTAGGCTGCTGATTGCTAGTGGCAGCTGCCTTTAATCCCAGCACTCAGAAAGCCAAAACAAAGTGAATGGCTCCTGAGGAATGATACTCGAGGTTCACCTCTGTCTGGCTTTATATATGTGCATACATGCATGAGTGCATGCACACATATGTGTACACACACACACACACACACACAAGCGCAGCTATCAGGTCTTTGTCTCCATGTATAGTCCAGGCCAGTCTCGATATCTCCTGCCTCGACTTGCTGAGTCCTGGAACTATAGGAATGTACTATTGTACCTAGTACTATCCACTACATTCTAATCAGAAATGAAAGGGCTCATGAGATGCTCAGCAGGTAAGGGTGCTTGCCTCCAAGCCTGATGACCTGATGACCTGAGTTCACCCCCTGGGCACCACAATGGAAGGAAAGAACTGCCTTCTACAAGATGACCTCTGACTTCCATGTGTTTACCTTGTGTTAGACACATCTGAGTGCATGCATACATAATAAATTCTTAAAAGTATATAAGAGCAGAGCTGGAGAGATGGTTCATTGGCTAAGGGCACAGGCTGCTTTTCCGGAGGACAGATGTCCCATTCATAGCACCCACATGACATTCAGTAGCTGAAACTCTAATTCTAGGGGATCTGATGCCTTCTTTTGGCCTTCACAGTACTGGGCAACAACAGAAGACAATTTAAGATTCCATTTGAAAACTAAGGCAGACTTTCAGACTTACCCAGATTGCAGGTGACATTTAAAAAATAATCTTTAACCCCTGCTTTTAATAGTGTTACACTAAATACATAAGTTGGCCTATACATTTTGTATTAAAAAAGTGGTTTTGCTAGGCTTGTTATCTGTAATCACAGAACTTGGGAGGCTAAGGTAGTAGGATTGCTTTGAGTTTGAGCCTAGCCTGGGTTACGTAATGAGTTTTAGGCTAGCCTGGGCTACAGAGTGAGACCCTGTCTGAAAAAAAATCAGACAAAGAAAGGGAGTGTTTCTCACTAGAGAATTTTTCTTTGGACATCTTAGGTTAAAATTATGTTCAGTGAAGATTCTTTATACTTTCTTAGGCCAGGTGGCTGCAGCTCTTCAGTGTGGTCCAACAACATTGCCAGGAGCAGATTGTCACCCAGCAGGAGCAGTTCCATCGGCAGATCCAGGTGAGTTGCCCTGAATTTGGAAGCTTTTTATCTGTGAGATTTGCAATCAAAACAGTTTATGTATTAATTCTGCTTACGAAGATCTCACATTTAGAGTAGTAGCATATTTTGAAGCATGACCATTTCTTAACATTAAAAAAAAAAAAAGAATGTTTAAAGTTCTTTTCTTTCCCCTTTTTGTTCTCAGCGGATACAGGAGGAGATTAGGAAGTTGGTGACACTGCAGGTCAGCAATGCGTCCTGGCCTCCCTGCAGCAGCAGCTCTGTGAGTGAACAGGTGTCTTCAGAGAGCCAAATGGGCTTCTTTTCTGAGAACAGTGAGAGGAATGAGTCTGTTGTCAGTTACCCAGAGTCTCAGGCACCCCAGACACAGCCAGCATCGTTCACATCCCACCCGGACTGCAGTGTGGACAGCAGCTCAGTGAGCAGTGGCTACGGGACCTTCTGCATCCTGGAGATGAACACCCACAAGGCTAAGGAGCCGACGGAGCCCCTGGAGCCCGAGGCAACATCCCAGGGGCAGCACACAGCCTCTGCCGCAGGAGGCTCAGGAGCCATAAACTTTTTCACACAGACCCCTGAAGAGCTTTGTGCATCTCTGAAGGAAGACGGCTCCACTTCTCCTGGTGAATTTGAGCATAATTTTCTTGGTGAAAACAAGATCTCTGAAGTATACAGTGGGAAAGCAAATATGTAAGTAGATTTCTCTGCTGTTTAAAAGGTTTTATTCATTTATTCGTGACATTAAAGTGTAATAAATAAAGTTCTTTTTATTTGGTCCACAGTAGAATGAGATGTATTTACATCAGTTTTACCATTAAAATCTGACTTTTATGTGTCATGTGTGGAGAACTGAAATAAACAAGTCCTGTGTACTAATGACTCTTATTCTTCCCATGTGCAGTGTTTTAAGACTGTTGGAAAGAGGGCTCAGCATTTAAGAGCTCTAGCTGCATTTTCAGCACCTGTATGGCAGCTAAGAACTATAATCACAGTTCCAGTTGACTTAACACCTTCTCTTGGCCCCCTTGGGCACTGTATACATGTGAAAAAAATATGGCATGCAGGTAAAATACCCATACACATAAAGATATAAATCAACCTTTAAAAATGACTTTAAAAATTATTTTATGTATATGAGTACACTGTCATTTTCTTCAGACACTCCAGAAGAGGACATCGGATCCCTTGACAGATGGTTGCGAGTGATCATGTGGTTGCTGGGAATTGAACTCAGGACCTCTGGAAGAGTAGTCAGTGCTCTTAACCGCCTAGCCATCAGCTGACTCTTAACAGCTGAATGTGATGGTGTACACTTTTAATCCCAGCACTGGAGAGGCAGAGGCATGAGGATCTCTAGGAGTTCCATGGTGTAGATACAGGATAGCCAGAGCTACACAGAAAAACCCTGTCTCATAAATCCAAAAAGAAATAAGTCTCTTTTCTCAGGCTGAGTATGGTGGTGCTTTCCTTTAATCTCAGTACTTGGAAGGCAGAGACAGGAGGGTCTCTATGAGTTGGAGGTCACCTTGCTCTATGTAGTGAGTTCCAGGACATCCAGGACCATATCAAAAACCAAAACCAAGACCAAATATACCCCCAAATCAAAACACAAATTTTATGATTTACCTGAAGTTTGCAGTTTTACACATCTGAAATGTGTTATAGAAGCTGGGTGTGGTGGTGCACACATTTAACCCCAGCAGAGGCAGGTGGATCTTTGTGAATTCAAGGTTAGCCTAGTTTATATAGCAAGTTCCAGTTCCAGACAACCATGGCTATATAACAGAGAGAACCTGTTACAAAACAAAACAACAGTAGAAGACAGAAAAAGGAAGGAGACTCAGGGACAGTGGGATGTCCCTGGGTAAAGGAGCTTGCCATATAGGCTTTGATGACCAGAGTTCTGTCTGGAAGGAGAGAACTGTCTCTACAGAGGTGTCCTATGATCTCCATGTGCACACTGTGACATACATCATGTATATACACAGAATAAAAAAGATACAGAAAAGAACAAATACAAAAATAGTTAAGGAAAGGAAATTTGCAGTCAGAGAGGGTTTAGGAGAGCCCACTGCTATTAAAGAGGACCTGAGTTCAGTTTCCAGAAACCACAGTGGCTGACAATGGCCTGGAACTCCAGGTGTAGGTACTGATAACCTCTACAGGCAATAGACATGTATGTGGTACACAGACATGGATGTAGGTAAAATGTTCACATACACACCCACAAAACACACACACACACTTTCACTTTTAAGTCTTATGTGCTTTGGTGTTTTCCCAGCACATATGTCTCTGTGACACTGTTGGGTCCCCTGGAACTGGAGTTACAGTTATAGCCATGTGTGCACTAGGAATTGAACCCAAGTCCTTTGGAAGAACAGGCAGTGCTCTTAACTGCTGAGCCATCTCTCTAGCTCTCTAGATTTACAAATAAATCTTAAAAAAGGCATTTAGGAAAATCAGTAAAATGTCATTTTGTTTTGTTTTTTTTGAGTCAGGGTTTCTATATGGCCTTGGCTGTCCCAGAACATTCTGTGTAGACTAGTCTGGCCTCAAACTTACAGAGACCTGCTGAGTGCTGGAACACGGGCAGCACCACTGCATCGACCGACCTCTCTTTACTAACAAAAAAAAAGAAGTTCTGCCCAATGAAGCAATAGTTGCTATGCTGAATTTTATAGATAATTCTTTTAAAGAAAGTAATTTTATTTTTTCTCTTTTTAAGTAGTAAGTCTATAACATCATGGGCACAAAAGCTGAAGCAGAACCAGCCAAAGCAAGCACATACAGAAGATGACTGCTCACGACCGAAGCCAGGGAGCGAGCTAAGCCGGAAGCCTCCAGTTGAAGCAGTAGGTGACAAGGGGCTCTTCTGGCATGCGTTGGCTCCTGATGGTTACACTGGGATTGCTGTGTTTTTGCTCATTTGTTTACTTACATTTTCTTAAAAAACTCCTACTTGATTTTGAGTGTATGAGTATTTGCTTGCATGTATGTATGTGTATGCAGTACCTCTGGAGGCCAGAAGAGGGCATTGGATCCTGTGGATCACTGGAGGTTGTAAGCCACTATGTGGGTGCTGGGAACCAAGCCCTAGTCCTCTTCAAGAACAGATGGTGCTATTAGCCGCTGAGCTTCACATATCTTTTTGTCTAAGGATTTGTCTAGACTATAAGTCTAGCCTCTTTAGTAGGCTAGAAATGAGAGCTAATGGACAGAATTATAGAAAAATGAAGAAGGAGACTTGGGTAAGAGTGGTGGTTTCTCGTCCAGAGGACCCGAGTTCAAGTCTCAGCACCCAGTGACAAGCACAGCAGTCTGTACTCCATCCAGATGCAGGGATCTCATGCCCTTCTCTGGCCTCCAAGGACACTACACCCACACATATAGGCATACATGAAGGTAAAATATCTGTATTCATACAATTAAAATATTTGTAGAGTGTTTATTTTCTTTAAGTTAAATATTTACATTTAGCAAGAAAGTAATCAATTAAAAATAGAAAAAGTGATGATCAAAAAAGTCAAAAGACGTTGAGAGTATAGCTCAGTGGTTGAGTACTTGTCTGACGTGTGCACATGGGTTTCTTCCCCAGCATCACAAAGCACACATTCAAGTATATGTCACTAGTATATTGTAACAAGTTGTGCCAAGCCCTTCCTTTTTTTTTTTTTTTTAAGTTTCTTTATTTGTTTTATGTGAGTACACTGTAGCTGTCTTCAGACACACCAGAAGAAGGCATCAGATCCTATTACAGATGGTTGTGAGCCACCATGTGGTTGCTGGGAATTGAACTCAGGACCTCTGGAAGAGTAGCCAGTGCTCTTAATGCTGAGCCATCTCTCCAGCCTCAAGCACTTTCTTAAAATTGTGAAAATTTGGATAATTATGATTTTATAATTTGAGTTCTAAGTTTGTAGATAAAAGATTAATTTTTTTTTCTTGTGGCTGAGTTTGCCATATATATAGCCCTGGCTACCTCCTCTTCTTGCCTCTCAGCCCCCTGAGTAGCAGGGATTGAGGTAGAATGTCACTGTGCTGTGCAAGAATAAATGTTTACACTCTGTGGAGCTTTTGCTAACCCAGCCACTCTATTCATTAAAGAGCCACAGACAGAAAGTTCCAGTACGTGTGTATTTCTGCCATGGCCTACACTGTAGTGGGACTGCTTAGTGTTGTACATTGAGGTACCAAAAGCAGGTCTTTGTATAAGCTGAACATGGTCTTGCCATTATCCTAGGAAAAATTTTGAATTAAAAGGTTGTAAGAGTTCCTCAGTTTCTAGATTTGTTTGTGTTTATCCATTTCCTGACCTTTTTTCCTAATGTGGGTGTGCATGTTGAGCCCATATATGGAAGTCAGTGAACACCTGTATAGAGTCAGGGGCTGGAGAATGAACTCAGATTGTCAGGCAAGTCAGCGAGCACCTGTACCCCCACACCAGCAAACAAACACCTGTACCTCCACACCAGAAAACACCTGTATCCCCACCAGCAAACACCTGTACCCCCATCCAGCAAGCACCTGTATCCCCACAACATCGAGCACCTGTACCCCCATACCAGCAAACACCAGTATCCCCACCAGCAAACACCTGTACCCCCACAACAGCGAGCACCTGTATCCCCACCAGCAAACACCTGTAGCCCCATCCAGCAAGCACCTGTATCCCTCCCACCAGTGAACCCCTGTATCCCCCTACAAGTGAGCACCTGTATCCCCCATCAGTGAGCACCTGTACCCCTACACCATCGAGCACCTGTATTCCCCCACTCCCAGCAATATCACTGTTATTTCCCTTTTAAAATTCTTATTTGTATTTTTTTTTTTTTTGAGGCAGGGTCTCTCTATATAGTAGCCCTGGCTGACTAAACTTACTATGTACACCAGGCAGGCTTTGAACTCATAGTGATCCACCTCCTGTCTCTGCTTTGAGTTCTGGGATTAAAGGTATTCACCACCATTCTCAGCTTCCCTCAGACTATTAAGAAACTGTTTATTTCTCTTTCAGTAGTGTCTTTTCACCGGCCCCATTTTTGAGGTAGACTCTCATACTGTAGTCCAGGTGGCATTGAACTCATGCTAATCCTCCTGCCTCAGTGTCTCAGAGATTACAGAAGTGAGCTTCCTACACATGGAACCCTAGTTGGTGTTGAAGAGGAAGGAGGTGAATGTCAAAGGCTTCTTAGGCCTGAGAAGCCAGTGTTGGGGACTTTGTATTCGGAAAAGGCCCATTCAGTGCTGGGGTAGATGTCTTACTCTGAACTATTTTGCCATCAATAGTGGGATATCATTTTTTTAGAACAATAGTCTGAAACTAATTATAGATTGGGGCAGAAAATTGCTATTTTCTTTGTAGTTGTTTGGAATAAAGGGAACATGTTCTCTTACATAATAGTTTCTTTTGTTTTATAAAACATAATACTTAAATGCTGTCTCACTCCCCACTCCTCACCCCAGAGACAGGGTTTCCGTACATAAATCAACCTGTCTTCTGAGTTTTAGGGTTACATGGGTACAAACACAGGCCCCTGTATCGTGCCCTCAACCCACTTTCTGTGTGTGTGTGGGGGAGGGGCTAAGTGTCTATCTACTGCCATACCTTCAGCCCCAAGCCTTTCCTGCTTCTGGTTTGTGGTTTTACTCTTGGTGGAGTCAGTGGGTTCTTGTAGACATCTGTGGTTGTGACTCACAGTGTATTCGATGTTGTCTCATGGTTCCCAAACTTTGCTGCAGGTTGAAGTTATCTGAGCTTTAAAAGTGTATCAAATGGGCTGCTTCTGCTAGTTCTGACTGCCAGAGGGGCGGGGCTGCCTGTGGAGGAGTGTTGTATCATGGACATTGGTGTGTGAGTACTTCTAAGAGATCCCTGGCTGGAGCAGCAACTTTTTCCTGGCTGCTCTCATCAGGGCAGCTGAGAATCAGGCTAGCACCACCCTCCACTGCTGTCCGTGTCCAGCAGGGCAGCTGAGAGGGGCTACATCTCCTGGGCAGGGCTAATTCTTCCTCATAGACAATACATTTAGCATTAAATCATTTGGAGAAAACAAGTTCCTATGGTGTCACTGTACCTTTAAGTGATTTTGAGGTGGTATTGGCTGGCGGTACAGGAACGGCATGGTCCATGCGTTTCCACGCTGTAGAATTCTGGACTCACAGAAGTTGGAAAGTCTTTACTGAGCCTTGCTCTCTGTTCCTAATGTTTTCGGTTTCATTCCAGGAAAGGGACTGCTTATCAGAATTCTCCTCTGATGAGCTTTTCCTTTTGCACCATGTTGGTTTATTCTTGGAAATAGCTACTTTGAAGTCAACATCGACTTTGTGTATTGTGTGGCACAAGCATTTTCCAGGGCCAAGTTGTTTTTCATTTCTTTGGCCCTTTGTTTCTATTTCATGGGCTGAAGGACTCAGGTCTTTAGACTAAGCTCATTAGTAGGTCCTTGAGCTGGGCTCCGGGAAACATCTCTGGCTAAGAGGACTTAGGCTTAGAAGGCTTTGGTTGAATCATGCTTTTACTTTCAAGTGGCCCTTTTCTTCAGTGGATGGCCTCTTGCAACCTGCAGTTGTGTATTCTAGTGCACGGTGTGCATTTACTTCTGTCTCAAGGCTCGAACCTCAGAAGCAGGGTGAGATCTAACTATTTTACTTGGGAGTGTTTGACTTGGTCCCGGATAGTCACTTTCCCAGATTGGGAGAGTCAAGAGTTCTAAAAACCAGATGGTGACTTAGAAATTTGTGCCTTGATAGAAAGAGGTTCCCCTTGGGGCCAACTTGTGAGTAGCTTGTTCCTTCAATAAGAACTGCCAAGGTTCTCTTCCTTACGGAAGAGTACCCAGAAGTTAACGAAAGCTGGATGGCGGTAGCACATGCTTTTAATTCCAGCACGTAGGCAGGCAGAGGCATGTGGGGATCTCTGTGAGTTTGAGGCCAGCCTGGTCTATGGAGCAAGTTCTAGGACAACCAGGGCTAATATAGAGAAACACCGTCTTAAAAAACCAAAAACAACAACAAAAAACAGTAACACTTAAGAAAAAAATGGCTCTCTCTTGCTCTCTTGGCCTCTTGGTTTCTTGCTCTCCCTCCCTTGCCCCGTCTCTCCTCATTCCCTTCCCCCATTTCTCTCCATGTGCTCATGGCCGGCCTCTGCTTCTCTACTCCTCTTTTCCTCTTCTCTCTCTCTGCCTCTACTAACCCTTTTAACTCCCCCCATGACTTGAATAAACTCTATTCTGTACTATAAACAAACAAAAACAAAACAACAAAACAAAAATGTCCCTGTCACACATCTCTGTTTGAGACAGCTTCCTTTTTCTCAGTAGTGGTGAGCATGAAGCTTGGCAAAGGTCTTTTTGCAGAGCGTTCCACTGTCCTATACCCATCCCTGGAAAATAGAATAAGGAGTGGTGACTCGTAGGTTTTGTTTCTTTTAAAAGACTTTTTTATTCGTGCACATGTGCATGCGTGCATGCGTGTACCTGAAGGCCCCTACGGAGGCCAGAAGATGGCATTGGATGCCCTGAAGCTGGAAGAGTTACAGGAGGTTGTGAGCCATCTGATGTAAGTTAGAGATGCGAACCTTTGCAGGAGAAGTATATGCTCTTAACCCCTCACCCACTGGGCTGCCTCTTCAACACCTTGGCTCGTGTTTTAATCAGCATAGATAATGAGCACACTTATTCTTTGCTGGTGGTGTACAGCTGTAACCCTCACATTTAGGGTGATCAGGAATACAAAGCCAGCTTGGACTGCATAGCTCACTCTAGACCAGCCTGGGATATAGAGCAAGACTCTGTCTCAAAAAATGAAGGGCTGGGGTGATGACATTGTGATTAAGAGCATCTTCCAGAGGATCTGGGTTTCAGTCTCAACACCCATATGGTGGCTCACAACCATCTGCATCTCTAGTTCCAGGTGACCTGACGCCATCTTCTGGTTTCTATGAGTACCAAATACATAAGTGGTACACAGGCATACATGCAGGCAAAACACCCATACATATAATGATGATTAAAAAGAAAAATCAAAACCCAAAACCAAGGGCTAGAGAATGTAGCTTATGGTAAAGTGCTTTTGTATCCTGTTCGACCTGGGTTTGAGCTCCAGCACCAACACATGCACAGAGTAATCTGTTATCCAGGGAACAGGAAGATGATGAATTTTAGGTCATCCTGGGCTACATAGCAAGACCTGTCTCAAAGAAACAAAAGAAGGGTTAGGTGGAGCTTGTTGCCCAGTGTGCCTAAGACCCTGGGATTAATGTTGTCTATAAACAACCCAAAAGTAATTTATTATTTGCAGTTCGTGTTACTGATTTGTGGTTTTGAATCATTTGATTTGCTGAAGTTGTAATGATATAAACAGATTCCTGCTGGAAATTGATAGTAAACAGTAAATACATTTTGGTTCTCAACTTCTATGTTACACCTGCTCTCAGCTTTCTCTCTCCTTCTAAGTACCCTCCAGCCCCACAGTGACCAAAACAAACAAGAAGAACGCCTTTGAGAGATGCTGCAGGGATGTTCGTCCTCCGCACTGTTTTGGCAGCCATGGAGAAGCGGTAGTCTCTCCTCACAGCCTGCTGCAGCCTCTGCCGAGATTGTGTGCCCAGTGTATGTAGCTGCCCACCAATTGTCCTCTTTCGTTTTTTGCAGTCTAACCTTCCTGCTGATGCTGCACATCCTTGTGCCTTTTACCTCAATAAGCCAGCCGAAAGTCCAAGTTCTTGGTTGTCTGATTCAGGAACAGGTATGGCACTTCAATTATTTTAAAAAAAATTTGGAGGCAAGTCTCACTATGTAGTCCTGGCTGGCTTGGAATTTATTCTATAGACCAGTCTAGCCTCAAACTTACAGGGGTTTTTCTGCCTCTGCCTTCCTTGTGCTGTGATTAAAGACTTGTGCCAGCACATAGCCTGAACTTAAATTTAAAAGGAAAAAAAATTAACTTTTCTTTTGTGTATATGAGTGTTTTGCTCACACGTGTAACTGTGCACTGTGTCTGTGCCTGGTACCCTGGGAGGCCAGAGGAGAGTATTGGATTCCCCTGAGACTGGAGTTACAGATGTGAACTACCATATGGTTGCTGGGAATTGAACCTGGGTCCTCTGGAAGAGCCACAGATGTTCTTAACCACTGAGCCATCTCTACAACCCCCTAGAACTTTAAGGAGTTTATTTTACAGGAAGCTTACTTGCATTTCCCACTGTGTGATTAGAAGTATGTGTAGTGTCTGGCTTCTCCAGAAGCACTGTTTGCTTGTTGTCTGTTTGCTGTGAATTTGTTACAAGTTCTATGAGGACAGATTGAAGCAATGCATCCGTAACAGTTCCAGAGAGCTGCAGAAATCTTTGCAGCCCTTTTCCATTACTCTACAAGGATTCAGAGAGGTCAGACCCTCTGAAAACCATGGTCAGCTGTTCTGTTTTGTGCTTTGTTTGTTTTGCTGACTCCCCTGTCTTAGTCTAGTTTCCCATATGGCACATCCAGTTATCTGTTTGAATTAGGTTTGCTTTAACAGAAGCGGTGGGGTTCAATTACCTCTTCCCATTTCCTCTGCTCCCGCTTCTGCGGCACTTGCTCTGCCCATTTTCCACCTTCTGACCTGCCTCCCTGCTGCCATTCCACCCTCACCTTTTAGTCTGTGGGCAACATGGTAGCCAGGGTGCTTCTTCTGTACTTAGGACTCCATTCAAAGTCTGCCATGGTTTCTATTTCCTCAAAACAGCAGCCATAATCTTTACAGAGACCCACAAGGCTCAGCAGGATAGAGCTGATTGCCTCCTCCCTGTGCTGAGAGCTTGTTTGAAAATAGTTCCTCTCCCTAGAACCCTCCCTGAAATAACTTAAGTCAGTGACTGGGATAGGGATGCAGCTCTAGGTGGGAGTAGGTGATGTTAGACATCTATCTTATGAACCAAATCTGCAGCCAGGCAGGCATGGTGGCACACACACTTAATCCCAGCACTCGGGAGGCAGAGGCAGGTAGATCTCTAAATTCAAGGCCAGCCTTGAACTGGTCTACCAAGCGAGTTCCAGGACAGCCAGAGCTAAACAGAGAAACCCTGTCTTAAAAAGAATCCAAAACAAGCTAATAGAAGGCTTCATGTAGTCCAGGTTGAGCTATTTGCATTTAATTGATGATGACTTGAACTCCTGCTCCTCTGTGGCTACTTCTCTAAGTGCTGGGATTGCAGCAGTGAGCTAGGATGCCTTGTGCCTAGATCAGCCTATGGTGTTGGCTATTAGGAGCTGTCTACATTTTTTCTTTTTTACTCGAGACAGAATCTCACTGTGTAGTCCTGGCTCACTATGTAGACCAGGCTATCTTCAAACTCACAGTGACCCTCTTGCCTCTGCCTTCTAAATGCTAGGATTACAGGTGTTTGTCACTATACCCATATTCAATAGAGGGCTTGAACTCTCTACACTGATTTTATGGAAATCTATATTTATAAATAAGGTTTTCTTCAAAATAAATATTTAGTTATTACTGATTTATTTTGGTTGTTTATAGTTATGACAAAAGGTTTCACTATGTTTGTTTATTTATTTATTTGAGAGGAATGATAAGGATGTGTGTGGAGGTCAGAGGACAACTTGTGGGAGTCAGTTCTCCTATCATGTGAGTTCAAGAGCTAGAACTCAGGTCATCAGGCTTGGTGGCAAGAATCTTTAATCCATGGAGCCCTCACTGACCCATGATTGGACTGTCTGTCTAGGACCCTTCCTCACTCCTTTCTGCTCTCTGTGTGCACGCCAGGGCTGACTTACTGGAACCTGGAGGAGAAGGACATGTATCACTCTTTGCCTGAAACTTTGGAGAAGACATTTGTGCCATCCCCCGCAGAGAGGCCACTGAGCCAGGTGATACAAGTCCCTATGCATGCCTGGGTGTGTGTGTTATGATTATAGAGAACTTTGCCACCATAGACTGCATTGTTTCAGCGTCTGACATGCTGGGGGAAGCTTAGGCGTGAGAGTCAGGCTCCCTTTCAAATTATATCTCATCTCTTTTTCTATATGATCTTTTATGATCTTTACAAGGTTACTTCAAAATGGAAGTAAGCTAGGTGTGGCGGTACCATCTCCTCAAACTTAGCACTAAATATGTTGAGGCAGGTGGATCACTGTGAGGTTGAGGCCAGCTTGGGCTGCATATAAGACCCGATCTCAAGAAAACAAACACAAACACGCTGTGGAGAGTTCAGTCAGTGCAGTGTTTGTCTTGCAGTTATAGTACCTAAGCTTAATTTCTGGGGTCTGTATGAAAGGCCTTGAGCAATGGCCTTCATTGGAGCTGCAGCAGGCAGTCTCTGTGACTGGATGGCCATTCAGTCTATACTTGTGGGCAAGTTCCATGCCAGTGTGTTCCAGAGAGTCTATCTCAAAAACAAAGGTGTGTGGAGCAAGACGTTGTCCTGTGGCTTTCATATTCACTTGTGTATGAACACACACACATACACAGCACACACAGCACAGATATACAAAACCAACCAACAGAAGTAAAAATACTGAGCTAATGTTTTTGAAATTAAATGCTTACGGTTTTGTCTCTTCCGTGTCTGTGTGTGTGTGTAGTAGTAGTAGGCTTTTGGCAGTTAATTTCTTTGTTTTCCCTCTCTTCTAGACCTGATTGTCTTTCTGACCTTTTAAAATTCCCATAAGATGCATTTGTAACATAATTTGAAGCATTTAACTTACAATATTTTCTCTAAGAAATATATTTTGTTTCTTTTACTTTTTTTTTAAGATTTATTTATTTTATGCATATGAGTACACTGTAGCTGTCTTCAGACACACTAGAAGAAGGCATCAGATCCCATTACAGATGGCCATGTGGTTGCTGGGAACTGAACTCAGGACCTCTGGAAGAGCAGTCAGTGCTCTTAACCGCTGAGCCATCTCTCTAGCCCTCTTTTACTTTTTTAAAGAAAAGGTCTCATGTGCCCCCACCTGACCTTCAACTCAGTGTGTAGCTGAGAGTGACTGTGAACTTTTGGTTCTTTTGTCCTCACCTCTCGGGGTCTGGGGTCACAGGTGTGTGCTGTCCTCCCCTGCCTCACTTGCAGCCTCTGACTGAGTAATGAGGAGAGCAGTATGGGAAAAGGAAAGGCTTAAGTAAGCAGCGGCATTTGGGGATTCTGCTCAGTTGTATGTGTAAAGCCCCTGCGTTGATCCCCAGAACCAGAAAACAAAGAGTCCCTCAAAATATAAGGAAACACAGCCTCCCTCTAAAAAAAGCACACACACACTCACACAGGCATGAGAGTGGGAGAGAAACAAATCAAAAACAACCATGTGTGATTGGAGGTGGAGACAGTGGATCCCTGGGATGACCGGCTCGGCAGAATTATAGTGCAGTGAGAGACCCTTCTCAAATGAGCCACACACATGAACACACACAATTACTGATTTGTGGTCAGTTGTGAATATTGGTGTGTGCCTATGGCATTGGCTAGCTGCTTGGCAGACTACAGTGGGACAATCACATAGGTTGAAGAGTTTGAGACCAGCCTAGGCAACAGCCCATATGTAGTGTGTAGTTTCTACTATCCTGCTTTAAGCTCTGAGCAGACTGTGCTACCAGCCACTGCCCTGGTTCCCTTAGATCTGTGGGTGAAAGACACACATACACATTTGCTCATTTTTAACTTGCCTTACTGCTCAGTGGCTGGGCTCTTCTAAGCCTCCAGTGGGTAGGTGCCCTTCCTTTACTCCTTGCTCAGCACCCTAAATTTGCCCTCAAATTTGTGTTTCTAATCTCCTGCTTGCCCAATTGGGAAAGTGGCCAATGGTCACTTACCGGAGATCTCACATGACTGATGGCAAATTCCCTTTCTTCTTCTTCTCCTCCTCTTCCTCCTTCCTCCTCCTCCATCTCCTAACTTGCTTGTGGGAACCTGGAAGTCTCACCTTTCCACCAAACCATTGGTGGTTTGCAGGTTTGCATCTTTATTGATTGATCAAGAACCAGATGGGGAATAGGACCGTCAGTGTTTCCATACAGATTCACATCAAAGCATCTGAACCACCCCCTACACCCATTCCAGCACTCACATAGCAGTTGGAAACTGAACCCAGATCCTCTGCAAAAGTGACAAGTGCTTTTGCCTACTGAACTATCTTGCCAGCCTGTTTTTATTTTGTTGTGACCAGGTCTCAGCCTACTGTGGCCTGCAAGTCAGTATGTAGCTGAGTGACCTTGAATCCTGATCTTCCTGTTTCTACTTTTCTTGTTATGGGGTTATAGGTATTGCTCAGCTAAAATTTGGTATTTTTAAAAATATGGCAGTTTGGGCTGAAGAGACAGCTCAGAGTATTGGCTATTCTTCCTGAGGACCCAGGTACAGTTCCCAGCACCTGTATGTCAGTATATAGTTGTGTTTAACTACTTCCAGGTGACTCGATGTTGTACTGGGGCCTCCATAGGGCACCAAGGATGCAGGCAAAATACCTGTGCACACATTAAAAAATAAAGGTCCCCCACACAATAGGGTTCTTAACTCCCGAGCTATCCTAGCCCTCAAACAGTGATTCTTTTGAGTAGGAGGACTATTAGTCTTCCATTACTGTGAGAGAGTATGTAAAATAAGCAATATAAAGAACAAGAGGTTTATTTTGGCTCATGGTTTCAAGTTTTCAGTCTGTTGTCACTTGTTCAAATTGTGTTTGGGTCTGTAGTGAGACTGAAGATTATAAACAGATTGGAGAAAGGCTGCTGCTCTCATGGAGGCTATAATGTAAAGAAAAAGAGGAAAGGCCCAGATTCCTAGAGTTTCCTTCAAGGACACGCCTCCTAGTGGCCCGCTTCCTTTTATTGGGCCTCACCTCTCAGGGCTCCAGTGTTTGCTGATGGCATTATCAGTTGGGACCAGGTCTCATCATCTGAGCCAGCCTACCTTTGAAGGACAGTGAAGATGCAGATCACGAGGGTCGTATTTGTGGACTGCTCACTGGGATACAGTATTCCTAGTCTTTCTTGTTAGGAGATAAGCAATTTTCTCTTCTGGAGGAAACAACCAGAAAGGACCTCAAAGTCTAGTTAAATCTTTCACAATTTTTTTAAGGTGATGATCTTGATAGTGGATTTTTTTCATTGTTGATTAAATGATTTTGTTTATTTGTTTCTTTTTGTTTTTTTGGGTTTTTTTTTTTTTTTTTGTGAGACAGTTTTTGTGTTTAGCCCTGGTTATTCTGAAAGTTACTCTGTAGATTGGACTGGCCTCAAATTCAAGAGATTTGTCTGCTTCTGCCTTCTGAGTGCTGGGATTAAAGGTATGAGCCACAACCACCCTAGCTTTTGTTTTAAAATTTTATTAGTTATTTATTTTATGTATATGAGTACACTATAACTGTCTTCAGACACACCAGAAGAGGGCATCAGATCTTATTACAGATGGTTGTGAGCCACCATGTGGTTGCTGAGAATTGAACTCAGGACCTCTGAAGGAACAGTGAGTGCTCTTAACCGCTGAGCCATGTCTCCAACCCCTTGTTTTATGTTTAACAGTTTCTTTTTTGTTTGTTTTTAAGTTTTAAATGTCTTTAAGTTTAGAGCTAGTAATGGGATGAAGTGACCATCACTATCCTATTCTACTTGCGAGGGACCTCACCTCTGCTTCCATCCTCATTCATTTACTTAGTGTTCCCAGGATGGTCTTCCAAGTCCTTCAGCCTCAGCTGACATGGAGAGCTACCACTTTCCTGACAGTCAGCACGAGTCTGCCTGAGCTCCAAGGCCACAGCCTGATGCTTCTTAATCTTCCTTCTAGGTCCTGACTCTTGATCCAGCCATACACATGAAGCCAAAGGAGCAGGTTGCCGGCATTCATCCCCATGGCTTTTTGAATACTCTTGATGACAGAATATCCTTTTCACCAGACTCTGTTCTGGAACCAAGCCTATCTAGTCACTCTGACATTGACTCATTTTCACAAGCAAGTCATAATGCTTCTCAGGTATCTGGGTTCCCCAAATATCCTTCAACTGCGAAAGCATCACCTGTGGACACTTGGAAAAACCATGCATTCCACAGTGAAAGTAGGACCAGTTCCACGATCCCTTCACGCTACACCATCACTAGCAACGATATCTCAGTCAAAACTGTAGATGAAGAAAACACTGTCACAGTGGCCTCAGTCAGTCAGTCCCAGCTTCCAGGTACAGCCAACAGTGTCCCAGAATGCATTTCATTGGCTTCCCTGGAAGATCCTGTGATGTTGTCTAAGTATGTATTTCAGTGACTGGCTTATAACGTATTAGACTTATGATGTCTGGTTGAATGATGAAAGTGATTTCTATTGGACCACAGCAATATAAAAATCTTAATGAAATATAAGTAATGTGTCTTTTTTTTTTTAACTATTGGCAGCTTTATTGAAGTGAAAGATAAGGCTGGGCATAGTGGCACATGTCTGTAATTTCAGCACTTGGGGGGGCAGATGCATGTGAATTTCTGTGAGTTCCTGGCCGGCCTGGTCTATATATTGAGTTTCAGGCCAGCCAGGACTGCACAGATAGACCTTGTCTCAAAATAAAAAACAACGGTGTTGACAAAGGCATCTAGAAAGTGGGAGCTAATCAGAAGGCTTCTGTGTCTAGAGCACACGGGGCATCTGCTTTCTGAGGTGAATGGAGCAACAGGCTGTACTCTGGCTGAGAATGACTGTGGTGTGCGTGTGTCAGCTACTTTTCTCATCACTGTGACCAAATACCCGGCTATAGCATCTAAAGGAGGAAGGGTTTATTTTGGCTCACAGTTTGGGGGGATGCAGTCCATCATGGGGAGAAGGCATGGTGGCTGGGTGGTGGGCCTAAGAACTGCTCATAGGATGCCTGCCATCAGGAAGTGCAGAGAGATGATACTGGTGCTCAGCATGCTTTTTAACTTTTTGCCCTTTTTATTTAGTCTGGGATTGGTGCTCCCCCTTCCCCCACTCATGGTGGGTCAGTGAAACCTCTCTGGAAACACCCGACACACCTCTGTGTCTCCTAAGTGATTTCTGTCAAGTTGACAGTGAAGATTAACTGCCACAGGTCCACCTCTTTCAGTTTGACTCTGAAACACATGGCTTGAATCATGAGGCTGTGCCCTTGCTTGTCTCAAGGGGTAGAGGATGCCCTGTCCTAAGAGTGTCTTTCCTTCTTACCAACAGGATCAGGCAGAACCTCAAGGAAAAGCATGCACGACACGTAGCGGATCTTCGAGCTTATTATGAGTCAGAGATAAGTAGTCTGAAGCAGAAACTGGAGGCCAAAGACGTTTCTGCTGTTGAAGAGTGGAGGAAGAAAAACGAAGTTCTTGTGGACAGGTGAGACTCCCATGGAGCTGTTTCTCCAGCCTGGGCAGATTTCTTCTGTATAGAATATCATGATTGGAAGATGCTTGAAAAGTCTACACTTTGCCTCTGAAAATTTAAAACAAAGCCATGTAGACCAGGTCATATCTAGAGACATGAGTGATTATTCTTAAAGATTTGAACTTACCTCATTCTCTCTAATAACTGACACAAAGCCATGCCTTTAATATGGGTAAATCTATGATGTACACGGAGCTAACAAATGGAGAGGTATATCATATGTGGAGTATTTAATACTGTGGAGTTCTGGGAAAGCCTGGAATGTGGGCCTGCAAGATGGCTAAACAGGGAACACACTTCCCACCAATCTGGTGACCTGAACTTGATCCATGGGACTCACATGGTGGAGGGAGAGGACTAGCTTTAAGTTGTCCTCTGACCTCTACACACACTACACATGCACACACAGACATGTACACAAAATAAGAAGTTTGGGACTGCTCTGCTCATTCTTGTATGTGCTTTACTCCTTAGAGCACTGTTTAGTGTTAGAAACCAGGTGAGTCCATTGCTTAGGATTCAGTGTAAACAGGTGGAGGGTTAGGTGAGTAGTGAGAGTCTACGGGGATGTGGGGGACCACAAATACTTAGTGAATAATTCACCACTAGGCAATATAATAAATAGTTATTAGTTCTTGTGTTTGTTAATGTGGGTGCTTGAGGGCTCAGAGAGTCGGCTCAGTGGTTAAGGATGCGTACTGCAACTGGATGTGGTAGTCTACACCTTTAATCCCACCCACCCCTCTGGAGACAGATGGATCTCTGAGTTTGAGGCCAGCCTGATCGGCAGAGTGAGTTCTAGGACAGTCAGAACTACACAGAGAGCTACTTCCTGCAAAGAACAAAAACCAAACCAAACCAAAAAAGAATGTGTACTGCTCTTCCCGAAGACTCGAGTTCAGGTCTTCGCACCAGTGTCAGGAGGCGCCAAGTGCCTTTAACTTGAGCTTCAGGGGTTGATGTTATGGGGAGCTCACTGGACACGATCACTCAGACAGTGTGTAGCCAGTTGAAAGTCTTTATTCGAGCTGGTTGGGACAACATTCAAGTGTTCATGGGCCTCCCTGGCCTTGTGTGTCTGGAACAATGGGGTTTTAAGGGCAGAGACCTCCTCCAGGCTTCTCCTCCAGGCAGCTGCAGAGTAAGCAGTTTTAACAGAAGCTAAGATAAGTGGTTAGCTGGAGGAGGAGGCACACAGCAAGCAGTTTTAACAGAGACGATAAGTTAGCTAGGACGTGCTGACCTTTATTCCTAGAATAGAGTTGGGTAGTTTTCCGTGGGATTTTCTATCAAGGAGATCAAATTCTAATTTAGCCTGAAAACAACCTCAGCAAGAATATCCCCATTTTAATTTGGTACCCTCTTCTGGACTCTGCATACCTGCACCCTTTCCCACCCAACACACACACACACACACCCCACAAACGTGGAAGAAAGATTGTGAAGCTGAATTTAAAGTGTTAAACATAGACCTGGCATGTAGTCAGTGTTAACCCATTCCTCATGGTTTGATCATTAAACACAAGTCAGATGGTAGCTGAATTTTGTTTTGCAAAGGAATTCTTCTTTATAAAGGTCATAGGGGCTGGGGCTCAGCAGTTAAAAGCATATATTTCTCTTCCAGAAGGATCTAAGTTCATTCCTAGCACCCATGTCAGGCAGCACACTACTGCCTATAACCCTACTTCCTGGGGATCTACTGCGTCTGGCTTCCAATGACAGGCAGACACACACACACACACACACACAGACACACACACAGACACACACAGACACACACACACACACATACTTGTTAAAGATAAAATAAATCTTGGGTCTAGAAATGACTCAGTAGTTAAGAGCATTGGCTGCTTTTTCAGACAACCCTGGTCCAACCTCCAGCACTCTTGTAGCAGCTGATAACTGTCTATAATTCCAGTCTCAGGAGATCCCGTGCCCTCCCAGACAGTAGTACCTTATGGCATGCAGACATTCACACAGAAAAATACCTATACATGTGAGATAAACTCTCCAAGGATTAATTAGAAAATAAAGTAGTGTTGTCTCTGCCCTCTCAAACTGCCATCCTACAAACAGGGATCAGGTGATGCAGTTGTTGAGCTAAGTCGGCAGTTTGTAAAGAACTCAATTCAGCTGGTTAAAAGAAGTGCCAAACCCGATAGAAAAGGATTCCAGATGATCGCCGTGGCCACAGCGATAGGATTTGCTATGGGATTCATTGGCTTCTTTGTGAAACTGATCCACGTCCCTATTAATAACATTACTGTGGGTGGCTGAGTCCTTTCTCATCCTGCGACTAGTGAACCAATGAGGGGTTGACAAACTCATGAAGTAAAACGTTGTCTGGAAAAAGATAATAATAAAAATGCAATTTTCCAAAACGATTCATACTTCAGGGCTGTGGAGATGGTTCAGTTGGCCAAGTGAATGTGAGTGTGAGGATTGGAATGTAAGAAAGAAGTTAGTAATTCTGGTGCCATGGAGGTGGGGACAAAAGGAACCCAGGGCTCACTGACCTGCCACTCTAGACTAATTGGTGACTTCCAGGCAAAGAGAGACTTTCTCAGAGGTGTGTGGCAGTCCTGCAGATGACAGCTGATTCCTCCAACTTCTTCACACATTATACGTTCCACAAAAAGAGCAGTGCATTAATGTTGAGTTTGAAATAGCTCAGGAAGGATGCTGTGCCCTGACTCCCAACGGCCCAGCTCTTTATACCCTTCCAGAGACTGTAATGCACACTTGTATGTCCAGGCAGAGATTTTATACTAACATCAAGCCATTCTGTACAGTGTTCTCTATTTTAAAAATATAAAATTTAAATATCAAATTATGTATAATGAATTCCCTGTTTTAAGTGTGCAGTTTGGTGGCTGAGATCTATTCACATTGTTGTGTAGCCTTCAAGTACCATTCAGTTCGTTTTTGACTTGCAAAGCAAACTCTGGGTGGGAGTACCAGATGCCAGGCCTGGCAGTCTGGGTTTGATCCCTGAAAATTACAAGGTGGAAGGAAAGAAGAAGAGATTCCTGCAGTTGTTTGCATGCATGCGCTGGTGTGTGTACACATACACATGTACACACACACACACACACACACACACACACACACACACAGCAGCAGCAGCAGCATGTATGCACCCTCACTCCCATAGAATAAATAAATGAAAAAAAAAAAAAACCCTGAAATTCTATTCTGGAGATGTACCTCAGTCGGTACAGTGCATGTATAGCATGTGTGAGGTACCAAGTTCAGTCCCCAGCAGCCTCCCTCCCCACAGTGTAAATATATAAATGTTGGAAAAAGAAAAGTGAAAAACAAACATCAGTAAAGAACTGAAGCCCTGAGCTCACTGGTCATTCCCTCCCTGGCCCCGGTCACCTCTGTGTTCCCCATGAACTTGCACAGTCTGCAAGTGAAGTCCCGGTATTTACCATTTCTTCGTGTGTGTGTGTGTGTGTGTGTGTGTGTGTGTGTGTGTATGTGTGTGTGTCTGTGTGTCTGTGTCTGTGTCTGTGTTCCTGGGAATGGAAGAGCCAGGCTCCTACAGAGGTTTGGTATGTGCTTTATTGCTAACATACAGGGACAGACTTACTTTGCTCAACACATCCTCAAGACTGGGCCATGGCATTAGAATTTCCTCTACTTTGGGCCTAGTAATCTTGATCATCACAAATGCCATGTTTGGGTTTCTGCTGAAGGACACAGTTCCCTCCACCTTTCATTTTACTGCTGGGAATATTTCAGTATCTCTTCACATCTTACCGTTCTCACCTTTTTTCCCCCTCTGGTACTGATAACGGAACTCAAGGTCTCGTGCTGTGTTCTAAACTTGATATATCCTAAGGATCATTCTGATCATTGCTTTACCCTTTTATCTTTAGAAACTGGACTATCCGGGATGAGCTTGTACGAAAGTGGTGTCTTGGGTGTTGGCTAATACTTGGGAGCTTCATTCTACTTATTGGGAAGCTTCTTAGGTTTGTTTAATGCTCGTAAGTGAAATTATTTTGTTTTCTAACTGATTCTAAATTTTTTTCTAGATGTGGCCAGCTGGATAGTGCATTGAATGAAGCTACTAGTCGAGTGCGAACGCTTGAAAAGAAGAACAATTTGCTAGAAATAGAAGTGGTACGTGCTTGTTTGAGGGGCTGGCTCTAGTACATGGTGTTTAAAATGTGCGGATCACAGTGTAACTTGGAGTGTAGATGTTGGGTTTGTTGTTTGTTTTGTTTTGTTTGCTTGTTTATTTATTTATTTAGGGAGACAGGGTTTCTCTGTGTAACCCTGGAACTCACTTTGTAGATCAGGCTAGCCTTGAACTCAGAGATCCACCTGCCTCTGCCTCCCAAGTGCTGGAGTCAAAGGTGTGAGGCACCATGCTTTATAAGCAAAGTTTTGGTTTAAAAAAAAAAAAAAAGCCAGTTTTGTTCTATACATTGTCTCTGCTTTAATGCCTAGTTCCCTTCTGGGTAGAATTCAGGTCCTTGCTAAGCGAGGCCACTGTCTAGAAACTGAGTCACTTCAGCCCTTTGTTGCTCACTTCAGCCCTTTGTTGCTTTGTTCTAGTTGGCTCTGTCTAAGTGGTAAACTCCACCACAAAGTTAGGGATTAGTGTCTCTTGTTAATCTTACTTTCTGTTGTTTTGTTTAGAGATGGCGTCTTGCTGTGTTCTAGCTTAGAGTGGTCTTGGACTCGTGGGCTTAAGCAGTCTTTGCAACTCAGCCTTTCAAACCAGTGGGATTGAGGCACTAGGTATTGGACCCAGCCTTACATTTGACATCCTGTGCCCTGGTACCTATATAGTATTCCAGACATAACCATTGAATGAATGCTAACATGTGATCCGCATTTTTAATTTTGTATTTTCATAGAGTATAGTTTAAAAACCCCCATTCCACAACATACTAGTCTGGAGCATCATATTCTAGGACAGTTTCATAATTCCTCTGATGTTTGTGGTTATTTTTTTCTTCACTGGGGTGATCCACAAACAGTCCTGTCTATGCAGGCCCTGGAATCATTGTATCCCTGTTTAGTTGTTTCTGCGCCCACCTTTGGTTAATTTTATGGCATTGTTCCGTTTCATCAGAGTGGTTCTTTCTGGACTCTGTCCCGGGACATAACAGAATGTTAGTTATTTCCATCTGTATGTTTTGCTCTAATGCACATAATTTTTAGCTAAGAACAAGGCACCTTTCTCACTGAGAGTGGTTTCTCTATCTTTCCTGTATAGAAGGACTTGAGAGAACGCTTCAGTGCAGCCAGCAGTGCCTCCAAGATTTTGCAGGAACGGATTGAAGAAATGAGAACAAGCAATAAAGAGAAAGATAACACCATCACTCGGCTAAAGTGTCGGCTGCAGGATCTGGAAGAAGCCTTTGAGAATGCTTACAAGCTCTCAGATGATAAAGAAGCAAGGCTGAGGCAAGAAAACAAAATGTTTCAAGATGTAAGTAGTCAACCCAGGAGCTCAACACTATGCTGTCTGACTTCAGACAGAAACAGCTTAAGGGAGAAAGGGTTGATTTTGGCTTACAGCTCAGGAAGGGGAAACCATGGCTACAGGCAGGGAGAGTGTGGTGGCAGGAGCAGGAAGCTATGTGGTCACATGACAGTCACACTTAGGAAATAGTGAGCAGGGAGTCTACCCAGGCCATAAAACCTCAGGGCCCAGGCCTTGGTGCTCACTTCCTCTGGGAAGTCTCCACAACCTTCCCAAAAAGTGCCAGTAGCTTGGGAACCGAGTGCTCCAGCGGAAGCCTGTGGGGACCATTTCCCATTCAAAGCATAGCCACTCCAAAGTAATGCGCTAAGTATGCTCTGGAGTGGTGGTGACTTTCCTAGGCACGTTTTGCTCTAAGCCTTAGACTCTAAAGTAACTGCTCATAGCTCCAGATCCTCTCTTTATGGAAGCCATCACAGTAGTTCTGCAGCAGGAAGTTAGCTGTAGAAGGCTGGCTGAGCTCCCTCACTCTTTGGTTTCTAGTGAGTCAACTTTCGAGCTGTCATAACATCTGTGTCTGGCAGGGTAAAATGATGTAAGTCAGATTTAGAGTAGAGTTCTTTGTGAGAGAGGGTTGTACCATGTAGCCCAGACTGGCCTTGAACTCATGATTCCCTTGCCTCCATCTCTTGAGTGCTGTACTTACAGATGTTCACTTCCACGCCTGACTGTTTGTTACTGTTGTTTTTATGTGTTACCAGTCCCCTCCTACCCCATCCCATTGCACACATAGAGTCTAAGACCCTGTCTTAGTCAGGGTTTCCATTCCTGCACAAAACATCATGACCAAGAAGTAAGTTGGGGAGGAAAGGGTTTGTTCAGCTTACACTTCCACATTGCTGTTCATCACCAGAGGAAGTCAGGACTGAACCTCAAGCAGGTCAGGAAGCAGGAGTTGATGCAGAGGCCATGGAGGGATGTTGCTTACTGGCTTGCTTCCCATGGCTTGCTCAGGCTGCTTTCTTATAGAACCCAGGTCTACCAGCTCAGTGATGGTACCCCCCACAATGGGCTGGACCCTCCCCCCTTGATCACTAGTTGAGAAAATGTTTTACAGCTGGATCTCATGGAGGCATTTCCTCAACTGAGGCTCCTTTCTCTGTCTGTCATGTTGACACAAAACCAGTCAGTACAGACCCTAATGATATCCTTGTTGCTGGTGTGTGTGTGTGTGTGTGTGTGTGTATGTGTGTGTGTACTGTCTGTGGTGTATCATAATTGTTTATTTCTTTTTCCTTGTCCTGGGTGTTGTGGATAGAGTAGAGGACATTATACAAGCTATACTCCCAATATAGGTCTATCTGTGATCCTTTAGAGCCAGTTTGATTTCTTTTTTCTTTTTTTTTTTCTTTTTCTTTTTCTCTTTTCAAGACAGGGTTTCTCTGTGTAGTCCTGACTACTCTAGAACTTAAGATTTGCTTGCCTCTGCCTCTAGAGTGCTGAGATTAAAGGCATGCACTATCTAGCTTAGTTTGATTTCTTACTTTAAAAAACCTGATTATGTATGTGTATGTATGATGCATGAGTGTGGGCACATGTGTGTGGAGGTCAGAGGACAACTTTCAGAAGCTGATTCTTCCACGGTGGCCTACAAGGACTGAGCTCAGGCTTGCACATCAAAAGCTTCTACTTCATGAGCTGGTTTTTAAAGAGTTATTTATTTCTGTTTTGTGTGTATGAGTGTTTTGCCTTCATATACATGTTCTGTGTGCTTGCTTGGTATAGACAAAGGCCAGAAGAGAGTGTCAGATTCCGTGGAACTGCTGTTAGGTGGTTGTAAGCTAAGTGGTGCAGGGGACTGACCCTGATCGTCTGGAAGGGCAGCCAGTGTTCTTAGCTATGGAGCCGTCTTTCTAGTTCTCAGGTTTCAATTTTTTATGTTGATTTAATTTACTTAAAATTGGATTCATAAAACATTGATACTGGATTTGGTTCCAGGTTGTCTGTTTTTTCATAAAGTTTCTTTTACATTTATTTCACTTGTATGTTTGTTCGTTTTTGTATGTGTGTGTCTACACACATGCACATATCATGATATGTAGAGGTTAGAGGACAACTTGTGGGTCTTGGGACTCAAACTCATTTTGTTGTCTAGGCAAGGGCCCTCACCTGCTACCCTGCTGACTCTCTTAAAATTTAATATCTGGATTCTTAAGTTATGATACTTAGGTGATCTGAAATCGTTTTGTCTTGACATCTTGCTCCCATCCAAGGACCTGCTTCTTCCTGTGGTCTTAGACGTTACTGTCATGGAATTACACAGACCTGCTTTCCCGAGTCTGAATGGAAGCTGGACTGGTAGTGAGGTCCTCACATCACCTGTGGACAGGCTGCAGTTGCTCTAATCCATTTGATGGCCTGTGACTTCTACCTCCCACCTCTGCTGTGGGCAGCTGGTCTTTGTCTCTGCTGTGGTTCCTCTCTGGACATGTTGGGGTCTTGCCCCACCTGAAGTGATGCAGTGTGGTTCTGTGATCCTTGTTTTGTGGGGCTTTCCCCAGTGTTCACTCTGGGAGTTTTCTGTTTTCTCAATTGGATTTTGTTTCTGTTCTTTTTAGAGTTCTTATTAGACAGATGTTGGATTTCATATTGATTCTTTAACTTTTAAACCTCTTTTTCTTATTTTAACTTTGTGTTTTGTTCGCTTGTTTTTAAAAGATAGAGACTCTATTATATAGTCCCTCACTGTTCTGGAACTCACTGTATAGACCAGACTAGCCTCAAACGTATGAATATATATGCTTGCCTCTGAGTGCAATAAAAGGTGTATATACATCCATTCCAGAGTTTTAGTAGACTGTATATTTTTTTCCTGTGTACTGAAGTGTTTTATCTGAATGTAAGTATGTGCATCACGTGCATGCAGTACCTTCAGAGGCCAGAAGAGGGTGCTATATCTCCTGGAACTGGAGGAGTCATGAGCCATCCTAGTGTGCTGAGAATTTAACCTGGGTCCTCTGGAAGAACAAGCAGTGCTCTTACCCACTGAGCTATTTCTCTAGGCCTAGGTGTTGTTTAAAAAAATCCCTCTTTAGGCAGTGACTCCCCTAAATACTCTGTTCTATTCTAATGACTTCCCACCCCACCCACATCCATCATTTTTTTAAATGTGCTTTTATTTTCAGCCCTGCCTTCTGTTCCTCTCATTCCCTTCTTATGTTTTAATGTTCAGGCCTTTTCTATATAGAAAAGTGCATTATCTGTTAAGATTGACTTTTTCAAAGCTTACTAGGAAGTAGCTTTGCTGGGAATAGACCTTGGGTCCTCTGAGGGGCAGCACGTGCTCTTAATCACTGAAGTGCCTCTTAGAATTCCCTGTCACTCCAGCTCCACCGTGCCCTCTTCTAGCCCCTTCAGATATCCATACACATTTTTCTCTTTCCCTCTCCCCCTCGACCCCTTTCTCCTCTCCCTCTCTGTACCCCCCTCCCACACATTAAAAAGAGAAAAGGGGGCTGGAGAGATGGCTCAGCAGTTAAGAGCACTGACTGCTCTTCCAGAGGTCCTGAATTCAATTCCCAGCAACCACATGGTGGCTCACACCATCTATAATGAGATCTGATGCCCTTTTCTGGTGTGTCTGAAGACAGCTACAGTGTATTCATATACATAAAATAAATCTTTACAAAGAGAGAGAGAGAAAGGGGGTAGCTTTGTAGCTCTGGGCAGAGTGGCTTACTGGTGGGCAGCATCCTTAGAATGGATGTATGGATGAGGACGAGGGTTGCAGAGCTGTCTTAGTTCCTGTAGGTCTGTTCTATTGGGCATATTGGTCTTTGTAGAGACTTCTCTGACACTGCCAGGCCTAGCACCCATGATCCAGTGTCAGGCAGAAAAAGGCAGCAAGGCTCTCAGGCAGGAGTCTTAACCTACGCCCTCTTTTCCATCGTATGTCTTATATGTGTTCTCACTTGTGCCTGGTAGCCCTGAATGGCAGCTGGTTTGGGCAGTCACCTAGTGGCATGGGATGTGGCAGGGCCTGGAATTCCCCTGTTTTTTTAGATAAGTTTCTGTTATTTATAAACCATTCCCGTACCTTCTGCTATAGCCGTGTGTTCTGTCCTCATCTTGGGCCTTTCTGGGGCGCCCACTGTGTAAGGTCTGACTGGCCTCAAATTTGCCGTCCTTCTCCTTCAGCCTCCTAATGCTGGGATGACAGGGCTGTACCACCGTATGTATTTTTAAATAATACTGGGCGTTTTGGTATTGCATTTTTATTCTCTAAAATAGATGTAGGAAAATCAAATAAAAATTTAAAAGACTTTACAAATACATTTTACTATTATGTTAAGGGCTTGTATTGCTGCTGTTTTGTTCTGCTTTTAAAATTGTTTCAGAGTTAAAAGGCTTTCAAACATTCTATCAGGAATCGTCCCATCCCCTTTTCCAGAACCATTGCTTCTCTGTTGGCCTTTCCTTATGACCGTGGCAGTTTGAAGAGTGCTGTTCCTTTGTTACCTGTCTAGTTCTGTGTTCAATTCTCTCTTCTCTTTGCAGCTCTTAGGAGAGTATGAGTCCCTCGGCAAAGAGCATGGGCGAGTAAAGGTAAGGGCAAAGGCTCTGATCTGGGTTTTACACAGGGCTTCCATAGGTACTGGCTTGAGAAGCAAAAGACCTGGTCCTTCTTCCCATTCTCTATCTATAGGTGTTTGAAACAGTGTTTATAGTGTTTGCCCTTCCTGTGCTGATATCTTTATTTTCAAATGTCTGCCCTACCTGACTGATATATTTGTGAGGTCTGTTAATTTGCCAAATGCCATTGAATGGCCGTTGCATTTGATGCGGGTTGAAAAGAAACTGGGCAGAAGAGTTTATTGCATATACTCAGATGACCATCTTCTCCCTGTAAGTGTAAAATCAGAATGCTCAAAGCAGTAGTTTTTATAGGGAAGTAAAAACCTGTACATTGTATCTGCATTCTTAACTGAAGCTGTTTGGAGTTGCATATCTGGTCTTGGTGAGTGCCCATAGTAATGCTGGAAGTGATGTTTCCAGCCAGTCTACTGAATGCAGTAGGAAATTATGGATTTATAAGGTTAGTGGACCCCTGTACCTACAGCTAAGACTGAGTTCATTGTGCCTGTACATCATTGAAGGTTTTCCTTGTACAGTTCTGCTAAGCCTTGGACCTAAAGTAGATCCCTCTTACTGTGAGCCTGCTTCTAGTTAGGCAGGCAGGGGTGCATCTGTTAGAGTCCCTGGGATAGACCAGTTTACGCTGTCACTTCCCCCTTGAGTTGCCCAGATTGGTTCCACAGCTCATGTCATCCTGGCTGAGTTCCACTGCAGTTAAGAGCTGGCTGTGTGGCCTCACATTTGCTTTATATTAGGCTTTGGAGTAAAAAGTTCTATCTGCATGCTTATCTTCAGTTATGTAAATTCTTGCTCCCCTTAGGATACATTAAACACAACTGAGAACAAATTGCTTGATGCCCACACTCAGATTTCCGACTTGAAAAGGTAGGTGTCCTACTAATAAAATGCACTGCTAATTGTCCCATTTGAGATCTAGTTTTTATCCTAATCTTTGGACATGCAAATGTATTATGTTTTACCTTAGAGATTTTTAAGCGATTAGAATATATTGGTGGTTGAGTCTGCATTTCTCCAGACATTTTGCTTTGTTTCTCTCAGCATAATAAGTCTGATCATAAATGATCCAATATGGGAATGATTAGAAATACGTAAATTAGGGCTGGGGAGGTGGCTCAGTGGTTAAGAACACACACTACTTACTCTTCCAGAATATGAAGGTTCAGTTCCCAGCATCATGGGAGGTGAATTGCAACTTCCTGAATAACGTGTACATGTACATACTATTAAAATTAATTCTTTTAAAAAATTTTTAATGATGAAAACAAAAATACATCTAAATCGAAGCTTCTGGAAAAACCATTTGTTCTTCCCTGTCTTGTATCGCTCCTCAAACTTGACCCTGGCCTCCCACCTGGCCTTGCACTTCAATACTGGGTCTCTGAACACATCCTTGTTGACAACAGTTTTGTCCAAGGGGATGTCCACAGAGTACCTTGTGGGCATGAAGTGGTTGTAGTTATAAACTTTCACAGAGGACTTGATCTTGGATCGCTTGGCGATTTTCTTCTTGCCCATGGCAGCTGTCACTTTTCGGGGATAATGGTCAATTCCAGCCACCAGGGCATGGCTGTAAGGACCGTCTGATGTATCATCATCAATGTTCTTCACGATGACGGCTTTACGTCCTGAGTAGCGTCCAGCCAGGACCAGCAACACCTTCCTGGGTTTCATGAACTTGCCCATTTCGACAGCAAGCAGCCGGCTTAAAATTAATTCTTTAAAAAAGGAATATTTAAATTGACCTTTAAGTATACCTTTTATAATTTTGTTTGGGTCAAATCAAACCCCAAGGTTAGAGAGTCACTTTAATCTGAAAGGTGTATACAGAAAAGAGCTGATTTGTCACTTCTCTGATCCATTCACTCCTTCCCACACTGGAGAATGTGTCTGTTATGCTAGAGCCGTTGCTTTCCAAGCTTGCGGGCATTCCCTCAGTCATGTCCTCCAGATATCATGTCCCTCAGCCATGTCCCTAGGCCATCCTGCTGGCCCAGTACTAAAGAATGGAAAAGAGGGGCAGCGAGCTGATGACTCCCCCATATCCCACAAGGTGGCAGGAGAGAACTGACTCCTGAGAGTCACTTGGCCTCTGACTTCCATATAAACACACACACACACACACATGCCTGAACACACACACACACACACACACTATTTGAAATAAATTTAAAGAAAGAAGGAAAGGAAGGCTGTGCTAAGTGGAAACAGACTGGGGTGGTTATCTTCTAGTGAGAAAATTGAAGAGAGCTTTTATTATGAACATGCTATAAATAGGATGAATTGCTGCCTCCTCTCTGAACTGAAAGTTGTTGAGAATATTTTACTTTTTATTATGTCTGCAGAGCCCAGTGTATTTGTTGCCCTGATTGTTCCTGTTTTTTCTTTTTTCTTGTTTTCTTTTTTTTTTTTTAACTTTTCCAAGTTTAATGGAGCCATTTTACTATGAAGAAGATTTCCAAGCAGCAGGCTTTCACTGCCTCCCTGCAGAGGAGGGTTAAGTAACATGCGGCCGTTGAGCCGCACTTGTAGTCTGTGTCGATGTGCTTCATTTGTCTAACTGCTTTTGACCTAGGATGATCTCAAAGCTTGAAGCTCAGGTGAAGCAGGCAGAGCACGAGAGTATGCTGAGTCTTCGTCATGGCAATAAAGCTCCCTCGAGGCCATCCCGGGCCAAGTAAGTGACTCCACTCAGTGTCCCTGCAGTGGGGCCTGCTATTAATCAGAAAGCCACGGTGAATTATCTGTAGTCTTAGATGTACATTAAAGTCACAGTCACTGGACATCATCTACATCCCTATGAAGAAGCAGCTGTAAGGATAAGAAAAGCAGGTGGCGAGAGCCTAGGGCAAGCGTTGTGTTCCTGATGCTGTCTCCACCACTCTCCATGTGACCATAAGCATAGCTCCTACTTTTTTTACTCTGTCATTTTCATGTAAGCAACTTTCAAAAAAATACAGAAGTGGGTGTGGGGTTCCTGGAGCTGGTGTTACTGGTAGCTTCGAGCCACGAAACATGGGTGCTAGGAGCCAAACTTGGGGCCATTGCAAGAACAGTGAGCTCTGAGCCACCTCTCCATCCCTAAGCAATTTTTAATGAGAGTCATATATGAGATCATGTTTTTCAAGTGTTTCTTCTTCATATTTGCCATCATTTTCCTGCTTGGTTTTTCATTCTAGAATCTTTTTGTTGTCTTTGTCCTTTTACTCTGAGGATAATGTGGACAGTTGTGGCATTAGTTCACCCCCTCCCCCATCTCTATTCAATGTGGCTTACAGCCAGGCATGGTGGGACACACCTTTAATCTCCGCATTTAGAGGCAGAAGCATGGATCTCTGTGAGTGTGAGGCTACCCTGGTCTACATAGTAAGCTGGGGCTACATAGAAATACCTGTCTCTAAAACACAACAGTAACAAACACCAATGTGAACAGCGAATTCCTTTCTATGAACTGGACTACTTTGCTAGTTTGTTGACCTATGTAATGTCCTCCCACAACCTGAACTCCATCATCTTTCTGATGGGTGTAGTCCGACATTGTCCTGTACTCTGGATCTTTGAAAAGAAAGGAAACAGTCTCTCAAACTCAGTCCAACATTTAGTTGTGGGTATCTGCGTCTATTTCAGTCAGCTGCTGGGTGAAGCCTCTCAGAGGACAGCTAAGCTAGGCTCCAGTCTGCAAATGTAACAATATTAATAGTGTCAGAGATTGGTGCTTGCCCATGGGATGGGTTTCAGATTGGCCCAATTACTGGTTGGCTCTGTACCCCATTTTTAAATTGGGTTATTTGGTTTGTTGAATTCTTAAACTCTTTATATATTTTTGAATATTAGCTTTCTGTCAACTGTAGGGCTAGTAAAGATTTTTTCCCAATCTGTAGGTTGCTGTTTTGTCCTATTGACAGTGTCTTTTGCCTTACAGAAGCTTTTCAGTTCCATGATGTTCCCTATATCAATTTTTAAAAAATATTTATTTATTTATTTTATGTATGAATACACTGTGGCTGTCTTCAGAAACACCAGAAGAGGGCATCAGATTCAATTATAGGTGGTTGTGAGCCACCATGTGGTCGCTGAGAATTGAACTAAGGACTTCTGGAAGAGCAGTCAGTGCTCCCAACCCCTGAGCCATCTCTTCAGCCCCCCTCCTCCATATATTATTGATCTTAGAGCCTGAACCATTAACAATCTGTTGGGAAATTATCTCCTGTACCAATGTGTTAAAGGCTATTTCCCACTTTCTCTTCTTTGAGATTCAGTGTATCTAGTTTTATGTTGAGGTTCTTGATCCACTTAGACTTGAGTTTTGTGCAGGGTGATAGATATGGATCTATTTGCATTTTTCTGCAGACATCCAGTTAGACCAGCACCGTTTGTTGAAGATGCTTTCTTTTTCCATTGTATGGTTTTGGCCTCTTTGTAAAAAATTCTACCAGAGAACTCTTACAGCTGATAAACACCTTCAGCAAAGTGGCTGCATAGAAAATGAACTCAAAGACAAATGACAAACAGGCAGAGAAGGAAACTAGGGAAACAACAGCCTTCAAAATGGCTACAACAAATAATATAAGTATCTTGGTATCACTCTAACCAAGCAAGTGAACGATCTATGTGACAAAAACCTCAAGTCCTTGAAGATCTCCCATGCTCATGGATAGGTAGGATTAACAATGAAAATGGCCATTTTACCAAAAGCAATCTACAGATTCAATACAATCCCCATCAACATCCCAACATAATTTTTTACAGACCTTGAGAGGATATTTCTCAACTTCATATGGAAAAACAAAAAAATCCATGAAATCCAAAATAATTTAGACCAATAAAAGAACTTCTAGAGGAATTACCATCCTGACCTCAAGCTGTACTACAGAGCAATAGTGCTAAAAACGTCATGGTGTTGGTACAGAGACAGACAGGTTGATCAATGGAATCAAACTAAAGACCCAGAAATAAACTGACATTTTAGCTTTTGTTAATTGAAAGGCCTTTGGGGATGAATCTGGAGTAAGTTGTGGTTTTCTGCTTTAGTTCTCTAGAGTTGTCTTACTGTAATCTTTGGTTTAGTTTTTGCTTTTGAGACCGTCTTTATTATGTAGCTCTGGTTGGCCCAGCACTCAGTCTGTAGCTCAGGCTGGCCTCAAGCTTGCAGTGGTCCTTTCCCCTCTGCCCCCAAATACTGAGACTGCAGGAGTGCCCTGCCCTGGCACCTGCAGTCATCCTGGGTGACACGTCTACAGGAGAAGGCCTTAACTGCTAGAATTTGGTTCTTAATTATTATTTTGGTATAAAGTATATTAATAAGTAGTTCGTTACTTCATAGTGGTGTCTGTCAGAAAAATGAAGTGGTTTCTAACCTTCCTAAGCTGTCATTGTCAAAACACTTTCTGCATCTTTGTCGAGTTATCATAATAGAATATGATGGGTTCTTGTATTTAAAAGAAAAGTTAGGAACTGGAGAAAGGACATAGCAGTAAAGGCTCCCCTACTCCAGAGAGCCAGAGTGCTCAGCATCCACGTTGGCAGCAAACAGTCACTTGTAACTCCACCTCAGGGGGATATGACACCCTCTTCTGAACTTTGGGAACTGCACTCGTATACACAAGCTTCCACTCACAAACACACATATACCTATGATTTAAAAAGTGTACTAAAAATCTTTTTTTAAAGTAAAGAAAAATTAGGGCTGTGCTGTATCTCAGCAGCTAAAGACAGTTGCCACAGAGTGTGAACACCGAAGCTTGAGCCCACATGGTGGAAGGAAGGACCAGTTCCTGAGAGTTGGTTCCTGACCTCTGGTTTCCACACATGAACCATGACACACATGCGTGCCTACTCTCACAATAAAAAGAAGCCAATGGATCTTAAGAAAGAACATTTAGGCAGATGTAGCAGTGTATATGTTTGCAGTTCCAGCTCTTGGGAGATAGATGCTGGAAGGTCAGTCAAGGCCATCCTTGGCTACACAGCCTGGTCCATTCCAAGCCTGGGCTATGTAAGATCTTGTCTCAAACAGAAAACAACTCAAAGCAGACAGAAAGAACTGAAGGTAAAGATGAATTTTTGAGAACAAGCAAAAGAAGAGGCATAAAGTTTGGGATTCAAGAGTCTTTTGTGGGTTGGCATGCATGTGTGCCAGGGCTTCGAGGGTGCTGCTTATTCATATTGTTATGAGCAGGAGGCAGAGTGATCATATGTATGACCTGCAAAAGCCTGTGACCGTTCCCAGCGGCTAGGCCCCATTGCCCTAAGGTTCCATAACCTTCCCAAGTAGTACCTGTATCTCAGGACCAGATGTTGAAACACATGGGCCCGAGGGGGGCATTACATTTATACCATGATATGTGGCTGGGACAGCACAGCAGGAAGTCATGTAGCTCTGGGTGACATTGTGGATTAATCATAGCTGGCTTCCTAAGTTATTGTAGGCCCTGATATGGAGCCTTGCACATGTCCATTGCTTGGCCCAAATCTCCCCCCAAGCCCCCTCCCCATCCAAGCCCCCACAGCCCAACCCTGACCACACAACTCCCTTCCCTTGGTGGTCTTCCTCTGTCTGTCTTTCACCTCTAACCCAGGTGTTTATTTACTCCAAAACTCAACACAAACACAACTCTACAACCGATTGCTTTTCTCTCAGGTTTATATATTCAACTCTCAATCCACAAATCCTCTACACAACAAGATTGCACCAAATAGACAAAGATACAAACTGCCCTTCTGTGTGACGTATTAGACCTGTAAAATCCTTAATGTTCATAGCTTTTTGACACCAATGAATCCCACCTGGGTCCAGCTGGTCCTTGGGAAGCTCCATGTTGCCATGATCACTACCCTCCGTCCTCTGATCTCTGAGACCTCTGCCTTTTCTTCACCTCTCTTATCCCACCCAGTCACACTGGCTTTTCTTTTTTTTTTACTAATTAAAATGGGAAGGTTCAGATGATGTCACCTCTTGAGTAGTGACTGGGAAGCCCTTCTTGGGCTTCAGGACAATCTACAAGTCCATTGAGAATTCTCTTAATTTTATTTTAAGTTGTTTTGAGACAGGGTCTGTCTGTGTAGCCCTGGCCGACCTAGAACTTGCAATGTAGCCTAGGTTGCCTTATCCTCCTGACCGTTTAGCCTGAGTGCCAGGATTAAAGGTGTACGCCATTATACCTGGCATAGATTTTGAAGATTGTGTGTGTGTGTGTGTGTGTGCATGTGTGTGGTGTTCATTTGCCATGATATATATGGAAGTTAGAGGATAATTTCCCAGAATCCTTTACTTCCTTCAGTATATGGATTTGAGGGATGAAACCGAGTCATTAGTCTTTTGGGGTAAGTGCCTTATCCACTGACTCATCTCCCTGGCCCCTGAAGATTTTTGTAAAATAAAACAATGCCACTTGATTTTTGTATATATAAAATTTCTGCCACGAGAAAGAGATGAATTAAGCCATTTTGGTGCTAGGAGAGAAGTTTCTGGGTATCTGGAATCTCTAAGAATGATGGTTGAGGGACAGGGATGCAGCTCAGTGTACAGAGGTGCTTGCCACCAGATCTTATGACCTCATACATGGCTGAAGAAGAGAATCAACTTCCAAAAGTTGTCCTCTGACTTCTACACACACCACAGCATGTCTGTGCACACACAAAATAAATAAATGTAATATGAATTTCTTATAATTATAAGAAAAAATAATTTGGACCATTCTGGAGGTGAAACTCACAGAACATGGTTGTGTATTGGCTGATGAGACAAAAGAGAGACAGGTCATAACATATAAAGAAATCAGACCATTGTGATGATTTTTGTTTGTGATTTACATGGACTTGAAGCAGAAATCAAGTAGGCAGTTGCAAATGTAGGCTTGGAGTTCAGAACTTACAGCCTGGAATTAGTGTTGGAGCAAGTTATTCCCGAATGGTGCTTGCAGGCTTGATAGGAATTTTGAGTGTCAGTAGGAGTGGGCGCAAGACAGAGCTCTCAGGAGCCCTGCTTTCTTGTTGGGCAGAGGAGTTTGGCAAAGGAGCCAGGCGGCACAGCCGCTCAAGTGAGGGGAGAACTGAAGCCGTCATAGTCACTGAATGTTGCTGAGACATCGGGCAGTAAGGACTGAAACAGCCTGTTGGATCTACAAGCTGGAGACTGCTTTGACTCAGGAGTGTGGAGAGTGCTGAAGACAGCCTACATGTCTAGCACCTGGAAATGCATATGTTGGGATGTATTTATTCAGTGTGGCCGTGTGTGATGGGAAAGGCTTGGCAGGTTGCAGCCTTTAGGCCCAAACACCATAATTTTTTATAATGTGTAGAACTGAGGAGCTTTTAGTGGTTTTGGCAGAGCTGGGGCCCGTGTGGCTAAGTTGGAAATGCTCTTGCTTTACAAGCTCCAGAGTCTGAGTTCGAGCTCCAGAACTTATGAAAATGCTAGGTGTGGGGCTGGAGAGATGACTCAGCAGTTAGAGCACTGGCTGCTTGCTGTTCCAGAGGACCTGGGTTCGATTCCAACACCTACATGATGGCTCACAACTATCAGTAACTACAGTTCTAGAGGATCTGACACCATTTCTTGCTTCCAGGAACACCAGTCATGCATGTGCACCAGTCATACATGCAGGCAAAGTGCTCCATGACATGTGCATACCCCTCCCAATAAATACACACAGACATGTATAGACAGAGTAGATTTCTAAAAAAGAAAATCAAGGAACAATTTATCTGGGATAGTTCCTAAGGTCTTTGTGTCCACTCACATTATAAGATGACCACGTGTTCTTTTAAGTCTATACCAAGTCAAGCTGCTGTGCTTCCAGGTTAGCCATAACCAGTTCTTATATGATTTATGAAGTCATCTGTAAGTATTACAACAAATTCGTTAAAGCGCTGGTGATAGGACCCAGGGCCTGGAAAATGCTAGACAAACAGTGTTCCCAGTGAGCTACACCTTCCTGACCTTCAGTAGGAAATAATTACCACCAACTTGAGCATGTACAATAGTTCTAATCTTACAAACGCAATCAACGTCTTAAAACTGAACAGGAATGCTGAGCAGCAGCTGAGAACCTCGTCTGCTATGAGCAGGGACCTGTGGGACTGAAGACACTCAGCAGAGTGTTCATTGTTTGTAGTGAAAATCTAAGGGGCGTGGAACAAAGTGAAGACCTTATGCCCAGTATCAGTGCACTGAGCATTGCCCATGTGTGTGCACGTGCTCGAAACCTTTAAAAGAAATGCAGACATTTTGAAACTGTGCATCAATATGTACTTGCCGCTGCTTATGTACAGAAGCCAGAAGACAGCATTCAGGAGTCAGTTCTCTTTCTACCAAATCATTTCCAGGATCAAACTCAAGTCTCAGGTTGATGGCAAACACTCTTACCTACTGAGCCATCTCAAAGGCGTGTGTGTGTGTGTGTGTGTGTGTGTGTGTTTGTGTGTGTGTTTGTGTGTGTGTATGTGTGTGTGTGTGTGTGTGTGTGTGATTTGTTCTAATGACAGTAGAAATAAAGGATGAATATTTAGAATACAAAAGATCTATCATAACTCAGTAAGAAGGAGACAGTTTCCTCCACAGAAAAAGGAAAAAGAGATGTGAAGTTGCACAGAGGAAGAAATTTAAATAGCTAATAGCAGTGAAAAGAGGCTCATTTCCCCAAGAAATCAGGAAAATGCCAGTTAAAATAATAGCATGCACCGTTTTTGTCATCAGATAGGCCAGACTTAATTTGTTCCAAAGTTTGGCAAAGGTGAAGAAAGGAACTCACACATACCAATGGCCACCTGCAGATTGATGGCGCCTGTCTAAGGACTGTTTGGCAGTAGCCAGAGAACTGAAGGTGATGGATACCGCTCAAGTTTCATACTTACGGTTTTAGACATTTGCTTTAGGTTAATTCTCCCACACGTTAATTGCAGCATTGTTGAAACAGCATCTGCCAGGAGACAAAAATCAGCAGAGTGCAGTCAGACCAGAGAAGTGATTGACAGCCCTGCATGCCAGCATGAATAAACCATGAACATACTGTGGAGGAGAAGCATTAAAGGGTGTGGATAGCATGCCCTTGTTTAACAAACGCAGCTATACATATGTATACAATGTTATGTCTCACAATTAAAAACAAATATGGCTAAGATCTAAGCATCTGTTAAGACTGAGAGTAGGTAGGTGGGCGCTTGTTGTAGTATTCTCTGTAATTTTCTAAGAATGTTTGAAATGTTTCTTAATTTAAAAATCGAGGGAAAAGGGCTCTGCTCTGTGCTTAGTGGCAGAGAGCCTGTGAAGCAGTGGACAAGGCCCAGGGGCAGCTCCAGGTTCACTGGGAGATCTTTTCTGAAAGGACAAGAGTGGCCTGGGGTTGAAGTGAAATCTAAGGTAGCAGGTGAAGTATGATATGAGCAGAGAGGAAGACGGCGTTCTCTTAGGGTTTGCTTCCTCTTTGAAGTTGGACCTGAGGTTCTCTCCCGATTGAAGGCCACAGTGAAGAGCTTGCTGATCAGGGGAGGAGTGTCCAGGATGGAGCTGCTGAAGTAGTCCCAGGCAGGTGGCTGTTCAGCAAAGCCCAGCCATAGGGGATGGGCAGGAAATAAGGCCACCGTTGTCAGTCAAGCTACAGGTTTTATTTGGGGTCAGACAGTGAGAGTTGGAGTCAGGGTTGTGCATAGTTGAGGTGGTGGCTGTGCATTTCAGAGGGGACAGAGGAACTGGAGAAGCCGGGATTGATTAGTGAGCTGAGACCTGGGCTTGCTGGGATGGCAGTTGGCAGCAGTAGGAACATAGGTGGGAGAGGAATTGGGTTGTTTCGTTTACTTAGAGCTGTGACCTCTGATTATGATGGTCTACCCTTGGAGGTAGATGACTTTGTAGACCGAGTCACTTGGTCTAGAGGTCAAGAATAGCTCTGGAAGTTGCCTAGCGTGGTGGTGACAGCAGGCCTGGGGATAAGATAGATTTGTGCTGGTTAATTTTGTCAACTTGATGCAAACTGGAGTCATCTGGGAAGAGGAAACCTCAACTGAAAAATACCTCTATCAGATCGGCCTCTCTACAAGTGTGTGGGGCATTTTCTAATTTCATGTGAGAGAACCCAGCCTACTGTGGGCAATGCCACCCCTGTGCAGGGGCATAGTATAGAGGAAGGCTGGCTGTACTGGAGCCTGGAGAGCAAGCCAGTAAGTAAGCAGCACCCATCCATGATCTCTGCTTTGTTTCCTGCCTCCAGGTGACTGCTCGAGTTCCTACCTGTCTAAGTAGATCAGTCTGGCCTGGCACTCAGAGATCCATGTCCTCTGCATCCTGAATGCTAGAGTTTTAAGGCATGGGCTACCACACCCTGCACTGGTTCAAAGTCTAGTGTAGGGTAGGGGTTGACTAGATGTAAACCTTGACAAACTAAGTTTTTAAACATTATTACTATTGACATTTTATTTATTATTTGAGTAAGTAATATCAACCTTGGAGAAGAGAGGTTTAAAAAATAGTGTGTGTTTTATTTATTGTCATTTTGTGTGTGTGTGTGTGTGTGTGTGTGTGTGTGTGTGTGTGTGTGTGAGAAGGTCAGAAGACAACTTGTAAGAGCCTATTCTTCCTTCCCATAGGTGTCCCGGGTGTTGGGTTCCATATACAGACAGAGGAAATGATAGTCTAGCCCTGTGCTGCTGGTACCACAGCCCCTCCGCAGTGGGGTGGCAGCCTGATACTTGTGACTGCGACACAGGAGAATGCAGATAGTGTTTGTAGGGAATGGGAAGGCAGCCATGCTTTATCTGCTTACTGTGAGCTAGTTTAGAGAGAAGGGGCTACATGTGTTAGAATGCAGGCAGGGGCTGTGCAGAGCCTTGAGTATCCGGCTCCTCTTTATCTTAGGGGCTGTTCAAAAGTTCAGTTGAATCTTAAAACCTTAAGATAGCCAGATGGTGGTGGCGGCACATACACCTTTAATTCCAGCATTTGGGAGTCAGTTTGAGACAGCCTGGTCTAAATAGCAAATTCCATACACCAGGGTACCACAGAGAGAAACTGTCTGGAAATCCTTTCTCCTCTCAACAAACAAACAAACACAAAACAACAATACAATCCCTTAAAATAGAATTCATTTTAAAGCATAGGTTGTCCATACATAATTTCTAAGTCACTGTGCAAATATGTTCATCAAACTTGGAGATGGGTTGTTTTGATATAAATATTTGGTCTAAGTTGAAGTGCAAGGGGCTTTGTGGTTAAGAGCATTAACTGCTCTTCCAGAAGATCAGGGTTCAAGTGCCAGTACCCACATAGGGGCTCATAGTTGTCAGTAACTCCAGTCCTAGGGAATTTGATGTTCTTTTCTGGCTGTGTCGGGTACACACAAAATATTCACCCACTTTTCATACATGTAGATTTTCTCTAAACTAAAGTGCAAACCTTGTTATGCTGTGGAATGTCTCTTATCCCTACAGCACACTAGCCACCTCGGATGTCAGCAGGAGGAAGTGGCTGATTCCAGGAGCAGAGTACTCCATCTTTACTGGGCAGCCTCTGGACACCAGGGACAGGAAGACAGATAAGCAGCTGGAGGAGACCAGTGTTCCTGGGTGAGATAACTGGCCGAGCTCAGCTGAGGAATGCTTTTGTAGAGATGCAGTTGTCTTGGGGAGAGGAAACAGTCAGAAGTAGGCTGTGAAAGGTGGCGGGGGTTGGGGGCAAGGAGACAGAAACAGTTCCTGTCTGGGGATTTCTGCCTTCTCTTTGAAGTTGGACCCAAGGTTCTTCCTGGATTGTGAAAGCCAGGATAGAGGGCTGGTGGAGAGTGGACAGGGTGTGAATGAGCTGTCTTGCAGAGGTGGGAATTGCTAATTATGGAAAAGGGGTATCCACTCAAGATAGTGTTGATGAGTAGACACAGTTGGGTGACTGTCTTCCAGCAAAGCTCAGCTGTGAGAATGTAGACAGAATGCCTTGATTAAACACTTGGTCCTCTGCTTTTCACCCCCATGTGCTGGGATTTCAGCAGATGCCACCTCATTCACTTGTTGATCTTTTACTGTCTTATCTTCTAGAGCCGAATTTATGTGGTTTTGTTTTGGTTTGCTTAGGAAGCTTTCTTAGCAGCGGATCCATCTTCTTGGTCCTGAGAGGCTAATGCTTTTAGTATGTTTTACCTTCATGGGCTTTGCAGTGCTTCTCTGCCTGTGCTCAGGGGCACAGTGCAGACTTGTTAGGACAACAGGATAATCCTTTCACTCCTGGAATAGCCTGAGCAAGCTCAGCAATGTACTCTGGGTACCATATAGATAGAAATCTTTGCATATGCGAGCTTGTTTAAATAAAGGACTATGAAGAACTGGCTTGCCATGTGCAGGTTTAGTTTTAATTACTTGCATTATAATAGCAGCCATATGGACCTAATGGTCAACTCTCCTGTTACTCCCTGACTGTCCTAGTAAACTTAGCATGGTTTGCTATAACTAATGGGCATAGACTTAGATATGTTTATGGGTTTTTCCAATTCGGGTGCCAGCATGGCAGAGGTCTTAGAGAGGACCTTCCTCCTGGTTTCACTTAACCTGTTCATGGTGTACACCAGACAGAGTGCCCTCTGTTTTCTCTCCTTTCCTCTCATTTTATATGTACTATTTTTCATTGTGTGTGTGTGTGTGTGTGTGTGTGTGTGTGTGTGTGTGTTGTGTGTTTATGTACAGGGACCTCCTGAGACCAGAGATTTTTTTTTTTTTTTTTTTTTTTTTTTTTTTTTTTTTTTTTTGAGGCAAGTCTTGCTGTGTGTCCAAGGTTGGCCTGGAACTCTTGCCCATCCTCCTGCGCCAGCCTCCTGAATACTGGGGTTACAGCCATGTGTGCTCCGTCAAGCCTTCCTTTCTTCTCTTTTTATAAGGACCTCCAATCCCATCATGGGGCTCCTCTCTCGTGACCTGTCTAATCTCCATTTCTTGTTAGGCCCCCAGCTCCAAATACTTGCAGCTAAGCGAGGCTGTTATCTGGGCATTCTGGGCCGGGGGCATGCATGCAAATGTTATGCCTACAGCGGTTACAATTGCAGCTACTGTTTTAGATACCATTCTCCTCCAGAAAAGGACTCTTCACTTGGAAGGTCACCAGCAAGCTTACTGAGTAAGAAGAAGAGGGACACGCCAGACACACCACCGATCATCAAGGCTCTAAAGGAGCTAGATGAAGAAAGAATATTGAAAAACTGGGGGACACACACAGAGAAAGAGGATTCCTCAAGTAGTGAGTATTTCTTTTTCAATGTTAAGGTTGATTTTATTTTACATCGGTGTCTTGCCTGCATATATGAATGTGCGCCACGTGTAAACCCAGTGCCCGTGGAAGTATCAGATTTCCTGGAACCAGGGTTGTGAATATTTGTGAACCACTGTATGAGTGCTGAAAACTGAACCCAAGCCCTCTGCAAGAGCAGCGAGCAGTCCTCTTAACTGATGAGCCATCTTTCTGCACCCTACCCCCAGTAGTATGCTATTCCTTTTATTTTGAGGTTGAAAGAAACAGGTATCTGCCTTCTTTAATTTAGATTATGTTCTTTACTATTAGATTTTCAACCAAGCATGGCACTGCACACCTTTAATCCCAGCACCTTCAAGGCAGAGGCAGGAGATGGAGGCCTGCTCCAGTTTACATAGTATGTGCCATGTCTGTCAGAGCTACATAGTGAACACCTGCCTCAAAAAATAAAGTAAGATTCTCAGATAATAAATGAAGTCCTAATTTATGACACCGCTCCAGCTCCATTTCATAGATAACTGAGCCTTAATAATAATTAATCATTGTCCTAGCCTAGCATGTACCTTTTATATGAAGCAAACTGCATATCATGCTCTGATCATTTAAGAGGCCTACATTGAGATGGCCCAGTGGTTAACAGCGTTTGTTCTTGCAGAGGACCTGAGTTCAGTTCCTAGCATCTACGTGATGGCTTACAACCATCTGTTAATTCTAGTTCCAGGGGATGTGATGCCTCTAATCTCTGTAGGCACCTGCAGTCATGTGCAAATATCTATATGCTGACATACACACTTATATATAATAATAATTAATAATGATAATAATAATGATGATGTCTTCAAGAGCTGGGCCGCACAGGCACATAATCCAGTTCTGTGTGCTATATAGGAGGATTGAAATCACACCCTGCCTGGACTACTGAGTAAGCATCTCCATCTGCTTGTCTTACTCATACGTGTTGGAAAATGGTGGCAGCCATTTTATACTAATAAAATGAGGAATTAAGTGGGCAGTGGGGGTACATGCCCATTTTTCCCAGCTTGTGGAGGCTGAGGCAACAGAATCCAGAGTTTCCAAAAATATAGAAGAACAGAAAGCTTTTTCTATTTTCTTTCTTTCTTTTTTCTTCTTTTTGTGATTACTAAGAGAGGAAGAGGAATGTCTTTCAAGGTGTGCTTCTCCCACAAGTCTAGGACAGTAGTACTCTGTCTCCTCCCTCCTTCTTTCTCTCTGTCCTCCACCCCTCTTCCTATTTGAGACAAGATCTCATGGAGCCCAGACTAGCCTGGAACTCATGAAGCTGCTGAGGGTAACCTTGATTTCCGGTCTCTTGCCTCCACGTCCCCAGTGTTGGCCTCATCTCACCATGCCTGGCTCTCTTGCTCTCTCTACTTTCTGCCGTGCTCACCTCTCAGACCTACCAGGCACACTCCTGGATCTGTGGTGCTGCATCCCACAGCAGCAGCTCCTAGTGCGCACGTTAGGAATCTGCTTCCTAAAAATAAACTCTGTGAGTGCTCACCTTGAACGCCAGTTGCAACAGGAAGCCAGGATGCATTCATTATAAACTCCTTCCCAAGCATTTTATCACCACAGTGCAGTACATTTGCAAATCACTATTGCAGCCTAGATTGAAGTGCTTTGGGAGAGAGTGTGCCCTCCGTGGAAGACCTTGTGCCGTGAGAGCTGTGAAAAGCAGATGGTGAAAACCAGGCCTGGCTTATTTTTTTTTGTGTGTGTTTGTCTGATGCAGAATTAGTGAATCCTCGGCAAACTGAACCTTCAGTCAATATAGGCCGTTCCCCAGAGAAATGTGCCCAGCAGAGACCAAAGAGACAGAGTTCGGCTTCACAGAGGTCATCGTCTCTCCCACCCTCCAATCGGAAAGCCAACACTCTAAGTAAGAGATGTGTGTGCCCTGGGCTAGGGAGAGTGACTTCCCGTGCACTTTTACTTTTTCACTATGCTGTCAGCTTCAGAGAGTATGCTGAACATGGGCAGGGTCCCTGAGCACAGCCAGAGAATGAAATTGTCTGGGTGCACAGATACTACAAACAAAACCTAAGAAACCTCATTATATGCCAGGACTGTGGTAGAGGTCTGTCATCCCAGCTACCTGGGAGGTTAAGGATTAAGGTTCAAGGCCTACCTAAGCTACCAAGTGAGTTCAAGGCTAGTCTTCAACTTGGCAAGCCCTGTCTTAAAAAGTTAAAAGGGCTTGGGATATAGCTCAGTGGTGGAGACCTGGCCTTGCATGGATGGGGTTCTTAGTATCTTAAGGAAAAATAGTTGGTTCTGAAAAGCCAAAAGCGTTTGAACGTTTGGATCACGTCAATAGCTGTTAAGCACTAATTGAGACAGTTTCCAGAGGTCAGAGAGGATTCTTTTTGCAAATCTGCCCTGTACGTGGTGTCGGTAGCTTTTCCTCCCCACGGTGTCGGTAGCTTTTCCTCCCCACGGTTCCCGGCTTGCTCCTAGCTTAAGCACTGACTTTCCATGTCCCCGGTGTCTACATTCCCACCCGCTCAGGGAAGTCTATCTTTCCTGTGTTCCAGGAACAATCTCTACTGCACTGGTGTTTCTGTCTTATTTCCACTCGACTTCTAAAATCTTGAAAAACCAGTTTTGAGCCAGAGTGCTGAGACTATAGTCTGGTATGCTAAAACATCAGCAGGGGTTGCCTCTAGACATTAGAATTACGGGTTGTTTTATTTTCATTTTGTGTCCTCTGCAATACTGTCAAGTTTTGCTGTGGAGTTTCATTATTTATAAAATTAGGAATAAGTTCTGCCAGCATAACCCAGGTGAAGAATTACATTTCTTCTTTGTTTTCTTCTTTAGCAAAAAGAGAGATTATGTTAACACCAGTGACTGTGGCTTATAGTCCTAAGCGGTCACCTAAAGAAAATTTGTCCCCAGGATTTAGTCATCTTCTTAGCAAAAATGAAAGCAGTCCAGTTCGGTAAGTTCTGTAAAGTTGTGGAATTTAAAATGCATTATTGATTTTAAGAACATTTTATTGATTTTGTGTGTGTGCATATATGCTTGTGTGAACATATTTGTCTGTCTGTGTGTGTGTGTGTGTGTGTGTGTGAGAGAGAGAGAGAGAGAGAGAGAGAGAGAAAGAGAGAGAGAGAGAGAGAGAGCATGTGTGCCATGGTAAATTTGTGCACATCAGGGGACAACCTGTGGAGCTGTTTCTCTCCTTCCAGCAAAGGGGTTTTGGGTATTGAACTCAGGACAGAGGTTTAAGGGCAGGTACCTTTACCTATGAGCCATCTTTCTGACCCCAGTGATGATTTGGTGCTGTGAGTATGGCTCCAGCTGTTGCTGATTGTTTAGTTATCAGTCCGGCCTGTGGCTCTAGGTCCTTTATGTGGGTATCATATGGAAAATCAAGTATTGTAATGTGTGAAAATAGTTTTTAACTATGGAAACTTGCTATTGCTAGATCTTAAGTGCCGCCTCAGCACCTCAGCAGAGTTTAGATGTAGAAGAGGCTCTCTGTGCTCCTGAGGAGGAGTGTGATATAGGGACATTTGATGCCAGGTAGTAGGCGTCTCTGTAGCTGCAGGGTACATCCACTCCTGAGGTTGGCCAGCTGTGAGTAATGAACTGGGAAGGACTTGACCACTGGATTCTAGACACAGTGGCCTAAGCACAGTCAACCTCACTTTCACCTTCTGAGTAAGTTGGGTGCTGTGCCTGCCCTGCCTGTTCCAGAAGCTTGTCATGGAGGTCAGAGGATGCACAGCAGCCAGTGCTTTAAGTTCCTGATGTAGAAATAGAACTTTGTGTCAGGAAAGCTAAATTCAGTTTCAGCTTTGGGGTCATATAACTAGCCTTCTTTTAAGAAAACGTGTAACTGTGAGTTAACAGGGGAACCAGCTCAGCTCTCGAGAGAGATAGGAAAACTCACTTCACATTTTTCTCACAAATAACTTGCTTCATTCACTAGATTTGATATCCTTTTGGATGATTTAGATACCATTCCTGTGTCCACATTACAACAAACCAATCCAAGGAAACAGCTCCAGTTTCTTCTCGATGACTCAGAAGGTATCTTTTCCTAAAAATTGATAGTTACAGCTAGAGGCATTCATTTCCCAAAATTCTGGTGTCTGTAAGGCTCTCAAGATGGTCTCTATCTGAGTGTCCTATGTGCTTCCTGTATGGGTGTATGGGCAGGGTGGGAGCTGAGTCGTGAGGGGCTGATTGTCATCACCAGGACAGTGCTATACAGCTCCCCTTATACTGTCACTGAAATAAATTTATAAGATATATGAAGCCACTTCATATAATAATGTTAAGTGTTTTGGGTTTAGGGCATGTCTCCCAAATGTGATAAATCATTGTTTTTGAACTTTTCTTAATCTGAATGATATTTACATAAAGTTTGTTGAAATCATTAAAAGACCTTTTAAAAATTATTAAGCCCAGGGTAAACCTTTTAGAATTCCTGAGTAGTAAAGCACATAGTGTGTGGTCTTCAGTTGGGGTGGTTCACATCAAGCACATAGTGTGTGGTCTTCAGTTGGGGTGGTTCACATCAAGCACATAGTGTGTGGTCTTCAGTTGAGGTGGTTCACATCAAGCACATAGTGTGTGATCTTCAGTTGGGGTGGTTCACATCAAGCACATAGTGTGTGGTCTTCAGTTGGGGTGGTTCACATCAAGCACATAGTGTGTGGTCTTCAATGGGGGTGGTTCACATCAAGCACATAGTGTGTGGTCTTCAGTTGGGGTGGTTCACATCAAGCACATAGTCTGTGGTCTTCAGTGGAGGTGGTTTACATCAAGCACATAGTCTGTGGTCTTCAGTGGGGGTGGTTCACATCAAGCACATAGTGTGTATTTTTCAGTGGAAGTGGTTCACATCAAGCACATAGTATTTTTCAATGGGGTGGTTCACATCTTTTATCCCAGCTCCAGTGGTGGCAGTAGGAGAATTACTATGACTTCAAGGCCATTTTGGGTTACTTAATGAGTTCCAGGGTAACTTGGATTAGTGTGAGACCCTGTTTCAAGAAACTGGGAGAGGAAGAAAGAAAAGGTGCTTCTCTGTTCATTATAGTTTAGGTCGTATAGAAGTTCCTTTCAGGAAGTGAGGATGAGCTGGATATTTATTGTGTAATCAGTCTATTAGAAAAATCAATTAAAAAAAACGTAAACTTCTTTCTTTTCTGACAGAAAAAAAATATTCAGAAAAAAACAGTGATGACCCTGTTAATCCTAGCTCTTGCTCTGAACATTCACCAAATGGATCAAAGAAAGCGTCTATGAGGCAAGCCTGGGAGAAGAATAAATCACTTAGCCTTGAGCAGTGTAAGCCGGTATCAGCGACACCACACGATAAGGATTTTGAATATACAGCAAAGATTAGGACCCTAGCTGAAACGGAACGGTTTTTTGATGAACTTACAAAAGAAAAAGACCAGGTAAGACAAACAAGTATATTTAAAAATACTTAAAAAATTGTTTTTCTGAACCTAATGGTTATAGTCAGAAGATAATTACTAAGCTGGGCATGGTATGGTACGTGCCTATGTCTCAGCTCTTGAGAAGCTGAGGCAGAAAGATCAGAAGTTACAGGTCAGCTTGGGCTGTATTGTGAGACCTGTCTCCAAAAGAAACACCAAACCAAACACACAAACATAAACTACTAGCAGAAAAAAAGTAAAAATCAAGAATGCCCTAGTCACTGTTCTATTACTTTGAAGAGACACTATGACCAAGGCAACTCTTATAGAAGAAAACATTTAACCGGGGCTGGCTTAAGGGTTCACATGAGTAGTTGACCATTATTGTCCTGGCACGGAGCATGGTGGCATGCATGCAGACATGGTACTGGAATAGTAGCTAAGAGTTCTACATCATGATCTGCAGGGAGCAAGGAGAGCTGCTCTGACCTTGGCGTGGGCTTTTTTTTTTTAATTTTTATTTTTTAAGGATTTATTTATTTTTATGTGTAGGAGTGCTCTATCTGCATGTACACTTGTGTGCCAGAAGAGGGCATCAGATCCCATTATAGATGGTTGTGAGCCACCATTTATAATGGACTTTTGAAGCCTCAAAGCCCACCCCAGTAACACTTCCTCCATCAAGGCCAGACCTCCTGATCCCTGATGACTAAACATTCATATATAAGCCTATGGAGGCCATTTTTATTCAAACCACCACAAATGATATTATTGTGCCAGACCTATCATGGGGAATTTGTCTTGTGTATTTAGTACCATGGAGTATCAGTCCACACTACAAGTGTCCTTAAGCCACACTATTGAGGCCACTTAAGTCAAAATGGACAAGAAAGTGCTAAGCTGAAATCTTTCCTTTCTGTTTCAGAAAGCTCACTGCTAGTAATTCTTTTGTTTTTATTTGAACAATTTTTCTTGTTAACAGATTGAAGCAGCACTAAGCCGAATGCCTTCTCCTGGAGGAAGAATCACTTTACAAACAAGACTAAATCAGGTGAGACCTTTTATAGTGAGCTGCGTAAGAGGGTGGCTATAAGGCAGTGCTCCAAGAAGAGTCTTACAGCCTGGCCCACTGTGTTAGTTACTTTTCTAGTGCTTTGTCACAACACCATGACCAGTGCAGCTTACAGAAGGGAACATTTATTTTGGCTTATAACTCCAGAGGGTTAGAGTCTTGTGAAGGCAAAGTGAAAAATAGGTGGTTGAAATAGCAGCTGAGAACTCAAATCTTGACATCAAACAGGAAGTAGACAGTACAGTGGGGATAGCAGAAAGCTTTCAGTTTTGTGTTCCCACCTCCAACCAGGCCACACCTCCTCCAACAAGGCCACACCTCCTAATCCTTTCCAAACAGTTCCACCAACTGGAGACAAAGTATTTCATGTATGTGCCTCTTCGAGCCATCTCGTTCATACTACCACAGCTACTAATGCAACAATCAAAGCTGCTACCCTTTTTAGTCAGTATTTGATAGTTACAGTTATTACATAGGTACATTCTCTGTCAGGAATAAAATTAATTTTTGCCTTAAGACGTAAAAAAGTGGTGTTTGTTCATGGTAGCAAACAGCATACATTTTGTTGTTTGCTCAGTAAGGCACTGGTAACAAAACCAAACAAAAATCTGTGGCAGATTTTACATTGCTGAGTAAGTGTTGCCTCCTTGTCTGATTGCCTTCCTCCATCGCCATCTGACTTCTGACCCTCTCCATCTAGCAAGCCCCTGAAAACAGTTGTGCTTCACAAATGGAATGACCGTCATGATTGGAACGACAGCTAGAGAGATGTGATTCCATACTGGGAGCACATGGTCAGTTTGTGCGATGAGTTTGCCTGTGTCCGCTCAGTTCCCAGCACCCACATGGAATTGCTCTTAACACCCAGACATCTCTCTAGCTATGGAATTGCTTGTGAGAGCTGGTTTGGAGGTTCTGACAGGAACTCAGCTACACATACAGACTTGATAGAAGACTGGCCCTGCTGTATTTAAGAAATTATTGACCAAAATGTACAGCTTCAGAAGGGCTGCACATAGAGTGCTGGGGGAGGAAGGGGACACATGCTAACCAGCCAGATCATCCTCACATCCTTGAAGTGTAATTCTTACAATTGATCTTATTTATTGTTATATATGTGTGTGTTCGTGATGTTGGAGGGCATTCACATTTCACAACACATGTAGATGTGAAGTTTGTGGTGCTGGTTCTCTCTTTCCACCTTTCTTGGATCCCAGTGATCAAACTCCGGCTCTGAGGGTTGATGGCAAGTAATCTTACCTACTGAGCTCTCTTACCATCATTTTATTGAATGATTTATAAAATTCAACATAGAAATCCACGGTACTTTATTAGGAAAGCAGAGGGAAATGTGATATTTCAATTCCAAGTCATTATGAAATCCTTAGTGTGCCGTCCATAAGGAGCATCGTTGTTCTGTTCTTTCAAGACTTCTGAAAGGTGTTGGGTTCTCTTTACATGTCACGTCACTGAGAAAGCAAGTAGCTGCAAGAAAGCAATTGAGGTTGTACGTAAGGGAAAGGGTAGAGCTGAGCCCAGGGAGAAGCCTTAAAAAATAAGATGGGTTGGAGATAGAGTAGGTTGGTAGATCCCATTTCAAGAAACACACACACGCAACTGGATATTGTGATGTACACATGTGGTCCAGTGTTTCAGAGGCGGAAGCAGAATTCAGAATTCAAGATCATCATCATCAACCGTATGTTGAATTCAAGGTCAGCATGGACCACTTCAGACTTGTCATTATTATTATATTTTTAATTAATTAATTTTGGTTTTTCCAGACAGAGTTTCTTTGTGTGGCCCAGGCTGTCCTGGAACTCACTTTGTAGAACAGAGATCTCTCTGCCTCTGCCTGTGGAGTGTTAGGACTAATGGTGTATGCCACCATGGCTGGCTTTATAATTTAAAAAAAGAATCATTTCATGTGTATGGATGTAGGTATGTCTGGGCCGTTCATGTATGCCTGGAGCTCAAGGAGGCCAGAAAAGGGTGCATAGCCCTGGAACTGAAGTTACAGGTTGTTGTGAGCCAACATGTGGGAGCTGGGAATCAAATCTGGATCCCCTGCAAGAGCAGGAAGTCCTCTTGACTTCTGAGCCATCCTTCTGTCCCTTACAGAGACTTCTGTTAATGAAAAGAGAGAAATATAAAATAACCCACTAATATAATTTTTAAGGTCTTTTTTTCCCCTCCCTAATTACATTAGTAGGTTTAGTTTTTAGTTTCTTTGAGCTGTCCTAGGCTGGCTTGGAATGCCTCAGCTTCCTGCCTCTGCTTTACTGTCCCTGGGATTATAAGTATGGACACACATGTCCAATCATCAGGTGTTTTATTTTGTTTTTCAAAGCAACCCAGAATGTAGACAATGTAAGTACAAATCCTCAGAGACTTTCTGGAAGGCAGAAATCTGCATTTCTTTGAACCAGAGTGTGTTTTTCTGTCTGCCAGTGATTGCAAAGACAGTATTTATAGATACTGCAAAGGGATATGCTTAAGAAATGTACTGCAGCCTTATTTATAGTGTCCAAAATTAGAAGCAACCTAAACTTCTATGGAAAGATTCCTGGTTAAATGTGTTACTTGAAAATGAATATTGTACATTAATTTGGGAGGATGTTGTCAGAAGACACTTTATAACATGCCAAGAAAGTTCAAAGGAAATAATATTTGAAACCTTCCATACTAGGTTTTTCCGTTCTAAAATGGATGTACATATATGCAGGAGAAACAGGGAAGAAGAGGATGTTCCTTCCCTTTGGTCACCTGTCTGAGTGTTTTACAGAGGATATTCAATCGTTTTATTAAAATTGTTAAACATAACGAACTATTTCAGGATACCATTTGAATCCCTATGGAATATATTATCTAGAATGGTAAATACATATTTTAGGTATCATTAGCTGCATTTCTTCATCATTAATTATTTTCTGAATCCTTTTTCCTGAAGTCTCCAATAACATTTTAAAGGGAGTTGTTGTTAGGTTATTTGGAATGTGTGTACAAGGTCACATCCATATGTACACTTCTTCGTTGACCAGTGGAGAGCACCTTTAGGCTCTGCACATACTGTCTCAGGTTGTCACTTCCTTCTCATGGCTTGTACTGCTGTGCAAGAGTGCCGTGAAGATGGAAGATACTTAAATTGCCCTGCTCATTTGGAAGGGCGGAGAAGCCAATTCATTGTTCAGTTTGAGAAAAAGAATATTTTCTCAATATCAAATCACTGGCCCAGCAGTGGTGACACATAACTTTTATCCCACCATTCTAGAGGCAGAGGTAGGGATCTCTGTGATTTTGAGGCCTACCTGGTCTACAGAGCGAGTTCTAGGACAGCCGAGGGGCCACACAAAGAAATGCCATCTCAAAAAAAAAAAAAAAAAAAAAAAAAAAAGATGATTTGTGTGGAAAGTAAAATCTGCCATTTTTCTGTGTATACTTGCTCTTGTGCTGCAACCTAAAGGTTTGTAGATGGCAGTTGCTGACCGTAGACCCAGAGGATTTGATGTGGATTCTCATTACACCTTTCCCGTTGCTTTTACCTAGGAGGCCTTGGAAGATCGTTTGGAGAAGATCAACCGTGAACTGGGTTCAGTTCGAATGACACTCAAGAAGTTTCATGTTTTGCGAAGCTCTGCAAATCTTTGAGACTGGTAGCCATTAAACTTGAGACATTTTTGTTTGCACTACTGTACAGTTATGCACTCGGAGAAGGCAAGCTCTTTTCTACTGTTTATAAGCCTTCAAACAGTAGTTTACAATCATGCTATTCTTACACCTGCTATTTTATACTTAAAATGGCCACATATTTTCAAGATATTTTTGTTATGCTCAGGAACCTCTTGTATATTTTACTACTTAAAAAGCATTATTTTTAAATAGCATATGTGTCCAATTTCTACCAACAACAAGGAGATGTAAATGGGGAGGCAGCTTGTTTCTAAAGAATAGTGTTATCCTTTTACAATGAACTTTGCACACTGATTTTATAAACTTGTTCTACATTGTAAATATAATTCACTTTTAAAATAAATGCTTAGTAGCTTCCATAAGGATAGACTAACTTGCTAAATACTTAAAATATTATAGTATAGTTTGCATTTAGGTTCTGTAGAAGTTTTTAAGGAATGATAACACAATTCCTATGTAATACATATACTTTGAAGTGAATAGTAGAATCATTGGGCTGGCAAGCAGGCTTATCAGGTAAAAGTGTTTGCTGCCAAGCCTGAAGGCCAGTGTGAGGTCCAGGACCCACATGTTAGAAAGAGAAATGACTCACAAGTTGTCTTCTGACCTCTACATACACACTGGCATGTTCACATCTTTTCCCATCTCAGTAAGTAAATGTTAAAAAAAAAAAAAAAGCTGCCCTTGAGTGTTGGAGAGTTTAAAAACTATGTAGATATATTTCTTTCTCTAAAATATTTTTATTTGTGAGGAAAGAAACTGATTAGAGATGGAAGGCAGCAGGTAGGGAGCTTGCATTTTCTGCCCAGCATCCCTGCTTCACACTGTGGCACACCTCAGATTGTTTGAAGCGTAGCTCCAGTTTCCATTAAGCATAAGCTTTAGCTCCCAAAGTCATCATCAAACATTTTCACCCTCTTAACCTTACTTGACACACCTCTACGCCCTTGCCAAAGAGAAAAATACTTCCATAGTAGCTGCTGTAAGAACTATTGGCCTGCGCTCAGAGCGCTCTACCCTGCCTGATAAAGGACAGGGGATGTGTCCAGATAGAGCTGGTGTGTTTTTCAGGGCCTTGCAGCAGACTGTAGCCCATCACCTCAGTGGCATTCCCTAACGCTAAGAGGACTGTGTGGGCAGGAGAAGCTGTTCTGCTCTAGGAGCAGCAAGCATCCTGTCTTTGTTGGGACTGTTGGAGATGTCTGGGCTGCTTTTCACTCACTTTCTGGTGACCAGTCCGAACCCACGTATTTGTGCTCAGCATCTGCAGACAGGCTCATCTGAGCTCTCCCAGTTGATTTCCAGGGCCAGGACTCAGGCTTTTGATTTTGGTTTGCCTCTGAGTTCCTTCTCCATAATGAGTAGTTACAACAGAACAAGACATCCTACCAACTCCATTGCAGTGTATATGTCTCAGCAGGATTTCGGGTGGTCTTTGAGCATTTTTTCACCAAAGCTTCACCTTGGGACTTGTTCAACTTGGGACTCTCAGGCAGGAGGGGACCCTTGGGATAATACCTAATCTTTGAGCTCATCTTGAGTAACCAGTGAAGACTTTCTTAATCAGGATTTCTTATCATTAGAAGCAAGTGCCTTTATTCTTGATTTTCCTTTCAGCCTTTTAAAAATTATGTTACAGTACAAAAGGTTCATTTTAAGCAAGCTCCTGTATAGCTTGTGACTAGAGCTTATAAAGGGATAGTCTATTTTTTAATGTGTCCTTCCATGTGACATGCAGAACTAAGAAGCTGAGAGTACTGTGTACTCTGTGGTAGAGTGCTTGCCTCACGTACGAAGGCACGTGCCCTGACACCTACAAGCGACTGCCTGAACAAGCTGACAGTGCCCTCTGCCTCATTGTTCCCTCCTTCATTGTAGAGTCAACTGCATTCATAAGACGAAATTGCCACTTCAGATGAGGTGGTAGCTTTATCTTGCCAAGGACTTATCTTCTTAGGTGCCTATAATTGGCTCGTTCCAAAAAAGGCATTAAGCGCCATCAAAACATCTTCTGTGCTTCTCAGAAAGCATATGCTTTGGTTTTTGAAGTGTGTAATAGATTTACACTATCAATTACTTATTTGAAACAGAAATTTTATTCTTTTCTTCTTCATAGCTATAAAGAAAGACACCAAGGAACATTCTTACAGCTGCCTCTCCCCTGAGTAATGCATATCTTATGAACACTCAACTAAAAAGCAACCCAGCCTAAAAAAGTGGGCAGGGTAGCAGTCTCAAAGAGCATCTGTTACCCAAGAGAGGCAAACTGTTTCTATGCTGGGATGTACTGCAGCTAGTAAAAAAAAAAAAAAAAATCTCAGTGAGCCTGCAGCTTCTGGGAAGTGCCTTTTACCAAGATCATGGAAAGTAAACTCCAGCTGTGGAGACCTGCCCTCCTTTCTCACAAAGCCTGAGCTATGAGGGAGGGCTACAAGTGAAGCCTTGGCTGTAGCTAAAGCACTGCTGACAGACAATAGAAGGGCGGTTTGGAGCCAGACAGACCCAGGCCACACCCTATCTCAGGCCCCCTTGCCTCATTTTAAAGACCAAAGGACAGATTGCTTTCAGTTCAGATAGTCCACTGTGAAGTAAACATTCGCCAAACCATGATTCAGATTCAGGTTAATCAGTTACTGGGATGATGAGATAGTGATTTTAAAAAAGGGTTTATTTATTTTTCATGTGCATTGTTGTTTTGCCTGCATGTATTATCTGTGTGAGGGCGTCAGATCCCCGGGGATTGGAGTTACAGGCAGGTGTGAGCTGCCATGGGGTGCTGGGAATTGAACCTGGGCCCTCTGACGAGCAGCCAGTGCTATCAACTACTAGACCATCTCTTTGGCCCCAATTTTTTAAAAGGCATACTAGGGACTTGCGCATATTAGATAACTCTACCACTGAGCTATGTTCCTAACCCAGTGACTTCTTTCTAAAGTAGTTGACTTTTTACAGTCGCTACATTTGTGTTGGGTGGTCTATGTTGTCTTTGCTCTTTGATAAAATCAAGGGTTTTCGTGGATTTTAAATGAACTTTGGTATGCTGTTTATTTTGGCTGACTGAAAATTATAAAAATTGGGGCTGGAGCTTAGTGGTTAAGAGCACTGACTGCTCCTCCAGAGGTCCTGAGTTCAAATCCCAGCAACCACATAGTGGATCACTACCATCTGTAATGGGGTCCGATGCCCTCTTCTGGTGTGTCTGAAGACAGCTACAGGGTACTCATATATAAAATAAATAAATCTTTAAAAAAAGAAAATGATAGAAACTTAACCCATCAAATGTAAATTCAGAAAGCATTTTGATCTTAATGGATGCATGGGGATTTACTGAGTAGAAATTACTGGCTTCTTTTCACTATAGTTTATTGTTGGCTTAACTAAAGTAACTTTTCCTTATGAGGTTTCATGATTAGACCTCTAAAAACCATGGGCCACTTGCAAGAGGTGCCTGCCACTGAGAGTTAGACATAAATATGGACCTACAAACATGAATAATGTTACCCTTTTAACCTAGAAAAGCCAGGGATTTTGCCAAATACTGCTTGTCTTTTCAACCCTGCACCCAAATACGTAGTAAAACCAGAGATTCTCATCATCTCAATTTTCACATGTTCCCAGAACAGTCTCCACTAAGTTTAAATGTGCAACTTTATCCTGCAAGTCTTTAAGAACCTTAGAAAAGTAAGTGGCAGGCAGGGAGCTCTGGAAGTTGTATTCATCAGTGGATCATGCACACTTATGTATGTTGCAAGTCTGATTAAGCCCCTGATAGTGCACAGATTTTGCCAGAAATGATTTCCTGCCCTGCCAAGAGCAATATGGAAGTTTGATACCTTGTTAAACTAGTCCAGTGTTCTTAGGACCTCTGTTTCCTGCTCCTCCAACCCCCAGGCTGATTTGCCCCTTATTTCACTAGAGACCTCAGATACGTGAGAGATCAAGCCATAGCTTTGCATCTGATGATCATTACTTACCATGCATTCACTATGACCACAGATTTCAAAGTTAATTCTGTTTTACTTACATTGTACACTTGAATTGCAACAGTGACCCCATAATGTGAAAAACAGTCATCGCTTCATATAGTGCTGCTGATGGTCAGATAAGTTGTGTGTGTGTGTTTAAATCTGGTCATATACTGGAGTAATGAAGTTGTAAGCTCTGTGAGAGCAGGGACCATATCATCTTCTATCTTGCATTTAGGCACTCAATAAATATTTGTGGATATATGACCTTTTGTGGTACCCGTGAGTTTATTCATAGTCTGTAAGAGCTGTTTTTTAATGATTGTCTTCAAGTCCCAGGAGCTGCATGGTTTGGTTAACAGTCATGGTTATACTAAAATTAATACAGGAACTAAATTTCAAGCAACCAATGGAATAGAGCCTCAACCTAGAGGTGTGTGTGTGTGTGTGTGTGTGTGTCTGTAACAGTGTTTCTAAATGCACCTTAGGGCACCTTTTGGTGACTTCACAGTAGGAGTATTTAATGAGCATCTTCACTTGTCTGGGTGTGGGCATCATGTCCTGTAAACTGCCTTTCCTAGCCTTTGCAGTCTCCACTGTGCCCGAGGAGATGAAGACCTAGTGTGGTCCTCTGCTCCCTGGCCTTGTCTGGATACTGTCTTGTGGGCGGTGTTCAGTGACACAGCGGGCTTGGGCTTGTCTCTATAGTGCATATGGTAATCATCACTAGGTGTTAGGTTTGCTCTTCTTGGTTCCATGACTACTGACTTCAAGTTTTAACAGGCTGTCATTGTACAATCCACAAAAAAACCAACCAAACAAAAAACCCTTAGCTTTTTCTTTGAGTCTCACCAAGTACCATCTTGGTCTTTTAATGTGGCAACCAGAGCATCCTGTGGGAGAGAAGCATCAAGATGAAGCTTTTCCTGAACCTGATCCTGCTCTCTGGGAGGTGGGGACCTGAGCTGCACACCCTGTCAGGCGGCCACTACTCCCTCTGCTGATGGCCAACAGGCTTTTTTTTTTTTTTTTTTTTTTAACTTTTTCCCGCCCGGAGTCTTGTTCAAAGGACTCGACGGCAGTAGGCAAAGACCTCTCGGGTTTCCACCAGGACCCAGCACGGGGCCTGCCCCAGTGTTCCCAGCGCCCCGCGGCTTTCACCACTCCTTGCTCCTCAAGTGTGTCGTCTGTCTCCTGAGTTTAATCAAAAACAAAACCCCGAAGCCGCCAGCTCCGGGGTTCCTCCCCAGCACGATCGCCCCTCGCCCTCCCGCGCACGGGCTCGGCGGTGCGGGGCCGGAGTCGGAGCGGCTCTTCCGGCGCAGGCGGCGGCCCGGCTCCTCCGCGACGCGCCCCCGCCGCTCCCCCGCGCGGCCTGAGGAGGCGCCGCCCGCCGCCGCCGCGACTGAGGGAATGCGAGCCGGGCCGGCGCGCGCGGGAGGCAGCGGCCGCTGAGGCGCGTGGGGCACACGGCGGCGCCGCGGCTCAGAGCGCTCCAAGCCGGCCCGGCCCGCGTCCCCCTCAGTCCGCGCTCACAGAGGCCACAGCGGCGGGCGGCCCAGAGTCGCGCGCCAGCACGTGCGCCGCCGCCGACGGCCCGGAGCATGCCCGCCGCCGTCCGGACGCTCGCGCGGGGCCAGCTGGCGACGGGGACGCGCGGGTCCACGGGGTGCAGCCGGCCGGGCCGGGGCCGTGGGGCCCGCGCTGCCCGGGACGCGGCGTGAGGCGGCGGCCCAGGAGCCCGGAGCGTGGCCCGCGGAGCGGGTGAGTGAGCGGGCGGGAGGGCGGGCAGGCGGGCGGGCGGGAGGACGGCGGCCCTTCCGGGGCTGGGGGAGCCCGCAGTGCCGGGCAACTGTGCGCGCGGCCTGCTGTCCGGCTGTCGGGCCCTCGGGACGCCGTGTGGGAGAACCGTGTGAGACGCGGGATCCCCGCCCCGGGTATCGCTTAGGGGCCATCCCCTCCCCTTTTGGACTAATAATGCTGATTCCTAAATTACTCGGGTGTGGAGGACTCCCCCTCCGCTCCCCTCCCCCAGAGACAAGTGTCACAGCAGGTCAAGGAGCAGGTGTGTTTGCAGCCCAGGGCTTGTCCCAGGAGACCCCCCACTTTCTGGAGCTGGCAGGAAGTGCAGGGCAGAGCTTCTCCTGCATCCATACAGCAGGACATCCCTGGTGTCTGGCCAGAGTGGGTGGGCATTGGGGCCTAAGGGATGGGGTGTGGTCCCTTTCCATTCAAAGCTGCCTTTCCAGATGCCCTGAGAGATCCTAGCTTCTTAGTGTCGGGGTGGGGTGGGGACTTTTTCCACCGACCCCACATTCTTTCCTATCAGTGGAAAGACTGATGGGGGAGCTAGCCAGAGGAAAACTTAAATGCCCCCTTCCCCCAATGTACACAACCACACACACACCCCCATTCTAAATGCTCATTCCAAGTAAAAATTCTGTACAAATGCCTTTTGAAGGCAAGGCTCTATGCCCCTTTAAAGTAGCCTTCTTGCGTCTACCTTGAAACCCAGGGATTTCTCCTTTTATTCCCTCTATCTCTCTGAAACTCTTAGGCCTACCTGCCTCTCCAAACTAGATTCTTCAAGAGATCATATCTAAGCATCATCCTTTGTCTACTGCCGGTTTCTCACCTCTGCCCCTTCTGAGAGTCGCCCCAACTGATAGGGTAGCCCCTCCCCCAAGTAGTAAAATGTATGGCAGCCACCACCTAGCCCTGGGCTCCTGTCTGCTTTGAACTCCCTACAGGACTTTTATCTGCGTGACTCGTATCACTGTCTGCCTTAGAGATACTTTTGTGCCTAGTTTATCTCCCGGGCTGCCTTGCATGCTGCCAGGTGGAGTTTGATTCACAGAAGACCTCTCACTGTGGTCAGCCCCACTGTGTGCAGCCAGCATTCACAGGAGCAGAATTTCTTCAGACACATGACCTTTCCCTGTTTGGTTCTTGGACTGCTGTGGTCAAATTCTTTCCTCTTGTCAAGAAAGGGTGTTCTGGGGTTGTAATAGATGCCCAGACCACTCCCACTGCAGAGAAACACAATGACTTGGAAGGGCTGCTCTCCGAGGGAGTGACTTTGCCAAAATGCCTGGGACAGCACATTCCCTGCTGTGGAGATGACCAAGGCCTGGCTGTAGGTCGATTCTCCAGGTGGTGCTTTCCTTTCCCTTCTCTGTCTGTGAATACTTGAGAGACTCAGGGTAGAGAATGGGAGTCGAGGTGTCCGGAGGTCTGGATTCCAGCTATGTTAATTAAAGAGTTGGGTGGCTTTTCTTGGTCTCGGTTGTTTCTTATGGAATCTAAAATTCCCTATTTATTTATCTCCAGCCGTCTCCCTTCTGATGTGTCATTTGTCACAGTCCATCCAGCCCTCTAGATTCCCTTGAGCTTTTCCCAATCTCCTTGTGCCTTTTCACCTCTTCCCTGAAGGAGAGCTGGTTTCTCTTCCTTGTACCTGTTCACCTCTTCCCTGCAGGAGAGCTGGTTTCTCTTCCAGGAGCTTGATTTCTGCCCTCCATCTTTGAACCGCCCTACTCTGGACCGTAACTTCGCACATGGTCAGGGATAAATCCTCTTCCCTTGTCCCCGGTGCTTCACACCCAGTAGGCACTTAGGGAAACATTGTCTAGACAGTGGCAGAGACAATCAAGAGCCCTCTTTTGTTATAGTTCATATCGGCCCCTTCCTCCTCACGCCGCCTTCCCTGTCCAGAGGCCTATTTTACTACCAGGCAGATTTTCTAAACAGCCCATCCGGTTGAATCTTCCCAGCTTAATCTTTAAGAAGAGCCAGTAATGAAGTATGTGCAGTTATTTGTAGAGATTAGCAGAGAGAGCATCTGTTGCTTCGAGATTGCTGCCTCCTTGCTTTGGGAAGAGCCCAGGAACTATGTGCTCCTGCACGGGAGGGTAAGGATAGACTCCAGGGCAGCGCCATTTGCCACTGGAGAGGCTGATGTTGATGACCAGGAAGACCACCCCAAGGGAGCACTCAGGTACCTGCAGATCAGATCTCCTATGCTCACAGTCACCTCAAAACTATTTAATAGTAACTCTGCCTCTAGGCCTCAACAGCCAGGTGGTCTTTGAGCAGCTTCTCTTTAGGTCATGTGATTGATGGTTATTAAATCTTTACTGGATATCCAGGGATGTTTGCAAATAGAGCCAGGGCAGATTCTGATCTGATTCATTCTAAAACCTCATCTTAGGTCAACCCATCTGTTGACAGCTTCTTCCAGTGTTCTGTATGGAAAATAATGTTTGCGGTTCCTTTTGAAAGGTTTATTTAAATTGCTTTGCAAGTATAAGTGTTTTGCCTGCAGGCATATCTATGCACCATATGTATGCGTGGTGCCCACAGAGGCCAGAAGAGTGTTGGATCCTCTGGAACTGGAGTTATAGAGGATTGTGGGTACTGGGAATTGAACTTAGGTCCTCTGGAAGAGAAACCAGTGCCTTAATTGCTGGGCCATCTTTACAGTCCCGGTGGGTTTTCTGTTTGCTTTTTTCTTTAGAACTTAAGGACAGGCACACTTTGTCTTCCCTGGGAAACTAGGCCGATTTTTCTGTGATAACAAGAAGGAAAGTGGGTAAGGCTGTGTATTGTTTATGTCCTCTGAACTGCAGTGTGTACATGGGCACCTGTACATGTGCATGCGCACACCCACACACACACTGCACATAGTACCTGTTACTGTCCCCGAACCTCACATTTTTCCAGAGAAAGAAATTGAGAGATAGATTTGGTCAGACTCTGTTGGGATCTGTGCCACTTTTTTTCTGCCTTAATACCACACTGGTTTTGATTTGGGTTTTCCTACTGATTATCATTTTCCTCCTAAGACTCACTGGCATTCTGCCATATGACAGCAGATTCACCCCATGTGGCAGTGATACCTTAGAGTCTACATTATTTGTTTCTACTTTACTGTCTATCTGTGTATGTTAGTCTGTTTATTTATAGTCTTAGTGTATGTGTTCATGTGGGCGTGTGTGTGTGTGTGTGTGTGTGTGTGTGTGTGTGTGTGTGTACACTGCATGTGGAGATTAGAGGACCTCAGTTTTCGCTTCTCAGTTGCTTTCTACCTTGTATTTGAGACAATGTGTCTTATTGGCTAGAGCCTTGCAGAGTAGGTTGGACGGCTGGCCTAGGGCGCCCTGGAGATTCCCTGTCTCTGCCTTCCTGGTGCTGGCATTACAAGTGGACATCACCACGCTTGGCTTTTTACGTGGGTTCTGGGAATTAAACTCAGGTCCTCTTGCCCCAGCCTACCAAATGCTGGTATGAGCCATTGCACCTGCATAATCTTTGTATTCTATGTAAGCCATCACAGTAAGTTTCTCTACAACAGTGGACAGATGTGAATTGGATATGGGGAATAGCATTTCACTTGATGCTTATGTGGACTCAGTGTGGTTTGAAGAAAGTCCCCAAGGGATGACTTCCCAGGAGGGTGATATTTGGAGAACTGTTTTTTATGAGGAAAGATTTATTTTGGCTTATAGTTTAAAGAATTTCATTCTAGTAGGAAATTCATGTGGTAGGCAAGGAAATGGAGGGAGCAATGGTTAGGTAGAATTTTGACCAGTCATAGCAATGATAAAGACAGATATAGGGCTTTGTTTAAACTATGGAAATTACCACGACCCTGTCTGAGCAGGGTTTCTGGGCCAGGGAGTGAGAAATTGCTCTGAAATCTGATGGGGGAGGCTGGTGGAAATCTCATCGGACAGTGCTAGAGGTGGGTTGTGGACTGCTGTTAGGAATGAGAGACAGGGATGTCCCAAGGCCACATTACCAGCCTGGAGCCAAGGTGCCTGTTTGCCAGTCAGTCTTCTTCATGCCTTTGAGTCGGCTGGTGGCAGCACTTAGTCTGCTAATGAGTATAAGGTGCTGACTTCCTTAGGCCCAGCCCAGCAAGCACTGGGACAGACCTCTGCTAAACCTTTATGGTGTGGACACAGAGAGCTATGAGGAGGGGCAAGGCTGACGTTTGCTGAAATTACTCATAGCCACAGCTGCCCTTGCTAGAGGACAAAATGGAAGTTAACCAGCAGCAGGCAGGGATCCGGTAACAATCAAAACCCCAAGCTACAGCTTCGGAGGCATGACAACATTGAGAAATTAGTGACACAGCACTGGCTCCTTACTGGTCCTGCCTGCTCCACACATCTTTCCCCCAAGTGACCTCCCTCTGCCACCCCATCTCTGTGTTGTGGAGAGAGAACAGGAATCATGGGCACAGTACAACAGGGAGACCCAGAGGCTGATTCTGAACTCCAGGCCGAAGTTCTCGCTCCCTGTTGTGTGTTCTGACCACCCCGTAGAGTGAACTCAGCTATAAGAGTAAACTCCACCATGAATCATGGTTACCTGGACTGTTGAGTTATCCTAGTCAAAGTACTTTTGTTGTCCAAAGTCACACTGGACCCTAAACTGGGGGACATTGAGCCTTTGCTCAGGAAAATAAAGGGTAAGGTTCCTGGGAGTATCTGTTCGTGACCTTTTCATCAATTAATGGACACATTAACTTATTTAATGTAATTCTATTAGAAAACATCTTGCTTAAGATATATCACTGGCTTACTGACATTCACCTCACTGCAGCTCAGTACAGAAGGGAGCTCATCTTACGCACATTTTCTTTGCATGTCATAACCTGTGCTCAGGGACTCCGGACACTTCGGCACTGTGCTGGGGGCATTTGGAACAACAAAATTGATAAAGCTCACAGGCATACGAAACAATGCGGCACTGAACCAACCATAGAAGGGCACAGTATGAGAGCGGAAACAGACCGCAGAACATCACCTTGTTCCTCCTCAGTGGGAAACTCGAACATCAGGCAAGCCATATTTGCCATCTGCAGAAGTTTGTAAATGACCCTGAAGACATTTGGAACCTAGATTAGGAGTTACAAGTAGATCTTTCTCTTTAAAAAAAAAAACAAAACTATTTTTACTTGTGTTTATGTATATTTGTCTGTGTGAACATAATACCTATGTGCTGTGACTGAGGAAGCCAAAAGTGGGCATTGGGAGCAGAGTTAGAGATACTTTTGAGCCAACAGGGCACTGTAACTTAATTTTTTTAAATCATATTTTTTAATGATGGTTTTTAAATGCTTTAACCTTTCTTGAAACCTACCACCCACCAGTAGTAGAAAAGAAAGGAATCAGGGAAGTGGACCTGTTTAGAAAGGTTCTTTGGAGCAGCTCCCATCTGTGTTGTCAGGAAATCTGAAGTTCAGTTCACAGGTCAGCAGGCAGTGGCCACTCAGTCCACTTGTAAACACCTCACAGATACACCAGCAGTCCAGCTCAGTATAGTCGGGTCAGCAACAGTGGTGACATGACCTAGCAGAGACAGCCAGGCTTCAGCCTCAGTTCGAATCAGCAGGAGGGACCCAGAGGGACACCAGGAGACATTCTCAGCTGTGCCTCTCAGGGAATCGAAGATCAGTGAAGACGTGAGACCCATAAGCCTTGCACAGCTAGCTGTCCCAGCAAGCCAAGCTCTGTCTCCTCATTCTGTGGGGTCTTCTTTATACCCTCCAAACATCACATGTCCTCTACGTGTCTTACTTATTTCAGTATGGACCTTGCCTCTGCACAGGTCCTTAGACGCAGTAACAAACTGCAGCACACCACCAGAAGATTTTGGTTCATTTCTCTCTATGGAGTCCTGACAAATGCAGTTCAACTACGCAGTGTAAGGTGGACCGATCAATACATGTGTGTCTTTAGCAAAGACTCCTACATCATGTGTCCTTTCACGTGCTTTAGCAGAACATCTTCTCTCCTGTGTCTGCTGCAGCGAAATGTTCCTTCACGGGGTTGCCTTAGCCTTTCACACCTGCGTCCACTTTAACGAAACGTTCCTTCACGTGTTCGCCCCAGCAAACTGACTTTCCAAAGAACCCTCACAATTTCACTTCAGGACACTGCTGTTGAGAATCTAACCCAGGTCTTCTGAGACATCTCTCCACCTGAGAAGTAGGTCTTAGTGACTAGATACATTTGCAAGTAGCCAGTCCCCCGAATAATGGCGGCCCCGAGATCCTGGCTATCTATCCACTTCAGGGACTCTTGCTACTGTATAACCTGTGCTTGGCGAGTGAAGGTTAGGAGTTCAGGACCTGGCTGGTGGCAGATCCTCACGAATGCTTGTTATTATAGATGCTGATGTGTTATCATAGACCTATCTGCCCTTCTTCCTGTAGCTTCTTCCAGAAAGTTCCATTTTCTGTTGGACTGGGCCTATTTCCCTATTCCAAAAGCAGAGAGGGTCCAGGTTCGCACACATGGGATAACAGCAGCCCAGCGAAGGCCTGTGAGAGAATTGGCCCTTGTCACAAGCTGCCGAGGACAAACTCTCCTCCTCTTGAAGGAGTGGTTTTTCCCAAGGAGGTGTTCAGGCCAAGCTAGAGTTTCCACAGCTCAGAAGCTCAGATCACAGCACAATCTTCCCAGAGATGCTGTGGACTCCTGTTGAGAGTTCATGAGTCTCCAGATCCCTCCAGCTCCCCCCAGCCCCACCTCAGGGCTACAGATCCCTCCAGCTCCCCCCAGCCCCACCTCAGGGCTTGCTTTAAGTGTGGCTCATGGCAAGGACCTTTCTTGCCTGGGTCTGCCCAGGCTGTTCCTCTTTCCTAGTGTTTTCTTGCTAGGATTGGGTGTCAGGTCCTGTAACTCCTGGTCCCCTGAGAAGGACTCAAGGAAACATGAGTGTCCTGTCAAAAGTGGGTATTGAGTATAACTGGGTGGACATTCCTGTGTCCTTCAAGAGAAATAACTCCCCTTGGCTCAGGGATAGGGCTGCCCCCGTGGTCAGGCCCATGCTTATCTCTCCTGAAGATGAACACATACTTTCTTTCTCTGCCCAAGGTCATAATTGCTTTTCTTGCCAATTTGTAAGAACCGAGTCTTTACTTGTAGGTTTTTTTTTTTTTTTTTTTTTTTTTTTTTTCCAATGAGGAAGAAAAAGCAAACATTTTTTTGCAATTAGATTTCTTCTCACTTGGGTAATCACACTGAAAAAAAAAAAAGACATTTAAATCTTTTGAAAACCGCACATCAGCGAGGCTGGCGGTGTGGAAGGTGGGGAGACACATTCCATCAGCAGGGCTGGCCAGACTCGCAGGCAATTCGGTGGGCTATAGCACAAGGAAACAATGATTTCACATTTATTTGGGGTTTGCTCTTTGCAGCATATTTCAATTAGTTCGTCAGTGTTGTGCATCTGACAGGCCAAACGTTTATTGTGGTTGGACCATCTGGGAGGTGGGAGGCCCACAGTCTTCCCCTGTGGCAGTCAGTAACTACCAGTCTAAGGAAATTTGTTTGATGTGTTTAAGAACCCAACACTAAAACACCATCAATAACAAAAGCCTCTAGAGTTCTGAAAGCACTCTTCCTTGCTCAGCCATCAATTGGACATGCCTCACCTAAGACTGCACATTCCCCTATGCTTGACATTTTCCAATACAATGAAGCAAAGTCCTGAAGTAGCTCATTTAATTGGCCCAGAGCACGAATTGTATTAGGGTAGTGAGGAGCTTGCTAATTTACACTGGGGCGCCACAGAGCCGGAGCACTGACTGCCGGGGTAGCAAGGGATGTGTGTCACGGATTCCTGCCATTAACGAGGAGAGCAGCTGAGCTTCTAGCCCATACAGTGACTGAGACTCCAGAGTGGTGTCAGTTCCCAGCGGTGGGTGACTCACAGAGCATCGTGAGTTCATGGTAATGACCGCACTCCTTGGGTAGCAGAGAGTCACGTTTCTAGGCTTTCACTAGCTTTTTTTCCTTTCACCTCGGTCATTCCCACCCGACCAGTCCTTTCCTGAAGAATGCTCTGACTTTCCAGTGGGAGGCCAGGGGAGGAGAGGAATTTAGAGTCAGATAAATAGGAGAGCCAGAAGGAGCACTGGGAAAATACAGGAGTTTGACCTTTCCACAAGGAGCAATGGCATTCCCTGTCCTAGAAGCCCTAGGTTATGGGGCTGGGCACAGGACGGTGGAGTGGGATTAGCACTCAAGGGCTGAACTACAGGTCAGCTCGTAAACTCTGAGATGTCCCATTTGCTAGAGGCTGTGCTGGTAGCCTGGCGTGGTACGAAGGCTGCTCTAGTCCATGCTGGTAGCATCCAGACCATAGCCCAACCATAAGGAACCCAGATCTGCCCTCTCCCCTGCTGCACACACAGAGGGGCTGTAGCTTGTTTGTCTTGGGTCACCAGTGCCTGGTAGAGTGTCTTGGTGCTGATTTGGTGTCTCGGGCCTATCTGGGAAGCATCGGTAAGGAACCACTTGCCACTTATCCCCCTTTACGTGATGCCTCAGCCCCTGGTACTGTGTTTGACTTAAAACTGCCACAAGTCCTGTGGGCAGCATGAAGGGACTGGGATCACCATTGGGTGTTTTCCATGCTTTGCCCATGCTATTTCCCAGATGGGAACCAAGTGACTCAGAGGTCATGATTTCTATCCCAGCACTCAGTATGCTAGCCACTGGCTCAGACTCTAGGTTCCCGTTTCTCATGTACCCGTTTGTGTTGAGCCACACTGCTCTAAGTGACCAAACTGTGGGCTATGCTGCTATTGCTTTTAATCTGTCAGTGTTTTCTATCTATATCTGTGTATGTTGCTGCTTTTCTGTTTTGTGTTGTTTGTTTTCCTCCAAGAGGGAAATAGAATTCCTCTTCTGTTTGTTCTGAAGCTCTTGCTTTCCGAAAAAGAAGCCAAAGGGCTTTGGAGCCTGACAACAGACTCCCTGAGATAGGATCACATGCACTTGGATCCTCTCTATTTATGGAGTTTTGAGGCCAATCCTGATCCTGTTGTTTAGTCCTTTAGGCTTGCAGCACTGGAGGTTGGAGGTCAGGCACAGAGGTGTAGGTCTAGAGGTCCTGGGAGATGAGTTAATTGGGAGTAAATGGATTTTTTTTTCTACTCTAAAGAGAAAACACAGTAGGCTAAAGGATTCTGGTATGTGGTCTCCTTTCTGCAGGGTGTAAGGTGGGATTTTGTAAAAGTCCTGAGTGATGTCGGGCTTGTTCAGGTGGGGAGGGCATACCTCCGGAGCCAAGTTCCTCAACTCAGCATCATTCTCCTGTGTTTGTCTAGTCTTCTTGGTTTCTTCCTTCTTAGAGAAAGCACAGGACCCTGTTGTAAAGATGGTAGTGAGAAGCCAGCCAGGAGAGGAGGAGGCTGGATCTGGCTTTTTAGAGGCTACTGGCCTGAGGAACTCAAGGGTCTGTGGCTGCTGAAACAGAAGGTGTTGAGGAACTATGGACTCAGGCCCTGTCTTATTTAGCATTTTGTCAACTTGACACAAACTAGAGTCATTTGAGAAGAGAGAATCTAAACTGTGGAATTACCACCATCAGACTGGCTGATAGTCAAGTCTTGGAAGCATTTTCTTGATTGGTTTGGAAGGGCCAGCTCGTCATGAGCAGTGCCATTCCTGGGCAGGTGGTCCTGGGGTATACAAGAAAGCTAGCAGAGAAAGCCAGAAGGAGAAAGCCTATAAATAGCTTTCTTCCACAGCCTTTGCTTCAGTTCCTGCCTCCAGGTTCCTGCTTGAATTTCTGGCCTTAATTTCTTTCACGATGGAAGCTGTAAGTGGAAATAAAGCCTTTCCTCCCTGACTTGATTGGGGTTCTATTGCTGTGAAGAGCAGTAGACCGAGGCAGCTATTATAAGAGAAAGCTTTTAGTTGAGGGCTTGGTTACAGTTAGTCCATTGCCATCATGGTGAGGAACAAAGAGGCATGTAGGGAGGAGCTGAGCAGAGGCTGAGAGCTGCATCCTGATCCCTAGAAGCCCACTTCCAGATACACACTTCCTCCAACAAGGCCACACCTTCCAATCCTTCTAATCCTTTCAAATAGCGCTGTTTCCTGGTATCTAAACATTCAAATATGAGTGAGCCCTTGGGGGGTGGGGGGCGTCATACTTATTCAAACCACCAGACTCCCCAAGTTGCTTTTTGGTTGTATTTATCACAGCAATAGAAAGCAAACTGGAACAGTCCCCTTAAGCAGGAGTTGGGTGTTTCCCTGGATGCCTAGGCAGTGTGTTCAGAGTAGCAGAACCTGCTTGGGTGAAGATAATCTATTAAGGCATAGCTGACCATTTGAAGTCAAACTTGCATTGCTGGCCTCATGGTTTAGCTTTTGGGGCCCAAGTGTCCAGTCAGATAGAACAGGCTGATATATTATTCTTGGAACTCCCAGAGTACCTGGGCTGGTTCAGAACTTGGAGTAAAGTCCTAGGGTCTCATTACTGGGCCCACTTGTTCTAGATTGTAGATTGCCAGTTTCCACCTATTTTCCCCTGGACTTCAACTGAGTACTTGAAAATCCAGGATTCCAGCCTTTGGTCACAGAGAAGGTGGATTGGGCTTCAACATAAGGCAGAGGCATGAAGAGCTCAAGAAAGGGCTAGGAAGAAAAAAAAAAAAAAACAGAAGAGAGGCAGTATGGGAAACTTCCACACAAAGGACGTGTGGTAGTGTGACAGTGTCCCCTTTAACTCAGGTGTGCTGTATTGCTACAGTCTCATATTGGACTCGATCACTGCTGTGGTCCTGACACAAGATCTTTCTGAGACTGTACCCATTCACATTCCCTTATTCAGGAGTGAGCAGACCCAAGGTTGTACCACTGCTGCTGCTGCTGTTCACAGCCCTCAGGGATCCTTAGCCATCCCTCCATCAGAAGGTTAACCTGGGAGGTAGTGCTCTTTGGTGGGGTTCTGCCGTTCACTGCCCAGTGAGACTGTCTTCATCGGTGCATCTTCTTGTGAGTTGTCCACGCAGCAGGCGTGACTCTTCAGTGGTATTGCTGCCTAGTGGACTCCTCACTGGTGGAGCTGCCTTAGAATCATCCATGATCTTGTAAATAACCCCAGAGGTTGCATTAGTTCACCAAGCTGAACTGTGTGGAATCCTTCCATTGGTGACCACTCTACGTGAAGAGAATGGATGCCTCATCTCTTTATATTTCTCCAGGGAAGGTCATGTGATGAAGCATGGCAGCCAGCATTCAGATTGTGAGACACTAGACACTTTGGAAGTATACAACTGGTAACATTTAGTACATTCATCCTCTTTTTCATTCCAGAACATTCTACCCCATTAAAAGGGGAACTCCATACCCATTGGCAGCCCCCATTCTCCTCTGGCCCCCTGGAAACAATGAATGGGCTTTTTGTTTCCACAGTCACCTACTCTGGATATCGTCTGTGTCTGGCTTCTCGGTCAGTCAGCATCATATTTTCAGCGCCCACCAGGCTGTATATATGTCAGTGCCTCGTTCCTTTTTCCCTGTGACAGACACAGACAATATAAAACCCTTCACTCTGGTTATTTTAAATGTACAGTTTAACTCAGGTGGCTGTGCAGCCATCCCCACCATCCATCCATCCATCCATCCATTCATCCATCCATCCATCCATCCATCCATCCATCCATTCAACCATCCATCCATCCATCCATCCATCCATCCATCCATCCTCCATCCATCCATCCATCCATCCATCCACCCATCCACAGACGTCTCTCATCTGTCCCCATTAAACAGTTCCTCACTCTCCTCCCCAGCCCCTGGCAACTATTTTTCTACTTCCTGCCTTTATGGATTTGAGACTAGAAGGATGTCATATTGGTGGCATCATGCCTCATTTTGGAACTAGTGTCTTTTACTTGGTGTCATGGCCTCTTATATACCAGAGTTGCCTATTTTTTAGGGGTGAACAACATTGTATAGACAGGCCACATTTTGTTTGGATGTTTCTAGGTCAGTGAGATTTTGGCTTTGTTTTACTTCTAGTTGAAAAATGAGCCAGGTAGCGGTGTACCCCTTTAATCCCAGCACTCAAGAGTCATAAGCAAATAAATTTCTGAGTTCAACACTAGCCTGGTTTGCAGAGCAAGTTCGGGACAGCCAGGGCTACACAGAGAAACTCTGTCTTGAAAAAAAAAAAAACAAAACAAACAAACCCACAAAACAACAAACAAAAGGAAAAAAATGATCCTTGGCATGGAAGCCGAGAGCTAGAGGTGGGGTGGTCTTTGATAATCACACCTCTCTGTGCCTTGGCTTCTGTATCCACCTCTAGGGATGCTGGACAGGAGGGTGGATTCGTTTATGCACCATCATCCTGATGGAGTGTATACAGGTTTTTATGTCACAGGAATGTAGGTTGGCAGGTCTCAGTCTCACCATCAGAGCATTCTGAAGGGTCTCACCTATGGACCTATGAAGGCTCCTTCCCATGCTGACAACCCAGAGCAAGGTGCAGAAGAAGGCAGGTGTCTTGGCTCTCAGTGGCATGAGTTTTTACTGATTCCCAGCAGATAATGGTAGGGAACACAGGGGACACATGTTCCCTGGGTCATTGTCCTTTGATGCTCAGGAAAGGTAGCCAAGAGGATGTCATGACATCACTAAGCCTGGGGGAACTGAGTGGGAACAGGAAGTCAGTCTGGAATTCACAAAGTCACACTTACTTTCATTGCCCTAATTAACTTTCCATGTGCCTGAGGAACAAGCAACTTGGAAGTCCATTACCAGTGGCCAGTGAGGCCAGTTGTGTTTCCCAGTTATGATTAAAGATACTTAATGATTAACCCAGACCACGAAGAATGGCTAGTTGTATTTATCATGCTCTACTGGAGAATTTTAAGGCTGTTTATTGATTTATCATAATATAGTCATACTAGGAATCCATTTTAGGGACTACACAGAAGAGGAAGGGGAGGACAGCTGTGTCCAAGGTCACACAGATGGAGTGGCAGGTTGAGACTGAGGGAGGAGGCATCCAGGAGAGAGGAGCAAGTAAGCCTCTTTCTTTAGTCCTAGCTTAAATTTTTATTTATTTTCCTGGTTTTATAAACTTTTCAGGGCTGGAGAGAGAGCTTGGTGGTCACGAACACACCCTGCTCTCGCAGTTCAATTCTCACACCCATAGGAGGCTCAACTGCCTGTAATTCCTGATGCAGGAGGATCAGCCACCTCTGGCCTCTTTGGGCAGCTACATTAATGTGCATGTACCCACCCACATACAGACACACAATTAAATCATTAAAAAAATTTCAAAGTAATATACGTTCATTGTAAGTTTACAAAGACAATTTAAAAGTCAGGTAGTTTGACAGTTCTGTCTGTAGATGGAATGTGTAGCCACAGGATGGATATGTGACATAGGACCGTGCAGATTAAATTTGAGGTCATTATGCTAATTGAAGCAAGTGAATCACAGAAAGTACTGCATGATTCCACCGAGGCAAATGTACTGAGAGAGGCCAGGCTCAGAGACCCAGAGGGAACGGTGGCTGCGGGTGGGGGTGGGGTAGAGGTTATAGGGAGGAGTTCTTAACAGGCAGAAAGCTTTGATGGCATGGAACTGAAGTCTGTACTGTATTATACCTGTGAAAATCTGAGGGGTCAGAGTCCATGTGAACTATTCTCACTTTGAGAATGTTTCTCAATCACCTGTAAAAGGCTTTAAATAGGGCGTAGGGAGATGACTCAGCAATTAAGAACACTGGTTGCTCTTCCTGAGGACCCAGGTTCGATTCCCAGCACCCACAAGATGACTTACAAACATCTGCAACTCCAGTCCCAGGGGATTTGATGCCCCCTTCTAACTCTGAGGGCACCAGGCATGCACATGGGGCGCAGACATACATTTAGGCAAAACACCCACGTATAGGAAATAAAATTAATTAAAACTAACTAAATAAAATGGCTTTAAATAATCAAGTTGCTTTAAAATACATAAATGAAAAGTGGAATTTCCTGGCTATGAACATTATTCACACAAAAATAATAATAAGAAGAATAAAAAAACACAAAAAACCTTTCCCTCCCCTCAGTGATGAGAATGTAGAAGGTCACTAATCTTAGGCTAGGGTGGCACTAAGCTTTATACCCACCCCCATTTGTTTTTTAGTGACACACGGAGCTGTTGGTTTGCCGCCATGACACTGCCGCTGGCAAAGGTTCTGTCCAACATATCTCTCTCTCACCTTTGGGCTCTCCTGGAGCAGGCTAAGCTTGGTATCTGTGTGTGATGTTCTGGCTTTACTGGCAGCGTCCAGGTGACAAACAGCTTCCACACATGGACATGTCCATTCACAGGGGTCTTCAGGCTAGCCCACCAGGCTAGCCCACTATTACGTCACACCCTCCCTTCGTCCTGCCAAGCATGGCACCGTGTGCTTTTTGTGTTGTTTGCTCCGTGCCATGTTCTTACTTCATCACACAGTTGCCTTGAAGTCAGCCTATTGTAGAGAAGAGAATGCTAAGGCCAAGAGGGGAGGCAGTGTCCTCAAGGTCCCCGCCTCCTGGTCTCAAATGCTGACCTGCTGTTTTGGGCACCTTACTACCTTGAGTACCCATTTTGGGGTTGAACAAGTCTGGGGTTACCTACCTAAGTAGCCTACTGAGCTTCCTTTAGGATCTGCCCAGAGTGAGAAACTTGCCACAGAGCAAGGCTGGGGAGAGAGTGCTTCTCACTGACAAGGCTGAGAGGAGCTCCTTCACTGGGCTGGCCTGCTGAAAAGGGACATTTGCCTGCACAAGAACAAGAATGCTGGTGACTGCCAGCCTTCCAGGGCCACCCACACAGAGCCCATTAGCTCAGGACCTTGACTGAGCTGCTTCCCTGGAGGAGCTTAGTGTGCGGTTGCCCTTCTAATGGCCTAAGGGCCTCTCTTGTTGAGATCTTGGCCCCCAAGCTTTTCAGAGTCCCACGCAGCCGGAATGGACAGGCAGGGCTTTCATCAGGTAGAGGTACTATTTTTAGCCCCACTGCCTGTGTCACTCTGTCACCATGGAGATAGCAGCTAGTGGCCCATAAGGATACATGCCTCCACTAGCAGAGAGGACAGGGGTTGCTTCCTTCCTGGGACTTCTCAGTCAGGACCTTGGTCAGCATGAACAATTTCTCTCTCTCCCTCTCCCACTCTCACTCCCCCTCCCCTTTCTTCTCCCTCTCTCCCTCTCTCTCCTCTCTCTGAGGGGGTTGGAGAGAGAGGAGAGGGAGGGAAGACACTGGCACACCATAGAAGCAGGCACTGTAATAGAGTAATGGCCATAGGGTTGCCTCTAGGTGTGGCCCTGTGTGTGGAGAGTGCCCACAGCTATCTCTCTTGTATTAGCTAGACTGATAGATAAGAGTGGGGAGCCCATTTGAGAGGTGCCCTGTGATCTTGGGGGACTGCTTCACCTCTCTCTTTTTTTTAAGATTTATTTATTTAATGTATGTGAGTACACTGTAGCTGTCTTCAGACCTTCAGACACAGAAGAGGGCATCAGATCCCATTACAGATGGTTGTGAGCCACCATGTGGTTGCTGGGAATTGAACTCAGAACCTCTGGAAGAGCAGCTGGTGCTCTTAACCTTTGAGCCATCTCTCCAGCCCCTGTGCTTCACCTCTTTAGATCTTCATGTTTTCAGAGTAAGAATCCATGCCCTACTTTCTTGGATCTGATGACATGATTGGGGAAACAGTTTATGGTAAGGGGTGAGGGTTATATGTCTGTATATATGTAGACGTATGTGTATGTGTGTGTGTGTGTGTGTGTGTGAGAGAGAGAGAGAGAGAGAGAGAGAGAGAAAGAGAGAGAGAGAAAGAGAGAGAGAGAGAGAGAGAGAGAGAGAGAACACGTGTATGTGTATAGACTTCTGTATATGTGGACATGTCTGTGTGTGAACATGTATATAGACTTGAGTACATGTAGACGTGTGTGTGTGTGTGTGTGTGTGTGTGTGTGTGTGTGTGTGTGTGTGTGTGTGTTGCTAAGGTTGCCCTCAGGAGAACATCTAGATTCCCCAACTCCTTGCTTTTCTTTTCTTTTTCTTTTGTCTTCTCTATTTGAAGGCAGAGAGAAGAGAAAACATTCTAGCCCTTTTCATGCTAATTGTAAAAGGTGGGGCAAGGAGTGAGGAATGAGCCCATCCCAGTTCTTATGTGTCATCCTACAGACTTTATGATGAGATTCTAGGGTCAATCACAGTCTTGCTCCTGGGAGATGTGACACTTCCACTTGAGCTCCTTTCCCACAGTGGGAGTCACTGAGGCTCAGAGAAGTTAAAGTATTTGTCCAGAGTCACACAGCCGGTGAGCCCTAAGGCAGGGACCTGAAATCAATTCTGACTACATCTCTGTTGTCCTGTGTTGAGTGGTTAGCGGTCTGACGTGGATACCTGGCCACCACGGGCCATGGAGCCACATCCTGTTGGTTGTATCTGTTCAGAGTCTTGGGCTTGTCTGTGATCTTAAACCTCTAAAAATAAAGTAAAGTGAGTGTTAGAGGATGTGGAGGAGTTGGTGGGATGTAAGATGCTGCAGCAGCTGTGGAGAACAATTACCACATGACCAGTGGGCCGGCTGCACAGAGAAGCAAAAGCAGAGGCCACAGTAGGACCAGTGTCCACACAGTCTCCACAGTAGGACCAGAGATCATAACCTGAAGGAGCAGCTTGGACTTTGCAGCAGCAGATAAACAGAACATGGTCCATGCAAACGGTGGAGCATTCGGCCATGAAAAGAAATGGAGTGTTAACACGCTACACAGGGATGGAGCTTTGAAAGGATCTGCCAAGTGAAAGAAGACAGCCACACAAGGTCAATACCGTGTGACCCCACTCACTGTCAGTCCCCAGAGGTGGAAAGTAGACTGGTACCTAGCAGGGGTCGGTGCAGAGGGAGACTGGGAACTGTTTTAGTGGACGATGAGATGTTCTAGAATAGCAGCAGTGGCTACACAGCCTTGTGTTTGCACTGAAGGCTGCTGGACTATAAACTTAAATGATGAAATGGTAAAAGGGAGAAAACAAATAGAACCCTCAAGCTCAGGGGCTTGGCACAGACATTTTTAGAATTCCCAGTGCTTGTGGGCTGAATGGTGCCTCACTGTGTTTATGTAGGCATGGGGACAGTGTTCACATCTGTGGTCTGCCTGAGACCTCCTGCACAGCACAGTGGGGCCCCAGGTTCTTCTGCAAGGGCACTCCTGGCAGTTAGCAGCCCTGTGGCAGTGTGAACATCTGTCTCTGTGGAGCACGTCTGCACCTGACATTGGGCATGTCCTTTTATGGCACCCGTTTGCTCTCAGCAAGTGGAAAGATAAATACCTTTCCAAAGAGCAGATGCCAGCTGCCCACGGCCCCTGCCAGGGTCCGCAGCTGCAGAGTGGGTGGAAGATAGTACTGCTGGGGGGCACAGGATGCTGGCGGGGACATTGGATGTGGGTGATGTAGACAGCTTGGTGAACTTTGCTGCAGACCTACTGATAGACCTTTAGTGGTTCTCCTGATCCCTTAGAGCCTTTGTGTTCTCTCCCATTTTTGGCTTTGCCTGAGGCATAAAGGGGCAAGGGAGAGAATACCCAGCTGTGCCTGGCCAGGCCACCTGCCTTTCTGGGAGTGGTCATGGCTAAGTGAGTCTTCTTTTCTCAATAGAACCTCAGGTACAGGGAAGACAAGACTGGCAGCAGAGAAGGGACCATTGATCATGGCAGGGGAGGAGCCACCACCTGGAACCTGACTCCCTGTCTCTTAGAGCCCCTAAAGAGCAAACTACAGTGGCTAGTCTCTCTTTTGTGTCTTTGTTAGCATCTCAGGGCATCATAACTAAGTTGGGTGACCTCTAACACCCAGAATTCATTCCACATAGAAGTCCAAATGCTGGGCAAGCTGCACCCTTCTTGAAACTGCAGGGAGAATGTGCCCCACCTAGGCTTCCTCCTAGCTGCCGCTGACTCACGGCTGCACTGTCTTGTCCTCACATGGGTTACTCCCTTTGTGTCATTCTGCTTTGATTGTTTTAAACTTTAATTGTTTGTTGTGTATGCATGTGTGTACATGCAGGTACATTCTGTGGCATGCATGTGGAGGTCAGAAGACAGCTTATGGGATTCTTCTTGTTCTGGGGATCAAACTCAGATCATCAATTTTGGTGCAAGTCCCTTTACCTGCTGAGCCATCTTGCCAGTTCAAAAGCTAGTCTTACTTTTTTAATTTTTTGGCAATGTTGGAGGTTGAGCCTAGGACCTCATACTAGACATATATGTATTCTACCACTAGTATAAGACCAAGCCCTGTGTCTGTTTTCTTATAATGACTAAATCCAGTCACACTTGATTAAGACCACCCTATGGACTGTGACCTCACCTTGGCTAATTATATCTTCCAAGACCCTATGTCCAAAGCTGTGTTTCTGAGAAGAACATGAACTTGAGGCAACACAACTCAACTTGGGTTGTTAGGTAAATGGCTGGGTGGGCATGAGCAGTGATCCTGGCACAGCTGTCTATGTGTGTGTAAGTAGGTACATTTCTCCTGACCTAGGTGGGAGTGGGCAGTTCTAGCATAATGACCAGCCTCAGACCCAGCCCTCTTTCTAGCTAGGAGCTCCAGCACTTTTTTTTTTTTTTTTTTTTTTTTTAATTTGAGTACACTGTAGCTGTCTTCAGACACACCAGAAGAGGGCATTACATTACAGATCCCATTACAGATGGTTGTGGTGGCTGTGGATTGAACTTAGGACCTCTGGAAGAGCGGTCAGTGCTCTTAACAGCTGAGCCGTCTCTCCAGCCCTGGAGCTCCAGCACTTGTCACAGGGAATCATGACTTGCAGAGTGTTCTTTTCTGTTCATGGCTTCAGAGTCTCACTGGTTTCTCTTCCTTTCCCCTTAGAGCCAAGGAGACTGGAATGGCTGTGTCCTTTGGACAGATCAGCTCCCTCTTGGAACCTCAGTCTCAGCATACAAATGGAGTCTGAACTGGCTACTGCCCACAGTCCCCTACAGTTTGTAACTATTTCCACTGTTTCCCAGCTGAGAAAATTGTAGACAAGAAGTATGCCTTGGGGTCTATGAGACTGAACTCCAATCCAGAGGCTGCCATTCTTGCCCCTTTGCCCTATTATCTGTGCCACCTCCTGCAGGAAACCTTCTGTGACTAGCTTGATTGATGTCTAGAGTCCTCACTGTGCCTGGTGGATGGTACATCGGCTCACAAGGACTAGCTGGCTGTCCCCATGGTGTGCAGGCGTGCGCATGTTTGTGCACCTGCTGTGGTTCCTGCGCTCCTTTCCTCTCGCCTGCAGCAGGACTTCTTCCTTTCTTTGCATCTCCCCTTGTTTCCCAAGTAGAGTGTCCAGCACAGGACTTGTTACAGCCTCATAAATGTAAAAGATGATTAAACATTAGGTGACCTGCTAAATAAAATTAAAAAAAAAAAAAAATAAAGGAACCAAAAACCACGAAGATGATTTGGGTGAGCGATATAGCAAAGCATTTGATGAAGCTAAGTTTTTTACTCTGAAAAACAGAAACCGAGGGGCAGGTGAGGCCTTCTGCATGATAACATCACCCGTCATGCTCTCTCCCCTCCTTGAACCAGCCGAACACTCTAGTGCCAGTTCTAAAGCAGGCCTGAGGAGCAGCTGCAAGACAGGCAGGGTCCTGGGGGTGCAGCTAGAGACGCGAAATGACCATAAATGTCCGTTTTAAGGCAAATATCCTCTCCTTATTAGTTGCTAGTCTAGATGCAATAAAGTAGTCTGGAGCAGAGGCTTTAAAAATTCATTAAAAATTAATGTTTTGAGTGGATACACTTACTTGTCTTGGGTTTGTAAAGTAGATAAGCTGGAAAATGACCAGCCGTGCAGTAGCCAGATAATATGGCAGCCAGTTAGAATCTAAGTAAACAACTATCATTACATTCCAATGTGTCAGCAGAAACCAGGTGGGGAACTTGGTGGGGACGAGACCTCTGACACCTGTTCGCTTGGGTGTCAGGAGATGGGGGCCCCATTTTTCAGTTAATAAGAGTGGCATTCAGGCAGTTGGGCCAGCTGCCTCCTGGGACTCAGGACCTCAGCAGACCCAGGGGCAGCAATATGCAGGCTATAGTGCAGAGTGCTCTAGATCTCCCAATGGAGTGCTGATGAGTCTCTCAGAATGTTCTAGAACAGATTTGTGCACCATTAAGTCATCATCACAGAAGCCAGATATCCATTATCTCTGGCTGCAATTGTGGGAAAGATAAACCATGCTCCATCCCAGAGTAGGTCTTAGAATATCCCTTTGGCTTTGAGGTCCCTCCTCTGGCATCTTGATGCTGCTGTGTATTGTGTGTACTGTGGAAAGGTATGCAGTGTGCTCAGGAGAGCCAGGTGAGAGAAGCGGGGTGGACCCCTTCCTCCTGCTGGAAAGCAAAGCCTCGGCACTGTGAAAGAGCACCTTGGCAGCCAGCCATCACATTTCTTAAGGGTTTTTGCAAAAGCACTTCCTACCTGTCTTTTAACTAGAGACTGCTGGAGACGCTTCAGTTGACGGTTGAATCATGTGACTGAAGGGAGGCATGGGATGGTAGGGAAGGTCTCATCACCAGCTAAGTTGTTCTCTGAGACCACAGATGACTGATCGGTGTGTGTCTGCCAGTGCGCTCAGGATGACACCACTAGGAAGGACCACATACTTCTTTTCTCAATGGCCTAGCCTTCTCCTTCGTTTTTAGTCCTGTCTTCTCTCTTTTTCTGGTTTTGTAATTTCTCACTTCTACCATTTTTTTTTTTTTTAAATCAGAGGATGCTTCTCTGACACTCCGGGGGCTACTGTGATTGCCATAGGACTAGGTCCTATGCCGTAGCTTTTCTCCATATTATGACTGGCTACTCAGCCTAGTAAGGGCTGTTGCCATCCTTGGCGAGCCTGGGAATCAGAAAGGAATTGGAGGTGAATCTGGAAGAGTGCTGCAGCTATGCATTTAGCGATCCTGGGAGAGTCCCTAGAATTGAGTCAGCTCACAGCAGTTGTTTAGTGGTTTGTTGTTGTTTTGATCGTTGAAGGAGGTTCACAGAATTAGTTAATAATATGGGTCCAAAAAGTGTATTTTGAAGATATTTGAATCACTTTTTGTTTTCTTTGCACTTTGCCCCTCCCATTCTCTCACCTTCCTCCTCCTTTCCTCCATCCTTGGTCAGAGGGTTGAGACAGGGTTTCTTGTAGCTCAAGCTAGCCTCAGATGCCAGCACCTTAAGATAACTATTTAAAAAAATCAAACAACGTAAAGGTCTGTTAATTGCACTATTAGTGGTGAGTACCATCTTACATCCTGAATCTTCTTCATGCCCCAGAATCCATCCCGGTTTGTAACATAAGATTCCGAGTTTTCTAGTATCCAAAGAACATGATTTTTTCCCCCTATGTTTTTCTTTGCTATTTATTAATCATTTGCTCAGTCATTCATTAAAAAAAAAAAAAAAACATATGGCGAAACATTGAGAAAGTTGTGCATGGCACGTGACTCCAAAGATAAATTTGATTATGTCTGTAATTTATGGAACGAAAACATATATACTATAGAATAATAAAATAGGAAGTCTGATGTTGTTTTTCTAAAATTACTCGGATGAACAATACATGTTTATGGTCCAAATGCAAACGCCCAACATCTTACTACCCTTGTCTTCAGTGACTTAGTTTTCCTCCTCAGGGACAATGCTGGACAACAGCTCTGTGTGTGTGTGTGTGTGTGTTTGTGTATGCTTATGTGTCTCTGTGTGTGTTTGTATCTGTGATATTGTGTATATCTAGGCATATTTATACGTGTAACTGTGTTTATATGTTGTGTGTGTCTATGTATGTTTATGTGTGAATGTGCGTATGTTTTTTCTAAGGCATTTTCTACATATATCAAAACGTGTTGTTCTAAAGGACAGAAACAGCTGCCCACTCTTACGCACTGCTTTTCGAACTTACTGAGGCGCACACTGACGAGGGAGCCGCTGTTGCTTCATTTAGCATTGCCACATTTCTCGGATGATCATCCTTGTGTTCCGTGGACAGGCCTTCTAGGCCGAGTAATCGTGGAGTTCAGGAGGGGTTGCTTTGTAACCTCAAAGTCCCAGGCTAGGGAAGAGGTTTTAAGTAAAAAGTCTAAGACAAGTCCTGGATAAAGGGCTTGTCCACTCAGAAGGCAGGCTGCAGTCAGCAGGCAAGAGCTGCCCTGAGCGTTAGACCCATGAGTACATGACAGAGTTCAGGAGTCTTGTCTTCTGTAAGTTTTCTTCCTCATAAGAGGCAGGGGAGAGGCTTCCTCAGTCTTGCCTCTCTGTCAGTTTGTCCATCACAAGGCATCTAAGAAACAACTGGAATCTTTCTGGGTCCCAGTGTCCTAGCCTGATAAAAATGGTCTTTCAGAAATTCATGTGTAGGGAAGCCCATATGTTCCTAGGAGGGCCTTCTACAAGTTTGAGTCGCACAGACCTGTAAAATTAAAGCTAAATTTCCAAATAAGGACATTGTAAAGTGCTACAAAAGTTTGCAAAAGTCACTGGGAGTTGGGGCTGGAATGGAGGGTTAGTTTGTGTTTAATGAGGACAGAGTTCAGTGTGGAGGATGAAGACTCTAAAGACAGAGGGTGGTAGTTACAGTGGTTGCACAACGTAATAAATGACCTTAGTGCCACTGAACTGTGCACTTGAACATGGGCCAGTGCAGTCCATGTTCCATCTTTGTGACCTCACATGAAAGCCACATCTCACTAGTGCCTTCCTCTTCTACCCAGAGGGATAGAAGGCAATAGGAAAGACCCATCTAAAGAGAAAGCACACAGCTATCAGCATGGCCAGCTTGGTGGTTCTTGGCCCACCTTCATTGGTGAGAGCTTGGCCAACCCTGGAGCTCATTTTGTTCCCTAGGGTCAGATCTGGAGATGTAGAGATGCTAGTGATACCAGAGATAAGGGGGCACCCCAAAAAGTGAACAGCTGGACCAGCTGAGCCTCCATGGCCTGTGGTCCTGTCCCCTAACAGGGAGGCCTGGCCTGCTCAGTTCTACTGTTTGCAAGTGTGGCTCCAGCCTGCTGCTGAACCTTTTGGAGCCTCCTAGTGCCCTGGGCACAATCCTCTTCATGGTTTTCTTGTTTTCCCCACGGCTCAGATAAAATTTATAAAATGAGCATTTTGCTTGGTTCTTCTAGATGCAGATGGGCAGAGCAGGTGTCTCCTTAGAACCCCACCGTAGCTTAGAGCAGCTGCTCATGGGTACTCCCCTCTGCTGGGTTCAGGGTTCCAAGCTGCAAGGAGAAGCTTCTTGGAGATATATTGGCTCCTCACAGCTGCCAACTGAAGTGCTGAAGGTGTTCTGTCAGTGAAAGCTGTTACTCACACTGTACCTGTTGTTAGGAGACACTGACACTTAGCCTCAGTGCTGCGCCATGGCCAGCTGTGTACTCATTTAGGATGGACAGGAATTGTCTCATATGTGGATGGGACACTGCTACCTCTGGCTGAGGGTTCTGGCTTTGGTCATGGTTCCCTGCAAAGGGAAGACCAATGACCTTTCATGTGGCGTTTCAATACGGAGAGGTCCCTGACCTGTGTTGGCGCATCCCAACTAACTACCCAAGAAGTAGTTAGAACAGTATGGCTATTGATAGCGAAAACAGATTCCAGGAAGCTGGTACCATCCAAACTCATAAAACCCAGGGAGTCAGAACTCTCAGACTACAGCACATTAATTTTCTGGTCTCACAACATCCCTGTTGGGAGTGTTTGTTTGTTTGTTTTAAACTGGAGACAGGGTGTTTTCTATGTAGCTCAGACTGTCCTGGAACTCACTCTGTAGACCAAGGCTGGCCTCAAACGCAATGATCTGCCTGCCTCTGCCTGAGATCAAAGGTATGAGCCACCACCACCCAGCCTGTTTATTTCTGAGACACGGTATCGCTCTATTCCAGGGTGGCCTGGAATGCACTATCTCAGACTGGCCTTAACCTTGATATCTTCTTGCCTCCACCTCTGGAGTGCTGGGAATACAGGCACGAGCCACCATGCCTGGGGCTTATTTATGATAGTCTATTAAGACCATTATTACTTCTGGACGTTCTGAAATGACTGTTTCCAGAATGAATTGAAGGCTCTGCCCACTGTTTTCTAACTGCCCCTGGAGGACAGAATCAGCCCTGGAGAAGTTTATTCTCTCTTCTTCAAATAGTGACTTTCTTTTGTTTTTCATTTTCTGTTTGAGACACCTAGTAGCTTAGGCTGGCTAGAAACTCGCTGTGCAGCCCTGGCTGGCCTTGACCTGTGTTGTCTCAGCCTCCCAAGTGCTGGGACTGCAGGGGGGTCCCACCATATCTAGCTTCATGGAAGATCGCTTGAAACTGCAGGTAGAACAAGTTTGCTTTGGGCTCATGTGAAGAAGCACGACCAGGCCTTCCCTGCTAGTATACCCCCGGGAAGCCCATGCCAGTGCCTGAAGTAAGCCCCGGCTGGCCATGCAGTGCACAGCCAGCAGCTCCCCTTGACTCACCAGCTGTCAGGGAGGTGACATGACTCGCCACATTGACAGGGCACTGTGATCAGCACTGACACAGCCTCCTCATGTGGGTGGCAAGCATGTGCTCCTCATTAAGAAAATTGCTACTTTAGAACAGGCTCTGAAAAGAACTTCTTTGCCTTTACTAAAATTAAGAAAATAATAATAAAACAACCCACCCAACACCCTAAACTTAAAAAGAAGAAGAAGGAGAAGAAATTGACGTCAACCCAGAAAAAAAAAATCTCCACAGGTCCAGAATGGAGTTAGAACTTGGCAGAGACACGGACAGAGCCAAGAAATTCCCACTGGGCAAGGCTAATGCTCCCATCCTCCACTGGCTGCCGCTGTAAAGCCTGAGCCATGTTGGAAAGTGACAGAAACTGTTGTCAGGACAGACAACTGAACTGATTTGTTCTGAGAATTCCCAGCCGTCCCCTGCAGTCATTCTGCTGGCTGGCCACATGAAACCTCATTTGGAGCACTTGACTACTGAAGAGTCCCTCAGCTGGAACTTGACTGTCATGAACTCTGAGCTCACATCCGGGGTGGAAGCCTCCATCCTGGAGCCCTGCTCCCAAGCTGCAGGTGACTGAGGCGTAGGCACAAGCCATGGAGAGATAAATAGGAGATGGCTGCTCTTGTTCTCCATGGTAGAGAGGGATGATGGGCTGCCATTTTAGTCTCTATGGTCCAGCCTCCAGCACAGCGTTTGTGGAAGGGCCATGTGTTTGACAAATACTTAACACATCCAGTAGCCAGATGGTCCAAACAACCCATCAGTGGTGTGGTATGTAAATATTTCTCTGCTGTGTTGACACTAGCAAGGATGAAGAGTAACTAAGAGGAGCTCCTGACAGCCAGTCAGGTCACAGGCAGGGCTGCAAAGCCACCCCTGTCACCTGGAAGGCTTCAGGCAACCGTGGTCTCTGGCTGTTACTTCTCAGACACTGAGGAGGTACCATGTTCCCCTCAGCTCTTCACCAACACAAGGTTTGCTTCTCACGAGCCACTGCTTTCCAGAGTGCCATAGCTCTGTGGGCTAGCTTGTTTCCCTCTTTGTTTTGTTTACCAGGAAGCACACAGCTAAGTGTGCAGATTACCCTCAACTAGGGATCTTGGTGCAGATGTTCCTCTCCCTGTTTGTTGTCATCTCATGGAGTGAACGTAAGCTGTAAGTGTTTTGGAACCAGGGACTGCTGAATATCGCGAACAAAGGACCTATAGCATGTGCTTTTAGTATGATTACCAGTGTCCAGTTGTTCTGTGTCAGATCTCTGGATTATCAATATAGATATCAACAATTAACTTCCTAGACTTATGCCCATGGTTCTTTTGCATGTAAGGTCTCACCTGGAGTCAGCTTGGGGTTTGGATCACACATCCACACTTCCTTCTGTTAGAATTGTAGCACTGTGGGAGGTGGGGCCATCTGAGTGGGGTCACATTCACGCTCAGAAGATGAGGAAACTGAGGCACAGACAGACAGAGCTGACTGACAGAGTCTCAAGCTGGCACCCTAGTCTCATTCCCACACTAAGGATCATCCACTGTACACAGAAAGTCCCACCGGTGTCACACCATGTTCAAGTCCCTGCTCTGGACAGCACAACACATGACAACAATGAAGCTGGAGCTTGTCAGCGGATGGCCTAGCTGCTCCACAGGGTCACTAGAGAAGTCTCAGCTTCAGTGCAGCTGTGAGACCTCAGCCCCGGCCTCATTCCAGCACCCACCCCGCTAGGGTGCCGAAAGTCAGTTTCTTCCCGAGCCTCACTAAAGCACAGGCTCCTCTTAGTGACTCATGTGTTCTGAAGAGGACAAAAGGTCCGCCCTAGTCTCCTATTAGGAACAATTTTCTGCACACGCCTCAGCTACACCACGTCAGTTGTCTGTTGCTACCTAAAAGTGGCCCAAAACTCTCATGTGCTAGCCTCTTCTGAGGTAGCAATCTGGGCAGGACTTGGCAACTGCAACACCCCTGTTCTCTAGTGTCAGCTGTAACAGCTTGACTTCAGCTGGAAGCCTCACTTCCAAGTGGCACAATTCCTGGGATGGAGTGACCATGCTAGTGTTTGGCGGCAGCAGCAGGGTCTCCCTGCATGCAACTTCTTCCCATGTCTGGGGCAGGCTTCTCCCAGCTCAGTGACCTTCAGGGAACTGCTTTCCCAAGTGACTGTTGCTACCCCCACAGCACAAAGTCAGCCACATCCAGGCCACAGCTGCCTCTGCTGCTCCCTTCTGCTTTTCTTATTTTTCCCATTGGGATAATGCATATAAAACATGCAACTTGGAACTGAATTATTCTAATGTGTGCAACACAGTGGCATTAAAGTGTGTTCTTATTGTTGGGCACGCATCCCTCATGAGACAGTTGCATGGGGAACTAAAACTCATGCCTCACATCTGTTTCTCTGCCTCCCTACCCCCTTCCTTTCAGCTTCGTGACCCCCCAATTCTCCTGTCTGTCTCTACCAGCCTGACTGCCCTAGCTATCTCATGTAATGGATGATATTTATTCTCTTGTGACCAGCTTAACTCACTTGGCAGAATATTTTCAGGTACTATAGGATGTATCTGAATTCATTCTTAAAAGGAATCCTTTTTACAAATGGATGTGCTCTGAATTGATGACCACATTTTACTTATTTGGACCTCCATCCTTGAACAGCTTCTAGCTGTTAGAGTGCTGCCGTGAATTTAGGTGGACACACACCTGTCTGCATACCTGCCTTCAGTTTTTAGTTAGGCTTCTCAAGATGGAGGTTCAAACCTGGCCCAGTGTTACTTCGAGCCCAGCCTGTTGGTTACAACAGGTCAAAGGGCCATTCAAAGAAAGGGGACACCTCAAGGTCCTGATTTCTTGCCTTAACCACTCTGGGAAAGGTCTTTGCAGACCTGTTCTAGAGCCAGCACTGCTGACTGAGGGACGCCTCTGAAGCACAGACTCCCTGAGTCAGCTCTCTGAGGGTCCTGGTGGAGCACCTCAGGCCGGGCCCAGTGCTTCCCCTGAAGACGGCCACAGTCTCCCACTGGCACTGTTCTGTGTTGCTGCAGGCTGTGCCTCTCATTACATAATCTGTTATTCTGTGCTCTACTGGGCCCTGGTTACTTGTCAGAAGTTTCTAAAAGCCAGCTGAATCAGCTCCAGGCAGCTGGGGGTGCTGCCTCTCCCTCATAGTATTAGTCACTCTGTACTTAGCTAAATTTAACTTTTTATCATCCAAATGATATTTTTGTGGGCTTGGGATTTTACATAATGCTACCAACTGCTGCAGGCTAAGAATTTCTCTTTCTCTCTCTTTTTTTTTTTGCCATGCATCCCTCTGTGTGTGTATGTGTGTGTGTGTGTGTGTGTGTGTATACACGGGTTTTTCCCCCATGAACTCTTGCACTCTCAAGGAGACATTGCTGGGCCCCTCTGCCCCGGCTGTGCTTTCCCAGGATCATGCTTCAGCTCTGCATTCACCATCCACCAGCTGAGAGAAGAGTTTCTCGTGGCTTCCCAATGGCCCCACACTGAAGGTCTTGAGAGTCCCCACTGACTGCAGCACACTGGGCCTGAGAAAGAGCAGCGTGGTGGGTGAGGGGCACAGAAGACTCACTTGGCTGTGAGAGCCAGTGAGATGCTCAGCCAGCCTGCCCAGATATGGGGTTTCAGAGGCAGGCATTTTCTGGTCTCAGGTGGGGGTAAAGGTGACACAGTGGAAGGCCAGGAACTAGTCTCATGGAGAACACAGACTCAGCCCTCAAAAGAGAGCTGTGGCATGGTGCTGCCTGCCTTTCATCCCAGTACTGAGGTAGAAGCAGGATGATCTCTGATTTAGTAGCTAACTTCATCTACATAATGAGTTACACACTGAGACCCTGTCGGGGCCTGGGGGGTTAGGGTACACATAGAACTGGGATGGTCTGTGAGGAACAGTTAGGGAACCAGGTATAGCGCTCAGCCCCCTGACTATCTGAGCCCCCTGCCCAGTAGCTGTGAGCTGAGCCTTCACATCAGGGACTGCTATGTGTCCATGTGTTGATGAGGGAGTGAGGTAGCAATAGTGTGTGCCCAGCGAGGTGCTAAGTGGTTGCTCTCACAGACTCATTCTTGAAGATGCCTGAAGTCTGTACCAGTGGCCATTCTCTCAGATAAGGAAACCAAGTTCTAGAGAATCTCAGAACCTGGATGTGGTAGAACCTGACTTCAGAGCCCATCTGTCTATACCCTCTCTGAGAGAGAGGGGGCGGGGGAGCGCACAGGGGCACAGCTTGGCCTACTGCTTCTAAGCTAAGTGCATCCCCGAGTAGAGGACCCGCGTGAGACTCACACTTTGCCCTGTGTAGTGAGTGCACTTACTCTCTCTGGTTTGCTCGCCTAGTTCTTCTCAGGCACCGTTATTACAGAGGCAGCCTCTGGGTGGAGGAAGAAGGTTCTGCAGGGGCAACAGAAGAACTGAGCTCACCCAGTACCCATTTTATCTGTTGAGTTGTGATAGCTTTCAAAATGGAGATAGGTGTATTTATTCCTTGGTGTAAACGAAGCGGCCGACTTTGGCCTGGGGATGTAGCCTGTGGATAGCATCTATGGTGAGCATCCGCCTATCATGGGTGAGGCCCTGTGTAACAACAAATGAACAAACTAAATTTTATATTTTACTTAAAGATTAGGAAAGATTAGAAACATGCCCATACAAGAGCTTGTCCGTGAGTGTTCACAGCAGTGTTTCCTTAATTGCCAGTGCCGTCCAGATGTCAAACAGCAGATGCACAGAGGAGGAACAAGGCATGTTCTCCCCGTTCGGCAGTTATAAGACGGAATGAAGTAAGCTGGGAATATGGCTGAGAGGCTGAGGGCTTGCCTGGCATTGGTGAGGCTTTGGGCTCAGTCACAGGCACTGCAAAAAAAAAAAAAAAAAATTACATTAAAAAATTAAGACATTAAGAAAAAGAATAGCATACTGCCTCATGCCATGGTCTCTGAAAACACAACCCTAGAAAAAGAAGCCAGACGGGAAAGGGCTACATGCTGTAGGACTCCACTGATGCAAAATGTCTAAAACAGGCAAATCAACACAGACAGAAGGCAAATTAGTGGTCCCCAGGGGCTGGGAGGGAAGTGACTCTCTTGGGTACTGGGTTTCTTTAAGGAAGGATACAGTGTTGCAGATCAAGATAGCTGATGGCTGTGCCACCTTGTGAATAGACTAATAAGCACTGATTGGAGTGTCTGGATGCTTTCAAAGGGTGAGCTTTGTGTTGCTAAGGTATATGTAAATTTTTAAAAATAAAGTGACCTTGCTTCCCCGAGGCATTCCAAGGCCCTGGACAGTTTGCTTTGGAGCCACCTGCCGCGTGTGCCATCCTCTCTACCCATTCTGCAGCCACCTGCCTCAGTCTCCATGTCAACGGGGGTGGAGGGGGTGGAGACGGCAGCACTGGCTTCAGTCTCACTACCCACTTCCAGCCGGGGCCAGCTTGAGGCATGCGGACGTCTGGGCAAGGGAGCTACTTGGCACCCCATCAAACCGGTATTCTTTAAGTGTTTGTTTGACATTTATTTGGTGGGAATGAGGAGAGACTGATAATCTATTAATGGAAACTGTATGGAGAAACAGATTCGCTTACCAGTTCACTTCCACTGACTGAAACAGCACCAGGGTTCAGAAAACTTTTGAGGAAAGCAATTCCGACTCTTGCCGTGCTTGTCTCCCAGGCAGGTTTGGTTTTGCTTTACTGTTTTCTGCCCTGCAATGCTCCACATCTTCGAAGAGCATCCTAGGGATTTAAGTTTAAAACTTAAGGTAGCGAAATGCTTTCTTCTTGTTCCTAGGAACAGCAGCACACACTGTTTCAATGTAGACCGGGGCTCCAGGGTTATGGCTACACATATGTGGAGCAGGCATGCAACAGATTTCACTTCACTTCACCCTGTGTATGTTCCAGGTCTTTGGAGGGACCTTGGGTTGGCCGGTGATATATTTGTTCATTCTAACAGAGCTCGGAACACCCAGAGCTCTGTTCCACAAGTGATTGTCTGTGAGGTCTGCTACTTAACCTGGTGCCGCATGCATCTCAGATTTCCAGTGCATTCAGTCACACGTTCACACAGCATCCCTCTGTTTTTTGTTTTTGTTTTTTTAAATTTGTTTGTTTGTTTTGTTTTGTCCCAGAGTGCTTCTTTCCCCTAGTCTCCACCGGGTTAGTCACCATTGTCCTCTTCACCCATGGGGAGTCATGTAGACTAGAGGGGCTTGCCTGACAAAACTGGCTCACCACTGAGGTGTCAGCATGACAAAAGCTCCACACTCCCCATGTTTCCCTTACCTGGAATGTGGGAACCTTAAATGGTGACCTCATAGCTATTGAGAAGGGTGATGGTAAAAGCTAAGAATCGGGATGGATGGAAATGGTTGCATAGAGCTTGGTGAGCTATGGCACCAGGTGCATGTAGAGCGAGCTGGGCAGCCTGAATTCTAGACTCTGCCCGCGTTGGACTCTGGGGAATCTGGGGTGTTCTGCTGGCTCCGGGGTCAGGAGAGTATGAAGATGTGTGAATTAACGCAGGGGTCAGAGGCAGGACTGCCAAGGAGGCTGTGTCTCTGAAGGCCAGCCCCCCAAAGTTGCTTGCTCCCTCACCATGGTGTTCCCTAGGGTGTAGGATGGGCAGTGTGGGCGGTGTGTGAAGAGCGCTGTTCTCTGCAGCCACACCTCCCACTGCTGTGCCTCACTAGCTCTCTTCATGTCCCCATTCCTTCTCTCTCTCCTCTGACTCTTGCTGGCTGTGCGGCTCACTGGCAGTTGATCACTTTGTCATCCTGATCATTCCTCTGTCAAGACTGTTCGCCCTTGCACCCACAGCCAGTGTCTTACTAGTCCTGGTGCCTGGCCTCAGCCTTTGAAGTGAGACTGTCCTGAGCTTGGCCATTGGTTCCTGGAATATTTCAGTGTCTGTAACCTGCTGGGGGAACTACAGGGCAGGTCACTGGAGGGGTTCCTAGATAGCTGTCCGTTTCCAGTACATAGGTCCAGGAGCAGGGGAATGGGCTCCTAAATGTGTTTGGCAGGTAAGGACTAGTGTTGAGCTATGATGTGGACCTGGGCATGTCTCAGTTCTTGTGGCAGCCCTGGGCTGAGCAGTGGCTTCTTTGGTACTTGTGGGTGACTGGGACTCCATGAAATCCTATTTCTCTAACTTTCTTATTTATTTATCTTCTAATCTATTCCTTTGTTTGTTTGTTTGTTTGGTTGGTTTTCAAGACAAGAACAGCCTTGGCTGTCCTGGAACTTGCTCTCTAGACCAGGCTGGCCTCAAATCCATAGAGATCAACCTGTCTCTTACCTTCAGAGTGCTGGGCTTAAAGGCATGCACCACCATCCCCTGGCCCAATTCTCTATCATTATTATCTTGTTTTGTGAACACAGCTCTGGCCTATGGGTACTTGGCAGAAGTAGGCATCTGTTCCTCCTGTGTCTAGACGAAGGAGTTAGAGGCTCAGCAGCAAAGACGCCTGCATCTTCCAACCAAGTGGCCAGCCAAGTGTCTCCCAACTCCTTCCTGCTTTGGCTAGTTTTCCAGTTGTTCCTACCTCACACCCACACTATGGTCTGATGTCCTCTAATCCTAACAGGGTCCTGAGTGCAACCATTAGGCTGGAAGCCAAAAGTCCTGGCCATATAGAAGCAGGCAGCTGTGTGAGGTTGTTGATCTCACGCCTGTGGAGTTTTTTTTCTGGGCAGTTAGGAGGAATATCCATTTGGTTCTGCCATAGGCACTCCCTCCATGAATGCATGCATCAGGCTTTGTAAAATGGATAGTTCCCTGTCATCCACACCCTTTGGCTCTCTTGCTCTACTAAGGTTTTGGGTCTGATATTGCTCAGGCTGAGGCTGGCTCTACCAGTTTCCCTATTGATAGGCATAGAAGGATGAGGAACACAGGTGGCTTATCTCCTCTACCTTTGGGTTTTCCCTGCAGGATGCTGGCACATGTGTCTGGGTCCCTGACTCCCTTCTGTGGACATACTGATCATTCCTCCTCCTGTGGTGGAGACATCGACAGAGCTGCTCAGATCTACAGGTAAAGACGAACTGTTGTGTAGTACCCGCCTTCTTGCCCAGCCTTTAAAGTCTGTGGACTGTGGAACTTTAGCCATTTCTTTCTTCCCTTGAAAACCTTTCTGATTGTTGTGGTAGACAGCCACCCATTGATTAAGTGACAATACCTTCGTTGGTTGGGAAGGTATTCTGTCTCTGGTAATAGCTGTTCTTCCCTAACCCCCATACAGAGCATACCAAGGGGGTTCTTTGATATTTGTTCTCAAGGTTCTGTCTGGGCTCTCTGCTCCAGATGACAGACACGAGACAAAGTAGGCCGGAGTTTTGATTGAAGGTACCTTCTTTCTGGGATTTGGGACCCCAGTGACTTTCTGGCCTCTGTGGAGAAGCAATACTGGGCTGCTTGCTCACTCTGTTGTCCATGGGCTGCAGCTGTCACCCAGAAACTGGTGTCCATGTGTTTTCTCAGGCTCTGTCCCTCTGAACCCACTCTGCATTTTGTGTTTCATTTCATAGACAGTGTCTCCTCTGAGATCCTGCCTGACGTGAGAGCCTCTAGTAGAATGTCTAGGCTGTGAGCTGACTGCCTTCCTCCCTAACTTCCCACAGACTCTGCTTTCTGGACACTCATCAGAGGGCTTGAGCTTTGGGATTGCAGATGCTGTACATTCCTAGGGAAGAAAGCCGTGATGGGAGGAAGGCTCACTGGCCCCAGCCTCCTTGTAGCCATTGGACCTCCATCATAATTGAGGGAGCTGAAGCCTCAGGTGTTATAGACTCAGTTGCATAGCTGGCCAGCAGCATGCTTGAGATCTATCTGTCCCGGCTTCTGACCCGGAGCACACAGTCCAGCTTTCCAAATGTGATGCCTGGGCCTTTGGGTCTAGCCTTGACTTGCTCTTGGTCCCTACCCTCTGGGCCCCCTTCCTCACTGGGAAACTCCCAGGACACAGGGCTGTCAGGGCTGCCTCTGGCTTCTGCTTGCAGGCTGGCACCCGGGGCTGTTCTTTTCTCTAATTGCTCATTTTCTTCACTTGCCAAGAAAAGGCCTCCAAGTGCTAAGGGGTGTGTGTGTGGTATGTTATGTTCTTTGTTTTTTTTGTTTTGTTTTGACTTCACTTTCTAAGGTGTCTCTGTACAAGCAAGCTATGGGACAGTGACATCAGAGCACACAGCCCCTGCTCATGGCTTCCGTGGTCAGGTCTGAGCCCCGTGGTTACCATGTGCTAGTAGAGTTGGCCTCCAGCATGAGACAGAGTCCCCCAGAGAACCCTGCCCCATAGGACCTGAACGTTGATGTCATCTCTTGGTGCTCAGAGAGACCCTGCCCCTGCTTTGGTTGAGGCCTCTGCTTCCTGTTTCCTTTCTCACAGGAAGGGGCTCTTTCCTGCTTAGCACCTGCCATGACTGAATTTGCAGAGGTGACAGCCTCGCAGCCTGTCTCACCCAGGGTCCTCAGTGATCTCCCCGCGTCATTCCTGTATTCTACAAGCGTTTATCAAGTACTCGGTGTACATTAGGTGTATCGTGCATGTTCTGCCAGCCTGTAAGCGCAGGGGGAGTTACTATTCCAGGTGCCAGGGACGCAGCTGTGAACAAAGCAGACAGAAGCCCCCATGTGAGCAATTTGCCTCCTGGTGCATTCTGTGCTGTACCAGTGTCCTGAAGTCACCTCTACCCAGTTCTGTTTGCCAACTTTCTGTCTTCCTTCCCAAGCCCATTTCATGTACTTCCTTGTAAGCCCCCAACCCATGCTAACCCATCCCTCCTCCTTTTCATATTGCCCCAGCATACTGCTGTACTTCTGATATGATTGTCACCGTAAGCTCTGATGCATTTGTGCGTCTGTGTGCTGTCAGGCTGAGGGCCCTTTAATGGGTGAGACTTTGTACCTCTCCTGCTCCCTCAGCCTGTCCTGCAAACCCAGATATGGAGAAAAAAAAAACAGTCCTGAATGGGACAATTATGTTTGCTCTAAGCTGTCCTGGGAGTTTGTAGTCACATGTTGGGCACAGAACTCTGAGCAGAGAGCAAGTCTCTGGGTGGAGGGTAGCCCTGTCAGAGGTGCTCCGAACAGGAATGCTTCCCCCCTGTCCTCTGCCAGGGTGAGGAAGGAAAGGGCCCAACAAACAAGAGTTTATTTTTAGAGAAGCTTCTTGCTCCAAGGGAACTCCAAGCTCTTTCCTTCCAGAAGGGCGGTGGGCTAGAGGGCTAAATGGCAGGATAACTGTTTTGTTTCTCAGAAGCCTGGTATCTTCTGCATCTTCCTAGACCAGAGAGACAGGGCATTACAGAGAGCCTGCCCCAAAGAGGGTCCCAGCTGGGGAGACCATTTGCCTTCAGGAAGTTGAACAAGCTTCATTCTGAGTGACTAAATAGAGAGCACTTAGCTTTGGCGTCACCTAAGTGTCCTTGAGGCTGGAATGCAGCAAGAAGGGTCTCCCGGAATAGGTCTTCTTGGCTTCTTTCCTACATCCTGGTGCAGGCTCAGGCTGGGAGGGGTACTTCCTGCCATTGTCTCCATGACAGGCCTCAGCAAGGTCACTATCTCCTCCACAGGAAGAGGGCCTGGGTAGGGCCACAGAGCACAGCAGTAATGGACGTAGACTCCAGACCTTGCTCTGGGCTGGAGCTGAAGCTAGGACCTAGGCTCTTGTTACCTGGGCAGCTGAGCCTCTGGAGCCACAGCTTCTCATCCCTCTCTGTGAGCATTCTTGTCCCCACAGGAAAAAGTTGGTCAGTTTATTCCCTTGGGTTTAGACCACATCACAGCCCAGAACAAGCAAGGACAAAGGGGAAAGGCTAACTGGCATATTGGCACAGAGTAAAGGCACCACCATGAGGCTCCTGAGGGTCAAGAGCTTGTCCTCAGCTCTTTGCTCTCCTCACAATGCTGATGGAAGAACTGGGTGAGATTTGATGTCCAAGCCACACTGGGACCAGCTCTATATTTGCTTCTGTTGGCTTGTTCTGTCTGTATTCTTGTGGTTTGATAGCTGCTTTGACTCAACATCCAGAAGTATACTGGACATGAACTTTGACCACAAACCTCCAAGGACTCGCTTTCTCTGACTGCAGGCCTCCCCTCCCCTGGTATACACTTCCTCAAGGATATTCCATTTCATCCTCTTGGGGTCCTATTGCTTAGAGAAAGCTCTGCTTCCTTCAGATGTGCCCTATATCCAACAAGGTGGCACAGTCTGTGTGATGTTTTCTTTTTTCTCTCTGCTGCTCATGATCACTGTAGAAGCATGCTTTGTGTTAGCCAGTTTTCTGTTACTGTGACAAATACCCAAAATAATCAACTTTTGATGAGAAAGGGTTTGAGTTGGCTGATTTTTTTTTTTTAGAAGCTCCAATACATGACTGGTTGTTCCTGATGCTTTTAGCTATATGCTAGGTCATGGTGCACATGTGGCAAACCAGAACTTTTCCCTCAAAGCCAGGACTGAAAGACAGGAGGAGAAAGGGAGTGGAGTATTTTTTCCCCTCTGAAGGCAAGTCCCCAGTGTTCTAGGCCCCACCTCTTAAAAATGTCCACACCATCTCCTAATAATAACCCAGTAGTACAGTTATTCAGGAAGTTCTACAAGCTGGAAAGTGAGGCCTGGACTACAGCTTAGCGGTAGAGTGTGCACAGCTCTGTACTGTCAGAGGTAGGATCCAGGAGGAACTGAGAGACTGAGGCTGTCCGGGACTGCCTGTGGGTAGAGTGAGTGAGCCAAGGGAGGGATTGCCAGGAAGGCAGAGGGGTAAGAGACTAAGAAGGGCATAGGTTGGTGTTAAGGCCCTGACCTTCACTTTGAGTGGCATGAAGCCATGAACGCGTTTGGAATGTTGAGGGCCAGAATGAACCTGTGGCTGCAGTGTTGCGAACAGGCTGGAGCGATGGTGGGAAGAAGCAGGAGGAACATGGGGACAGCTGCAGTAATGGGAGGTGGTGGGTGCTTGGACTTAGGAGTGGGTGTTGAACTCTAGGTCTGTGAGGACCTAGGGCTGGAAGGACTCTGAGACTCTAATCCACATTTAAAAGGAGGTTTCTGTAGGGGACCTTCTGGCCTGACTTTTCATGTAACCTGTAGGGAAACTGAAGCCCAGTGAAGAAAGTTTCGTGCCCAAAGTCAAGCTGGTTTGTGGCAGAGCCAAGCGTTGGGGTCTAAGTCCAGTAGTTTGCAGCTGAGCTGAGTGGTTTCCCAAAGGAAGGCTGCACAGGCTTGTGAGCCACAGGCAGAAGGGAGGGCTGGCTCCCCAGTGCTGTGGCTGAGCAGTGAGCCCTGACAGTGCCAGCAGCCTCAAAAGTGGCAGCCTATGCGTGGCATGCCAGGCCTTCAGCGGCTCTTTCTGGGCTACTGCCCAAGATTTTGACTCTAGTTGTACTGCAGCATTGGTATCACAGGCTTTGGGCATATCAAAGCCAGAGTTCACAGTGTTCTTCATTCAGCTTCCACTGAGCTTGAGGTGAGGGCCGAGACCAGGAAGAGACCTTCCTGTCCTCCAGGAGCTGACAATCTTAAGACTGATTAAGACTTAATTAAGAATGATTAAGACTGTGTGAGGTGGAGATGGGGCAAAGTGTCCATGTTTGAGGCATGTGCAAGACTAGCTACGGTCAGAGGATCATTGATCTAAAGTATGAAACAGCCTCCATAGCGCCCAAACTCCCCAGTGGGCACAGCCAGAGCTCATGTCCACCATGGTGGTCTGATTCAATCTGTGATAGCGTCTGTTATAATAAAGGAACACAGAAGGCCAGCTGTGTCACTGAGAACAGATAGCACTCACATCAGGAAGATCTGCTGTGCTCCTGACATCACTTGTCAGGAGGCTTCTGCGTCTCCTTGGTGTTTCTTTGGAAGGGGCTACGGTTGGTCAGGATGTTTGAGCACTTGAGACTACTCTCCTGACAGGCTTTGCAGTGCGTTCTAGCTGGTGGATAGACTCTTCCCCAGCTTCAGACCTCAGCAGGAGGGCCACCTGGAGAAGGCAGAGTAAGCTCTTGTTTCTTTTCTCTTGAGGAAGTGTGAGTCTGTGGGCTAACGTGGACGCAAGCATCCAGTCTGATTTCCCTTTGTGCCGAATAACTCGGCCTGTTCCATTCCCAATACACAGACCGTTGAGGAGTGATGATGTGGAAATTGCTGCCACTGACTGCCACTGACTGTCCCTGGCATCCATCCTTTACTCTGGTGAACAACCTGGCAGTCATGGGGCATGGCTAAGAACACAGCTCCACAGGCAGAACCACAGGGCCAGGTACCAGGTACTGCTGAGGCCTGGCCAGACTCTAGCCACCTGTGTGCAACAAGCTTCTGGAAAGTCAGTTGTTGGCACCTTCCCAGGGACAGAGGGTGAGGGCCACAAAGCAACCAGAGACAAGCTTTCTGCCCTGAAAATATAGCTAAGGGGCTGATATAGGGGCACAGGGCTATTGTTGCACTCAGGAGGATGAACTAAGAGAATTATCAAGTCTGATGCCAACCTGAACCACTCTGTCTCCAAACAAATCAAAATAGAGCTCCAGCAATCAAACCAAATGACAAGTGCCCTGTCCCAAAGGCTGTAGGACTGTGAACACACACCCTCTAACTCCCTCCCCATCCTCCCCGGTGCTGCAGCCCCTGCACAGCCTCTGGCAATGCTGGCCTGCAGCATCCGATATGCTTTGCCTCTGGGTGCTTTGCCATTTCTGCTGGGACTTTCAGGTAAAGACTGGTGCTCTAAGAACCCTCAAGGCTGGGTGCTGTTTCCTACACTGCAATAGTTTCAGAAGTCGCTCTTCTCATGGCTTCTGTTTCCCCGAGAAAAGAGGAATGCTGACTTACTCCTGGACTGAGGCGTGGCCTCAGTAGGCCAGTCATCAGATCAGCAGGAACTAAAAGTGTTGTGTTCTGAAGCCACTTGAAAGGTTGTTATGAGGGGCTCAAGGAGAGTCATCCTTAGTCTAGGTCTCTCCTCCTTGCTCTGTGGCACTTGTCATTCAGAGGGCTGACGACCTTGGGAGATGGGTCTCAGTCACTCAGGACACATCACTGTGGATGAGTTCATGAAAGTATAAGTCAGGTAGTGCACTGGTAGCATCTCAGCAGGGGCCAACCAAATAGGGCTGGCCCATCATATGTCCCTCTCAAGGCACATCTGATGTCACAGGTGTCCTTTAAAAAACATGTTTTTTTAATTAGCTTACAAAGTAATAGCTTTCAATTTGGGATTTTGATGGTGTTTCATTTTGGCTGATTCTCCCCTCTCCCTGTCTTCGCCTCAGTTCCCCACCCTTTTTTCTCATCTGTACTTTTTACTCCCTCCTGTCTCCCACTCTTCTCCTTCTCTGCTGGAAGTAATAGGCTTGAAGTGGGGAGACAGCTTGGTGGAAGGATCTCCCAAGGATAGTTTAGCTGTAAAGAAGATGGAGGCAAAGGAAAACAAGAACACTATCCTCGAGCCCAGCAGTGTTAGAACTTTAGCAAGTGCACTGCCAAGATCCTTCCTTTGGTCAATGTGCTGGCTGATTTTGGCTCTGTGGCAAACTGCCAGAGACACCTTGGGCAGGTCCCCTCAGCCCTCTGTGCCTCACTGTCCCCATCTGTGAGATGGGGCAGTATCAAAGCTTACTGTACAAGACATGTGGTGGTTGAACAGGTAAAACATCTGTGAGGTCTTGGGACCAAATGGAACATGTCAGCCACTGGGACCAGTCCAGGCTCTGACTGCCAATGCTAGCTACAGAGTTGGCCTTTTGGGGGCTGCCTTTTCCAGGTCTCATTATGTAGACCTGGCTGGCCTGGAATTCTCCATATAGATCAGGCTGGCCTTGAATTCACTGAGATCTTCCTGCATCTTCCTTCCATATCCTGGGTTAAAGGCGTATACAACCATGCCTCGCCTATAAATATTTTTTGAAGGATAAAGGGGATGAGGGAAGAAAGACAGGAAAAAGCCTGGGAACCTCTAGCACTGTAGGTATGGCTGCCAGCGACAAGCAGGAAGGTGGGTCTCCTTCCTTGCTGCTGGCTCTGTTGACAGATCTCAGCAGGGCAATAGCTTCCTAGCCCATCAGCACTGGCAAAGCAGATTGAGAGAGTGCCCACATCTGTCTTTGTCCTGGGCATCATCCTGGTGCACTGCTGCTGTATAAGGACAGCCCCAGGTAAACATGTGGGTGGGATCAGTTCACGCTCTTATCTGGCCAGTGAGGTAGAAGAATATGCCCTCTGGGATGGAGAAGACAGATATGGATTAGAGATTCTGACTCATGGCTGGAGAGGCCAGTAGTGCAGCTAGAGCAGGAAGAAGACAGCTGTTAACTGTCTAATTCGGGGAAGGCTCTTAGGAGAGGGGACAATTCAGCTGGGTTTTGAAGAGCACAGATGAGTTTTACTAGGGGGAGAAGGGGAAAAGCAGACACTGCACACAGCAGTGTCTTTGCTCCCATGTTCTTGTGTTTGGGGTTTCAGGAAGGGCCAGGGTGCTGAAGTATACTGTTAGAGGATAGCAGGACAAAGGCTGGGCATACAGCACAGGTGTCAGGAGGAGAGACTGACATTGTGGGATTCAAGGAACTCACTGTCCTTGTGACTGCTTCTCTGGCTCTTATGTGCTTGTTAGCAGCAGGAAAGAGCCTCACTTCTCCATTTACATGTTTCTGACCTTCCTCTGGCTCCCTGCTGTGATGGGGCCTGCTGATGCCTGCCCTGCCTACATCTTTAGCTCCTGGTTATGGGTCTAACTACCCCTGATGCTCCTCTTGGCCTATTCTAGGCCTCTTCGGCACCCGTAGCCCAGTTTCTCAGAGAGTGCTGTGGACCAGCCTCCTCTCCCCATGAAAGAACAGCATTCTTGGCCTCAGAGTACCAGGTACTTGCCTGGAAGAGCCCCAAATACAGTGCTGTTAGGTTCTGACCCATGTCTGCCTTTCCATTTTGTTGGATGAAGATGTTAAGCCTCCAAAATGCTGAGTCTTACCCACCAAACTGAAGCTTGTCCCCAAACTGAAAGTTGAGTCCTCGTGATACTTTATTTCCAACTAGGAGGGGTTGGCTGGACACTGAGGTTCAAGAAGAGGATCAGGGGTCCTCAGCACTCTGGCTAACAGCTGTCCATGCATCTTCTTTCTACTTGAGGTTGGCTATGCAGGAAGCAGGACCCAGTTTTCTCCTGCAGGCTCATACCAAGTTCAGTTTGAGGGTCAAACAGGAGGGCTGCTCCCCAGGGTAGCAGTGACCTGCTTTTTGTGAGCCCAGCCTGCTACCCAATTCCTCTCCTTTCTAAGCTGGATGGTCTGCCCCGATTAGCACACTGACATTAAAAAAGCGTGTCACCTTCGGTCTCCCCTCAGCCCGGCAGCTGTGATATATCAGTTTGGACGTGTCCCCTGCCTCACTACAGAGGGCCAAGGCCAGCAGGAGAAGAGGGATTATGTTGTTCCCATCTGTCTGCTTAGCCCTTTCCAGCTGTTTCCCATTCCCTACTGCCAAGTGGCAGATGTTGGGGTGAGGTCAGCCTGGGAGCTGGGGACCTGCCCATCAGCTTCACGTGAATGTCTTCAAGGCTATTTCTGGCCTTGCCATTATCCCAACGGCTTCAAGTGATAAATATAGACACAGATTGAAAAGCCCCAGTGGCAGGCAGGCAGGCAGGCAGCATTGGGGAGCATGTGGATGGGGGCTCAGCTATAAATAAGTCTGCTGGAACACCTCCCCAGCCATGCCACCACTGCCGCTGCCAGGCCAGTGTGTTTGCGTGTGTGCACTCAAAGAGATCCACTCCCTCCAAACTCCCTGCCTGAGCACACTCGTTCCTGTAGGATCATGGGTAAAGGAGGGGTGGAAGGAGGTTCTGCTTAGGGGAAGAAAGGAAAAGTGAGCTGTATGTTGGGGTCTGTAATAGCAGGTAGACTACTAAAGTCTTCTTCAGCCCTGAGTGACCATTGTAGAAAGAAAACGGCAAGTGACCCAATAAGAGGGTCTCGGGGACAGCTACATGATATGGGGAGCAGATTGTGCTGAGAATGGTGGCCCTGTTCCTGCAGCCTTCAGTCCTCTCAGCTTCTCTTGGTGAACAGCTGGGAAGGAAGAGGCTGACCTAGAGGATTGTAGGGTCCTGAGCAGCACTCCTGCTGGAGGTTATCATATACCCCAGTTGGTGTCTTTTTTCTTTTTTTCTTTTTTTTTTTTTTTTCTTGCTTTTGCTCTGCTCAAACCTTTGTGAAAGCAGTTTTATTTACCTCATTCCTGTGTCCTCACTGCCAGACCCCAGGCCAGCACACCAGGCCTTAGTTTGGGCTGAGCTCCCACAGGCAGGAATTCCAGATGTTCCGGACCTTCATCTCCACCCACTTCCTTCCTCGTGCCTGTCTCTATCTTCCCCGCCTTCCTTGGCATCCTGTGGTTTCTCTCCTGTGCCTTTCCTTCCCTTGTCTTTCTCCTCCTCTCAGCCAGAAGCAATTACCTGGGGCTGCTGGATGGGAGGGACGTGCTCTGTGCTCAAGAGATGCTTCACATCAAGAATCTTGGAAACTGATCATCAAGAAAGTACTATGGCCATGTAGTCACCAGTCATAGGAAGTGGCACCCTGTGAACCCCCTCCGTAGCCTCATTTAATAGGGACGGAGCATTGGCGCATACAAGCTGAACCTGGCAAGGAGTGGCGTGTGTTAATATTGTATAAATAAATGTTGCCCTAGGTGTTCTTACCGATTGCGGTCGAAGAGAAAGCTACTGTCTTATATGAGAGTAGCTTTGAAGGAGAGAACCATGTTACCCTTCCCCATGCACTCTCTGTGCTGTAGGGCTTCCGGGGACAAAGGGAAGCACAGGACCATAGCACATGCCAGGACCTGCTCCTCAGTCCTAAGCTCTGAGCTCTCAGTGCTACTGCCAGGATGAACCAGGTCTGGCTCTTGTTTTCAGATTTGTCTCTTGTTTTCAAGATAATCTTGAGCCGGGGGGGGGGGGGGGGGGGGGAGGGAGGAGGACAAAAATATGTGCTTTTTTGTGATACCCATGACAGCCACACAACGTGGAAGCTGGAACTTCTGCTCTTGTGGTGCTGTGTTTGCTAAACACAGATATGGGTTTGGGGATGTAAGAGAAGCCCCCTAGGTGGGGGAAATGGCTAGTGCAGAGCCGGCAAGGCTGAGGGAGGCACTGCGGGCCCATGTCTGTATGGACGCCTGGATTCCGGTTGTGGCTCCTGTCAGGACTGTTAGGGGAGGCTGAGCTGAGAGGAGAACCAATTGGAGCCTTGTGCACAGTGAAGTTTGGTGTCTTGGGATCTAGGAAAATGTTGAGGGGCTTTAGCTTGAGGAATGCCAGGTGAAGTGGTATGTTTCCAAAGTTCTACTTGACTTTGTGTGTGTATGACAGGTTGGAGGCAGGGGAGGAGGCAGACTGGTGACATTACAATGTTGAGTATCTGGAAGATTTTTCTTTTCTTCTCTCCTTTTTTTCCCTTTCCTTTTCTTTCTTTTTCTTTTCTTTTCTTTTCATGGGGGCCTATCAAACTGGGATGTGTGTACATGGCTACATGCCCAAGAGACAGTTGTTTCTAAAGATGGCAGTGCTCAGCAGCCATGAGCTAAGGCTTGCAGGGGCTTGTGACAAGCATAGAGCCATCAGTTCCAATTTGCTTAGCTGTCCTCTTCAAGGGTGACTTTGTCCAGCAAGTTTGGCCCAAGCCAGTAGCCAGGCCTTCAGCAGAGATAACTGATCCCCCAGGGACTGGCTTGGGGCTCTCTTGACAAGCTCCCAGATCCCAAAGTTGCAGAGATTGCTTCTAGCTCATTCTTTGAATCCGTGCCTGCCAACTGTATCCATTCACCCTGTGGTGATGCAGAGCCCAGACCATCAGCATCCAAAGAAAAGTGAATGAAGAAAGCATGCTATGTGAGGCACAGATAAACACATCTCTTCAGGGACCACAGAGTCCTGAGTGAAGACCAGACCACAGTCTCATGATGTAAATATTATCGTATTGTGGTTTTGCCCCGATGGAGAGATAAACAGGGTGATAAAAAACAAAACAAAACAGGGAGGCTGGAGAGGTGGCTCAGTGGTTAAGAGCACTAACTGCTCTTCCAGAGGTCCTGAGTTCAGTTCCCAACAACTACATGGTGGTTTACAACCATCTATAATGGGGTCTGATGCCCTCTTTTGATGTATCTGAAGACAGTTATAGTATATTCATACAAATAAATCTTTAAAGTGAAGGTCTTGTGTTTTAAAAAAAAAGAAAGAAACAGTGGTTGGTCATTGTCAGAGACTGGGAACAGGGGTGGTGTTTGTGATAAGGCGGTAGATGAGAAGTCAGCTGTTCCTATGCAGAGCTTCTAGCCAGCCCTTCAGTTCCAGGACTCTTTCTCAGATGGTAAAACTCACCCCAGGGGGAGAGGGAGAGAGACACATACCAGGTACCCACAGAGAACCTAGACCATCCTGGTACCCGTGGCTGTTGTTCTCCCTGAACAGGGACTTGGGAAGCTCATGAGATTGCTGGAGTACGGAGGAACCCCAGAGGCTTTCTAGAGCTCTCTCTGTCCTGCTCCATCCCCTTCCTAACCCTTGGTCATTCAATCCATGCTACAGTTTGCTATACAGTCTGACTTCCTCAAGCTGGCTCTTTCCGCTTGTACCTCTGCCAAGCTGGACTCTTGGCTGCATCTGCCTTGTATGTCTAGGAAAACAGATCAGTGTTTGGTGGAGGTCCTGAGTTTCAGAATCTGAGAGAAGGCCAGTCTGTGGTCTTGGGCAGTCTGGCTCTGTCCCTCTTAAGCTTCTACTTGTGCTGTCAATTGGAAACCTTAACTGTCACCTACCTGGTGTGTATGCAGTTTTAGATGAAATAGGCCAAGGCAGGTCAGGCAATACAGCTGGACTCACTGGCCATTCAGCTGCCCCTTTAAGAAGAGACGGTGACACAGGAGAAAAAAACTGAGGCTCAGGAAGGCTGTGACTGGTAAGAACAGAGTTGTTGGTCCTATCTAGCTAGGTCTCCCTCTTTTCCCTTGGGTTGTGGTAGAGCAGCTAAGAAGAATGGGAAAAAAGTATCTAGTTGAGATCAGGATCCAGCCAGATGACTTTGAGCAAGCTACTCCAGGCTCAGTTTCTTGGTCTGCGTATGTGGCTGAGCACACAGTCCCAGCCAGCTCTGGCTTCATTCCCTCACTGTGCACTAAGGGTCCGTATGATTCTAGTACTAGAAGGCTGGGAAGACTGTGGAAGTTTTGTTTCCTTTTCCTTTGTTTCCTTTGGCGTTATCCCTGATGGACCAGGTTTAAGGATGGAGCTGAGAGGAACTTGTTCTAGGCTGGAGACAGGTCTGGATGAAGTGTGGACACATCTCCTGTAGGCTGCCCTCCTCCTCCTTCTCCTCAGCCATCTGGAAGCTGGCTGGCTTAAGGACCCCAAGGCCCTGGACTGGGCTTCAACAGAGCTCTGTCTGGCCAATGCAAATGGAGGGTGGTGATTTATGGTGTTGTGAGAGAGAACTCTTCCAATTATCAGCTTCCTCAGTTTCTTGCTTTGTGGCCAGAGTTAGAGGCAGATGTTTGGATAATGTCCCCAGAGTACTTAGCTGGCTTTCCTGGGCCAGAGAAGATGATAGAGATCCCAGTGTCATTGTGTGAGCCAGATGTACCAGATTTCAAGTGTCGGGGAAAAGCACAGACCTTGGCAGGCTGCCCTTAAGACATACCTAAGGATGCAGGGCCCCAAACTGGAGCTAGTCATGGTTGTCTCCCCTGGAAAGCCTCCTCTGAGCTTTGTGAGCATCTGGTTGGGTCTCAGGGATCCAGTTCCCCTGGACCACACTAGTTCTGTCCCTTCCAAACTAAGCTGCTACTCTGAGCCCAGGTTACCCCCTGTGGTTAGCCTGGGGTGATTAGCTTTAAATGAGACAAGTGCTTCGGAAAAGCACTGCCTAGGTCTACTGGCCAGGCTGGTAGCTTCACAACCGAAAACTGAGGAGCAGGATATGACAGAAATGGCTCCACAGCCCCCATGCTTTCTGTGCTAGGCCAGCCCACAATAGTCTCTCACTAAAATAGCTGAAGAAGAGGACCAAGTTGAGGAGTTGATCCTTGGGAAGCAGATAGGAATGCCTCTGGGCAGAATATTTAGACAGCATCAGCCAGCCTGGCTCTGTGTCCTAAGCCCCACTGACCCTGCCTCCCCATCTTTGAGACTCTTGGGAGTCCTGTGCTGATAGTCAGTGGGGACAGGATGTAGCTGAACCTGACATAGGGCAATTGACTAAGGCATAGCTCTGCTCAGGTGGCTGTTTGTCATTGCTGTTACTTCACAGGAATAAGAGGCACCCTTTCGGTCAGTCCTGTCCCTTGGCAGTCCAGCTGTATACAAGGTAGGAGTAAGTAAGTGCACGGGGCGTGGGGTGTGGGTTGAAGGTGTCATACTGTGATGGACAACATTCTGTCCAATAGACTTCATGGAGATCATTTCACAGAGCCAAAACCTCTATGTTCTCCAGCCCTGTATCAGCCCAAGTGGGTGCTTCTGGGGCACGTGAGTGTGTGTGTGTGTGTGTGTGTGTTTGTGTATGGGTGTATGTGTTTGTGTATGTGTGTATGTGTGTTTGTATATGTGTGTATGTGTGTATGTGTGTGTGTATGTGTGTATGTGTGTGTATGTATGTGTGTGTGTGTATGTGTGTATGTGTGTGTATGTGTGTGTATGTGTGTTTGTGTATGTGTGTATGTGTGTTTGTGTATGTGTGTGTTTGTGTATGTGTGTATGTGTGTTTGTGTATGTGTGTATGTGTGTTTGTGTATGTGTGTGTATGTGTGTATGTGTGTTTGTGTATGTGTGTGTATGTGTGTGTGTATGTGTGTATGTGTGTGTTTGTGTATGTGTGTTTGTGTGTGTTTGTGTATGTGTGTATGTGTGTGTTTGTGTATGTGTGAATGTGTGTGTTTGTGTATGTGTGTGTATGTGTGTTTGTGTATGTGTGTGTGTGTTTGTGTATGTGTGTGTGTGTGTGTGTGTGTGTGTGTTGCTTCCCTGAGGGCAAGAGGAGAGAAGGGATGTTGGGAGTGGAGGGTCTACCCAGAGTCCCCTCAGCAGCTGCCCTGAACTTGAAGGAGTAGTTTGTGTTTCCCCGCACTTAAAAATAAGCATTCTAAGTCAAATATTTATTTTAAATAAATATTTTAAAATACTGAGATACAGTCACATACCATACAATCTCCCCCATTTAAAGTACTGGTCCAGGCATTGTTTAAAATGTTCTTAATTCTGTAGCTATCACCACAGTCAACTTAAAAACACTTACTGCACTTCACAAGCGGCCCATTTCTCTCCAGACTCTCTTCCCCATGTGATCACAATCCACTTCTGTCTTCACTGGCTTGCATTGACATCGACTTCTACAATACCTCTTATTCCAGCATCTGCCACCGAACATGATATTTTCAAGCTGACCCATGTAGCATGGATCAGTACGTCATTCTGGTATTTTAGGCTGAGTTGTATTCCGGCGTATGAACAGACCCTATTTGGTGACCAGTGTGTTTTTAAGGGATGACTGTATCTTAATACAGTTCTGAGTTGGTGGGGTTAGGGTGGGAGTGTAGGGGGGAAGGGCACTGGCGGTGATTGTAAACAGAAGCAGCTTCACAGAGGTCCTCAGAATCAAGTTAGAGGCTGAGCCTAGACACTGTATGATATCCTCTCTTCAGTAGCTGGTTGGACACTGAAGAGGCTTGTAAGGGTGGGGTCTCTTGCGTTTCCTAGAGGTTCTCATTTTCTCTTTCCAGACTCAGGGAGATTACACAGACACTGAGACCCGGGCTCATCCAAGGTAGACAAGGCTCTGCCAGGTGGAGGCCACAGCAGGAGGTGGGAGCCCTGGAGCCTCTTCAGTTTCTTCTTTGAGAAGGCTTTGCTTTGAGGAGCAGATCTGAGGCCTGGAGGAGCCTTGCAGGCAGATCTGGAAATTGGACCAAGATTAGAACCAGTGTGGTTGATAGCAGCCTAGGGATTAGAGGAAGGGCAGCAAAATATTTCTTTAATCTCACTCCGATTGTCTGTCTTTTCCAACAGTGACTCCTAGCCTTGTTTACTCCCTACAGCACTGTTTTCTGGAGAAAGGGGTCCTTTTATTCAAAGGAAGAGCCTCTTTCTGCTAATTCTTAGGTCCAAAGGTCTCAGATATAAGCCCTGGGCTTCAAGGAGTGTATCTGTATCACCCTCCCCACAAGCTGAATGCTACCTCACTGTAGCATCCTTCAGCCTCCAAAGCAAAGCAGAACAAGAGAGGAATGCCTCAGGATAGCTCTCTCAGGCAGGTGCCTCCAAGGAGGCATTACAGCAGTGAGTTTCCCTTGCCTTCCATCAACCTGTAAGATGAGTGAGAGAGGACACATGTATGTGGCCTCACAGGTTGTAGGTGGACGGGTAGCTTAACCCAGAGGGTGGCCTGTCTTCAGTGAGAAACTTCAGGCTCCTGTGGGCTGCAGTGGGCTAGGGACCTTAGGGCTGTGCTTTCCCCTACGAGTCATCTGAGAGTTGCAATGTGTCTTCACAGCTCTCAGCAAGGCCATTCCTAGTGCTTGCTTTACCTGTGTGTGACACTTAGGATCCCTGTCTCAGGAGCTAGAACGGGTTCCTTGGGTTAATTCTGTGCCAGCTCCTGTTGACCTCAGCTGATTTCACCATGCAGCGGTGAGTTCTTTGCATCCTGAACCACGGAGAAGCTAGATTTATAGATCTGGTTACTTCCTTCTTCTCATGAGTGGTGTAAGAACAAAGTAGGGGAAATGGATAAGCCCCGGCTGCATATTTTTCTGTGAGACTAGGAGGCTCTGGCAGCTGGCAGGGTCAATGCATTTGCCACCTGGGTACCATACCTCTGAGTGGCTGTAAATTGCACACCCCATGAGGTGGCACCTGCTGCCACAGGTCACTCAGGCACCTCAAGCAGGTGGCCTCCTAATGAAGTGACTACAGGACAGGGACCCTGCTGTGAAGCCAGGCACCTCTGCAGGGGATGAGGTGGTCAGATTGAGAGAGGAGATGCTCCTGACTGTTCCTGTAAAGGCCACCCGCAGCTGGGCAGCCAGACCATGGCAGCAAGGGAATGACTGTGAGTGAGTGATCCAAGCCCTTGCCTCTTCTCTTAGCCACCTGCCTGATGTATGCGTATGGCCTTGTCACTGCCTAGGTCACTACTATTCTGTCTGCCCAAGGAAGCTGGACAGGGGTCAGCAGGACTTTTGACAGTCATAGAAGATAGAGGCAAATCAAGACATTTGGAACTGTTGCTGTTTTTTGTTTTTGTTTTTGTTTTAATTACTTATGTGCGTGTTTGTGCATGTGTTTGGGGGAAGTGTGTGGCACATGGGTGAAGTGTGTTCTCTCCCATTATGTGAGTCTGTTGAGTCGCACTCAGGTCTTCAGGCTTAGTGACAAGCACCTTTACCACTGAGCCGTTATGTTGGTTCTGAGCTACTGGTTCTTGAGGAACAGGCTTATACCATGGCTGTATTGCTGTCTGGGCTCTGGCTCCCTTTGGAGGCCTAGTTGCCCAGAGGATGGCCAGTGGGAACTAGCTGGGCAAAACCAGACACTGGCTGGCTTTTAATGGTCAGTAAGACTCAAGGCAGTTACCTTCTCTTAGCTTTGTGTCTGTGTCTGTAAAATAGAGATAAAATACCTGCTGTCAAGGGCAGCCTGCGAGATGAAAGGAGACAGGTTAGATCAAAGGTTGGAGTACCATGTGGCCATGCAGGTTGCCTCCAGGATCCTGCCTCCTGCCTCCATGACACATTCAGACATTGTCCTATCCTACCCTGAGTAGCTGACCTGCATGTCTAGTAGAGTGTTGCAAGTGACACAGTGTCACTTTTAAGAAAAAACTATAAAAGACATTGTGGATTCCACCATTCTTTCCTTTGGATCGATGGTTCCAGGAAGCTGTTGTCTTATGAGGAGTTTTAGAAAGCTCTCTGGAAAACTCTGGAATTATGGTGAGATACAGAGGTAGACTTTTGGCCATCATCAGTCACATGAGTGAGTTCTTCAAAAGTGGCTCTTCTAGCCCCAGACAAGCGTTTAGATGACCACAGCCCCTGCCTTGGCTAACCTATTATTTGTAACTGGCTGAGTGACCCAGAGCAAAGCCAGCAGCCAGGCCACTCTAGGATTCTTAATCAGCAGACGCAGCACGAAGTAGTGAACGATTCTTGTCCGAACCATCATTTTGGAGGTATGCACTGTTTTACACAGCCATAGGTACCTTGTCTAGGACTCCAAACCTACCAGCTCCCTCTCTCCTGAGCCGAGGGATTTTTGTTTCTGATGCAAAGGTGCTTCTCAGCAGCTCTGATCTGTACCTGCAGATCTGGATGGCCACAGCATAGTTCCCATGAGGCTCCATGCTTTGCCATATCCATGGCCTAGAAGGTCTCAGCCATGCCTCTGCCTCATGGAACTGGCAACTGTTGATGTGAATCTGAGGGCTGATGGGGATATGAGAGGATATGAAGGGTGCAGCCCAGTCCTTGAGCAGTGATGGTAGGGGTTTCTCAGACTTGTTTGCTAAATGGCTGTAGTTGGGGGTGAAGCAGGGATATCTGGGCCCTTGTGAGTGTGGAAGGGAAAGTCCTCTTTTACCCTCTGTTCTTCTCACTTTCCCTCAGCTCAGCCTCTAGGCTGCTGGAGATTCCAGCCTTGCTTCCTTGTTTCTCACTGTGTTGTCCAGACCCCACCCCCTCACACTGAGCTTCACAAAGAGTAAGTAGACAGATGTGCCCTTTCAGGTGCTCCTCAGCTTCACTGGTGAGGAGGTGTGATTTCTGTTGCTCACCTTCTTCTTGCTCAAAGAAGGAGCCTGAGAAAGACAAAATCTAGTGTTCCCAGCTTCCCCAAGGCTTGCCATCTGAGCCCATTCCACGTGTTTAAGGATGGCTTAGAACCAGGCAGCAGAGACACCATGGCTTGTGTGTCCACAGCACCAGCTCTCGAAGCCTTCTCTTAAGTGTCTGCTGCCTTGAGCCTTCCACAGATGCTATACATCCTCTTAATCATTTCTGAAGATCTGCTGGGTTTTCAGGCATCGAGGATTCCAGAATGAGGGAAATGTCATTCCTGTCTTGCTTTTTAATTATCTAGAATGGACATACAGTGTTGGACATGGATGTCTAACAGTGGCTGACGATTTGTGGGATACTCACTTTGCAATACAGTGACCAGGATGATGGAGAATGTTGGGCAAGGGAGACAAAGGGAAAGAACACAGAGGCCAGATGGAGAAAGGTATTTCTGGAGTAGGCAATATTGTCACAAAAGTGACACTGCATATGGTTCCCTGTGGGACCCCGAGTTCTTATTGCTGTGCTTCATGCCTGTCCTACTTTGAGGTTTGCTTGAAGAGCATCTTGTTCATGAAGTGTGCCTGTTCTTCTCCTCTTTCTAATAGAGTAACCTTTTCCCCTGAGTTTTTCAGAGGTTTGCTAGAATCACCTGTAAACCTTCATGGACTTGGTTCTTTTTTGAGGGTGGCAGCAGGGGAAAATGTTTGTTTACCATTGAAGTTATTTCCTAGTTGCTAATTTAAGCTCTATATTTCTTCTTTCTCCCAGAAGCACTTGTCACTCCCACCTTTACTCTACTTTCAGTTGACACCTTCTAGAGCTACCAGTCAACTTTTCAAATGCCACTAGTGTGTCTGGTGTATTTTGAGCACTGGCAATTGATCAGGAAGCCACATGAAATCCCTGACCACAATACACTCTTTGATTCTTGTGGTGGTTTGAATACGAAAGGCCCCAGTAGGCTCATATATTTGAATATTTTGTCCCTAGTTGGTAGAAATATTTTGGGAAGGATTGAGTTGTGATCTTGTTAGACTAGGTGTTGTACTGGGGGAGGGCTTTGGGTTTTTAAAAGCCCAAACCAGCCCCCACACCTTTACCTTCAACTTGTGAATAAGCTCTCAGCTACTGCCATGTCTGCCTGCCTACTTCCATCATCTCCACCATGATGACAATGGACTCATCCTGCGAAAGTGTAAGCAGGCTCTCAACTAAAGGTTTTCTTCTACTAGTTGACTTGGTCAGAATATCTCTTCACAGCAACAGAACAGTAACTAAGACAATAGTGTAAATGCAGGAAGGAAAGCAAGCAAGGAGAGGGAACAGAGAGAGTTTTAGGTAGGGTGGTTAGAAGGGGAAGCTCTAGAAATCTATATATAAATCTGTGAAGAAAGTTGTGTGCCAACCAGGAAACCAGCAGCAGCAGGGGCAACGGTCCTGGGATGGAAGTATGCTTAGCAAGTTTGCGAAACAGTGTGACTGGAACAGGACAAGAGAGGAAAGGTCAGAGGAATTAAAGAGAGAAGCAGAGTGCCATCCTGGGGGACTCAGGTCACCGTGAGAACTTGGACTTGATTCGAAGTGTGAAGGGAGTCCTGGGAGGCTTTGATGCAGTGACATTATTTCCGGTGCATCTGTAACTTAACTTGCTCACCATGGACCCCTCATGGGAGCAAGAGTTAGTGGAACCCACTTAGAAGTTCTGTTTGTAGTGGCCTGTGAGTCACCAGCTGGGAGTTTCCAGGTATTTTCTAGAGACTTGCTTTCAGGGCAGGCTAGCCCCATCCCACCAAGTTGGAAGCAATTTCCCTTTCCACTGTGCACATAGCATTTTCCACCTGTGTGAAAAACCCCAATATCCCTGGGTCTCAGATCTTGGAAGATCTAAGTCAGGAGTGTGGAAACCTTCCTTCAGCACTCTGACCTGACTCTGAGGGAGTTAACTGTATTCTACACTTACCTAAGCAGCTAGCCTAGGGGGATGTAGTATAGAGTTCTTAGTCCTGACTGACCCTGGCTAGAAATAAGATGCTCCAGGCCTGTCTCACCGTCCTGTGGGATTCCCAGGACCTGTGCTGAGAGTTTCCCTCAGGCTTTCAGAGGTTCATGCAGTCCCCATGTCAGAGCTGTGGAGGCACTTGGGGTCACCCTCTGCCTGTTCCAGGTTTCTCTGTGTCCCCTTGCTTGCTTGCTTCTCTTGAACATGGAACAGCACTAACCAGCTTGGGCCTGGAGGAGTGGAGTGGAATTGGAATAAAACTTTAACAAATGCAGTTGAATCATCGTCTCCTAGCTATGTGACCTGGGGGCAAATCACTAATCTTTTCAGGATTTGGTTTTCCCATATACAAAATGTAGAGCAAAAGATCAAGTCAGTTCATCCGCCACTGTGTGAGCCTCAATAGTGTGTCCCAGGGTGGCCCCTACCTCTGGCCAGCCTCGGGTGATTAATGTTACATGGTGGCCTTCTTGAGCTTTCTGGGATGGTTGCCCTGATCCTCTTAAGAAGAGCATTCCTGCATGATGGGGAGATTACGGTTATAATCCGTTCGTCCTTACCATTTATGACCTAACCAGGGCCCTGCCATATGCTAAACACTATTTGTGCGTCATTTGTATAGTCCTCGAAAAAGCCCGAGAGCTATGTACTATAAACGCTGAGAGCTATGTACTTTAAATGCTCCCACAGTGTAGAAGAAAGCCCGAGGCTCAGAGAGATGAGTGAACTTGCCAAGGCCCGCTAACTGGTTAACCATAGTGCCAGCCTTGGCAGTCCTCTTTGAATGGCCTCCTGCCAGCCAGGAACAGCCACAGGACTGGGTACTTGTCATGGGCAATCTAGGCTCTGGGTCTCTTATCCTTGCCCTGATATCCCCTCCCTGTCCCCAGTGACCTTCCCTGCCTCTCTGACCGTAGATGGTCAGAGAGAGGTTCTCTGTGAAAACACAAATAAACAAAAGAAGCAAATTATGTAACATCTGGGGCAATGATTTCCTGAGAGGACATGGCCAGTGCAAAGGATTGCTAGTTCTTCAGAGATGATATTCCCTGGGCCTTCGCAGCCCCTGCCTGCTCTCTGGCATCTGGTTTGCCACAAGCTGTCAGAGAAACAGAATCTTGTTTTAGACATACTGGCCAGCACAAGGAGCCAGTCCCTGGTAAGAAAGGATGTTGCAACAGTCACCGTGGAGTGGCTGGTCACTCTTGTGTTCCCAAATGGCATTTGAGAAGTACCTTTCTATTGTCTTATATTTTTACAAGACATTTTTTTAGACATAAAGTAAACTTTTCTATACTCGACATTTCTAAGCACATGTGCCAGTTGCACGGACTGCATTCACCATGCTGTGTGACATTACTCTGCCTGCTTTCTCTTCCCAACAGACACTTCACCCATTCGTGAGTGCTGTGCCTTCCCATACTGTGCAGTCTGTAGATGTCCCTCTGCTGGACAAGCCACATAAGTGGCTCATAGGATCTGTGGTCTTTTGAATCTTCTTCCACTAGGTAACATGTTTTCTGGGCCCGTCTGTGCTGTTGGGGTAGACGTTTCTAAACAAGCAGTGTCTGCGCTGTGTCACCAAGTGCTGCAGGGGCATAAAAAAGTGAGGTCCTGCTCTTTTTCTGTACCACAGTAGGTGTCAATAACTCACACTACCCTGCTCGGGCTCCTTAGCTCTGACTTCCAGACAGGAACAACTGGGAACCAACAGACTCTGTTTCACACCCTTCACTCCATAGCTTGCTCCACGCTTCATAGGGTCCTAGGATGTGTGCTTAAGCGCATTTCGTCTCTGCCATGTTCCCATCTGTGAGATAGAATCTTCTGTGGCCCAATTGAGCCGAGGGCCAGCCCTGTGTGCCAGTGTGAAAGGGAGGTGGGGTGGGAAAGGCTGATAGTGAGTCTTACACTGTGATTGTCTTATTTATTAAAAATTAATTGAAGGGCTTTGATGCATCCGGACTTGAGAGGAGCTAACAGGTCATGTGGTCTCTGAAAGCACAGAGCTGGTAATCCATTTTAAAAAACATTTTCTTCTTCTTTTTAATTTAATGGAGGAAATCATTAGCTGGGAGAATGGTAGCACTGATTTATTTCTGTTTTGGGGAGGGGGGGGCAGGAGAGAAGATCACCTCTAATTGCTGCTTGTTCTAGAAATACGCCAGGCAGACATTCCCATCGCCTGGGACTGCTGGGTTCTGTGGGGGATTGCATCAGGCTTTCTTTTCTTCAGACCCCGGGGGTGGCAAGGGGCTCTTGGTGCAGGTGGGTGGCCCTGATGTCAGCAGCCGATCTTCACAGTAGTAGCAAAGCTGCTTTTGTGCACAGTCCCTCACGTGAGCCCGAGAGTTCAGTGTGTAATGCTTGGGGGCGGCTCCCCTAGATAGCCCATGTCCAAGACTTCATTCCCAGGGAAACAGGAGCAGGACCCCCATCTGGGAAAAAGGACTACGTGCCTTCTCTGGGGCTTCATCCGGTTCCAAGGGGAGGCAACTGGGTTCACCCTAAAAATAACCAAAGATGCAAACAGCCAGAGAGTGCAAATGTTGTTCATATCTGTGGGCCCGAGCATTTAAAGGTACAGCTGTCCTTCCTCCGCCACAATATGTCTTTCCTAGAGCAAAGAGTAACTTTGGGGTGACCTGGGCTTTATAGGATCCCCATTTTCTAGCACTGCAAATTGAGGTCTGCCTGGGCTGCTGTGTGAATGCTGCCTCTTCCCTGGAGGCACCACACACCTGGCAGAGGATGTCACAGGCCCTGAGGCCATCATAAGACAAGGGGTGCAGGCAGATCCAGCCAAGTATAACCATACCATGGAGCCTCCTGCATGTGAAGGTGGGGTGCTCTTGACTTCAGCTTACCAAGTCCGGCTAGCCAGGAAAAAAAAATGGGTAAAGTAGTTCTCAGAGAGAGGATGGCTATAAATAGCTAGGCAGGATGTGGAAAAGGTGAGAGGTGAATAGCTGCCAAGGTTGTAGGCCCAGCTGCAGAGCGGGGCTGAAGGTCTAGCCTCAGTCTGCCTGGGCTGTTGCCCTGGCCTCCGCAGGCTCTGCTCCTCAGATGAAAACCTGTGTTCCAGGCACATCCTGGCCTCCCACTCTCTTCTCTGCCACACCCCAAGGCTCCTAGGCCCCTTTACATTGCAGCTGGGACCCTTGCACAGTGGTACAAGACTTTAATCCCAGCAAACTCAGGAGGCAGAGACAGGAGTTCTAGGCCAGCCAGGGCTACAGAGTGGCACCCTGTTGAAGAAACAAACAAACTATAATTAGGAACTTTTGGTTCTCTAGTCATTTCTCCCTGGATACGCCACATCTGAGGGGACATCCTGAAGGGGCTAACCAATAAGAGAAGCCATTTGTGACATTTAGGGGAGAGTCCTGCCACACTGAATATTGCCACATCTTAGGGGTGGCGGGCTTGGGCTCCAGGGCAGTGGCTTTGTCATCGGGTAGGACCAGGAGCCTAGGTTTGCATATATCAGGGCCTGGCACAGACATGTGCATTAGGTACTTGTTCTGCAGCTTCTTCATCTATCTACCTGCCTTTTATCCAGTCAGCCATCTTTTCCCATTTGCCTATCGGACCACTCATTCATCCGTCTGTGTACTCGCCCATTATTCATCCATTTAACACATTTACGCAGTGCCTGCTGTATACCAGCTATTCTTACAGGCATACCCTAGGATACTACAGTGAATATAACCACTAGAAGTCCCCATCTAGTACATGAGATAGACAGTTGGTTTTTTGTTTGTTTGTTTGTTTGTTTGTTTGTTTTGTTTGTTTTTTTTTTTTTTTTTTGTGGCTATGGTTTTCTGAGATAGGGTTTCTCTGTTTCTCTGGCTGTCCTGGAACTGCCTCTGTAAATCAGGCCAGCCTCAAACTCATAGAGATCCACCTACTAGATTAAATCCCAAATACTGAAAACAAAGGCATATGCTGGCCTGCCCAGTATGACAGACAGCTTTAGAAAGGAACATGCTACAGCACACGTGAGCTGCTAAGTGAAAGAAGCCAAGCATAGCAGGACCGTGGTGTAATTCCATGCGCTGGGATGCCATAAAGTTGGGTCAGATCCATAGAGACAGAAGTAAAATGGAGGGTACCAGGGGTGGGGAGGGAGTGGGGAGTTAGTGTTTAATGAGTGCAGATCTGGGAAATCCAAAGGTTGTAGAGACAGGGGGAGGGCATCCTTAAGGCCACTGGACCGAGTACTTAACCAGCTATCAGGATAGCAAATGCTAACACATACCATCATTTGGAAAGAAAAAACACCAAAGAACAGTAGATTGTATCATCCGGTAAGGCAGATATCATGAAAACAATGAGAGGGTCAAGGGAAAGCCAGGGCAGGACTCTAGGTAACTAAGTGGTCAAGAAGGCCTGGGTAATATGTGCTTATGCAGAGGCAGCAGGAGCAAAGTGTGCAGGTGCAAACCCCCGAGGGAAGAGGTGGGCCCCAGTTTGAGCAGCATGAATAAGAGGCAGGAAGACCACTGAGGATTCAATCTGTGGGAGGCAAGATATTCCTACAGGTTTGTGGTGGGTTCCCCTGGCCTTCTGCTACAGGAGCACGGGAAGCTGGAAGGCAAGGAAAGGCTTTGCAGGAAGAGAACAGGCCTGTCCTCAGCAGCACCTGCCAGTTCAGGATAGAGCAACAGGGGTCATGTTTGACAGTTGCCCCTCAGGGTCTGAGGCACTGCTTCTACCAGAGTATGACAGCCCCTTCTGTAGAAGGCAGAGTACAGCATATACGTATGAGTGTCCTCCTGGGCACCTCAGCTCACCTCTCTACATTATTTGTGGTACCGAGCACTCTAGAGCCACGTGAGGATCTTTCACACTGCACCATTCCCACAAAGAACTGTCCCACTGTACCATTCAAGGAATTAGCAGCAAGGGGGCGGGGAAGGTCTGCACATGCTCAGTACAGTTATGATTCTTTTTCCTCAATATTTTCCATTTCAGTCTGTGGTTAGTTGATTCTGGATGTGGAAACCACAGAGACTGAGGCCAACTGTGTCTTGTGGCTATGTTTAAATTTGCCCTATTTGTTGGAGTCTTCATGGCCACCTTACTCTCATCCCACACATACTAGGCAGGTTCATGTGACTAAAGACCTGAGAGCAATAGGTTTCTCATCCCCACTGTCCTGACTCTGAGGCAAATAGCTCTTTGCCTGGCCAGCACTGGAGGTCCCAGGAGAATGAGCTTGTACAACCAACTCTCCATTACCAGGATGGCCATGGGCCTGTGACCAGCCTTGCTGGATGAGCTCGGAAAAGCCAGTTTACCCTCTAAGTGTCTCTTTATGCATCTCCCAAGGGAGAGGATGGTCTGGGTTACTGTGAGACCATCCATGCATTGGGAGTCTGGAGGGCACCTGAGGGGTAGGGGACAGTCTCCCTGAGCATCTGATGGGCAGCCTAGCCTGGAACCAAGGATGCATAACTACCCAGGGTTCTGCCAATGCACAAAGATGATAGGGAAGTTCTAATCCCAGCCCCTGCCCAGGCATTCTGGGATGACATCAGGAGTTGCTGGGGGAGACGAGGAAGGGAGTGGTTCTAGAACAGGGCAGAGAGGAGGATCCAGGCCTGAGGTTCAGAGACTCTTGTCATTATGGAGTCTAAGGAGCCTATTTCCCAGCTGCTGTCTGTTTGGTTCCCTGAGAGCTCTACCACACACCCTCTGTCCTTCTAGATAGGCCTTGGCCCAGGCTGCCATTAGAAGCCTCCCCACACCCCAGACAGCTCAGGTAAGTGGAGGGAGGAAAGGGAAAGATAGAGGGTGAGGAGCTAGGCCATTTGTTTCCTCTACCTTTAGAGCTGTCCTGTCCCTGGTGATCACCACAGCTCCATGTAGGTCTTTAATTTCAGTTGTAAATAAAGCAAAGCAACATTTTCCATCGGCTACAGTAACCACATTTTGAGTGTCAATGGCCCCCTAGGTCTATAGAGTCACAACAGCTGCACCTGGCTGGTAGAGGTGTAGAGGGTGGCCATCCTCATGGAGTGTTCAATAGGGCAGTGTTGACCTTGTCTCTAAAGCAGCCTGAGAGCTTGTGACTAAAGAGGGGAACACTCAGCAGTTGCACAGTAGCGACTCTGGAACTCAGCTTTATCTGTTACAGAAGGTATGGAGTGGGTGGGGTACCAGAAAATCCTCCTGCCCAGCTGGCAGCCTCCCTGGGACAGAGGAGACCGAGGCCCCTTGGAGCCTTTGTCCCCACGCCAGGCATAGGTGAGCCTTGCTTATTGGAAAGGCAAGTGGATAAACATGTAGTTTGGGGTCTCTGGGACTTGCTGCTTGGAGACTAAATGCCCAGAATACTTCCTTAGGTCTTGGGGAGAGGAATGTGAAGAGAACCCAAACGTAGAAATAACTCACTGTCCATCCTGTGGTGAGTAGATATGTACAGTGAGGTCTATCTAATCAATAGGATATTATTCTGCCATGGAAGAAGGAAGCAACCTACATATGTTACAGCCTTGTGTGAACTTTGGGAAAGAACATGATGACAAGTGAAAGAAGCTAGTCCCAAAAGGTTGCATGTGCTTTGTAGTTTCATTGTATGAAACACCCTAGGCAAGCGTCTCCGTGTGCAGTAGACTATTGATGGTCAGGGCTAGAGAAAAGCAGTAACAAAATGGCCCTCCCATGCGTCTCCTTTCAGGGTAATGCAGACAAAGGTGGTAGTTGTACCACACTGTGGATAGACTTCACGCTCCTAAAGTGTACGCTCTCAATCAATGAAAACGGTAAATTCTTTGTTTTTTTTTTTTTTCTTTTTCTTTTTTAGTAATAGAAAAGCGAGAGGAAACAGAAATCTGGGGTAGTAAATCTATGTGTTCCTCATAACATTTTTCTGATTTATTCATATACTGGGATATTTTCATAACGAATTGTTGGAGTGGGGCGAGGAAGAGAAAATGTTTTCTTGACTGCAGGCTTCAGAGGCAGCAAGATGGGGGGGGGTGGTACCTTTGGATGTTCCCTCAAGAAAAACAGGCCTGGGGGCACTGCCGTTGGCTCCAGGTTTTGTCCTGAGGTTTGCCAGCCAAGTCCACAAGAGGAGGCAGAGCATTGGATGCTGCCCCAATGCTTCCAACTGGATCTGGAAGGACACAACGTCCAGAGCCTCAGCCTTCCCTAAGTCTGCCAGCGTCACGATGCCCCAGAGCACAGCTTGGTAGAGAAAATGGTCCTGTCTCAGTTTGTACCAAGGAAATGAAAACACGGAGATGTGACCAGACTGGCAATGGCCCTGTGATCTCCGAAGGGAGAAAAAGACTCCAGCTCAGGCTCCTGTCCTCCCCCAGCCACCTCTGCAACCAGAGGCAGTGTGAGGCTGGGGGCGGAGCCAGCCCTGTAGTGGAGTTTGCACAGCAGTTGCAGCAAGGTTAGTAGTGTGCAGGTGGGAGATGTAGCCCAATGTGGGTCTGGTCCAGGGTGCCCATAATATGGTCTCTTCTTTAACCAGCAGGTGTCCTGCAGCCTCCCATCTTGGCTTCCTGCCTGGGTGGCTGTGGGCCACAGAAGCCTTCCTGTGGGTGGGCATCCCCTCCTTCCTGAGGGTGGGAAAGTATGACTCAGGGTTTGGTGGTTGAGTTTTAGAAACAGGAGGCAAGGATAGAAAGGCAATGCTTCTAAAAAGCCTGGGGAGGGGACTGACTGTTCCTGGGACTTTGACCTTGGGTTGTGAGAGAGCGGCGTGAGGTTAGAGGAGTGAAGAGGCAGGTCCAGGGTCCCAGCTGTAAGGTGGATGAGCAGCCTGTGTTAGGGAAGCTTCCTGGGCTTTGCTTTTCCTCAGGGTGGCTATAGTGGAGGGCTGTTTTCGACCACCGTCCAGCCATGCCCCACCCTGCCTTGGTGCGCAGGCCAAGGCCTGTTTGGGGAGGTTGCCACAGCAGAACTGTGGGATTGGCTCTGCTGACGCCTTCCCCTGGCATATGGCTCCTCCGCCCGCCTCAAGCTCTGCCAGCGGCTCCCCTTTCTCCATGGCAACTTAGCTCAGTGGTCCCAGTGGAGGAGAGAGAATCAATTCTCCCTCCTTCCCGCCCTCCCGCTCCACTCCCCACCCCTTCCTCTCCCGCTTGCCTTCTTCCTTGCCTCTGTTGTCCCTGCGTGGTGGCTTCTCACACAGCCAGGGGACTGTCTGCTGGCACTTCTAGGCATGAGCTGCCTGTAGTGCTGCGGGCTGGGGGCGGCTCTCTGAGACCTGCACATGGGAAGCCAGCAGAGTCTGCAGGATGGGGCTGCAGAGCAGGGCTCCAGCCAGTACCTGCTGCGTGAGGTTCCAGCTCTGCTACTTTGGTGCCCCGCTCCCCTTACCTCATGTTGGCTTCCTGAAAGGTAATTTTCTGCTTCTTCTTGAACATGCCTCAGCCTTAGGCTAGGTTTATTAGCAAGGAAGGCTCCATCTGGTCAAGGGTCTGTTTGGTTTCTCTCTGAGAAGCTGGGATGGAGGGAGAGCTGGAAGGAGAGGCCTGGACTGGCCTGCTCTGCCCCTGCCTGTTTGGGCAGAGTTGGAGTGCACAGCTTCTCTCCCGAGTAGCTCCCAGGGCGAAGGACATTGAACTGCTGTACTTCCAATTTTGTCTGTGATTGCTAGAGCACACACAGTCTGCTTTCCTAGAGCGTGGTGGCACCAAGGAAAGGAGGAAATTTAGAGACGCTCACGTGCCCCCCAGCGGGCAGAGCTCTGGCTACAGGCTGCCTGGCTTTCTGGCTGACTAGTCTTCAATCCTCTGGAAATGGGCACTCAGTGTGGGAATGTTTTGTCCTTCCACCAAAATTTCAAGAAGGTGCTGTCAGGAGACTCATCTTCCAGCTTATTTCAGGTGGACTGTTCCTGCTGGTGTGTCCGTGTCCATCTTCACACTCCCCTATTAGGGTGGAATTCTAAGACTACTGTCTGGTGGGTGAGCATTCTCTCTCTTTCCACCCTGGCAATGGCATTTGGAGAGAGAGCTGGTGATGTTGACCCCACCACAGGCCAACCCAGGAGCCAGGCAGCCCCCCACCCACATCACCCAGGAGGCAGGCAGCCCCCCCCCCCATCGCCCCTCCTTCCTGTGCAGCTGGCAATGGAAAAAAAGAATCCTCCGTTGTCAACAGGAACATCTCCTGTGTTGACGGAAAGTGAGGGCTGAAGATACCGTACTTAGCACCCATTTCTTAGAAGCTACAGGCTTGAATGGTGTCTGTGTGTAAGCCCTGTGTGATCTTTAAATAGAAAACCGCACACCAAGTAGCCCTGTCTGACTCACGGGAGCATCAAAGTTTGGTGTGGTCTTAGGGGATCCATATCCAACTCTGAAAGAGGTATATAGCTCAGGGGGCTGCCTGCAGCAGAGTTGGGCCATCCAGGTGTGGCCCTGAGCTACCAGTGCTGAGGCTGAGACATACAGTAACTCTCCCAAGTGACTAGACTATAGTAGGACTCAGGATCTTGTTGCTAAGTCAGGTCATGGCCACCTGATTGTGCTCTATTTTTGTTTCAGCATTCTCCTTGACAGATTGCTCTAATAATGGCATCAGAACCTCGACAGCAGCTCAAGGCCCATGTAGCTCAGTGGTTGGCTGTATCTTCTTCATGACCCCTTGCTTTAAAACTGCATGAGAGCTGCCACAGACTCTGTTTCCAGTGCTTCCCCCTGGTCAGTAAGACAGCCCCACTGGGCAGGGCAAGGAGTCTGTCTCCAGCAGCAGAGCCTCCGAGCTCTGCATTTACTAAGACCCTCCTGGCATCTGGCGCTGTGCAGGCTTCTCAGTGGCATTACCATGTCTGGGTTTGTTGGCTGGCTGTGAATTCTGATGGGTTTACAAGCTGACGATGCTAGGGAGGCAGTGTGCTGGTTTGGTTTTGTTTGCCTGAGAATGGAAAATATGATGTGCCAAGTAAAGGCAAGCCCTTAAGTACAGCTCTGTTCTCATCTCTGCTCTCAGCTTGGGTCGGGGGCTGGTCTAGTGTTGCCACCGCAACCCTGCTGCTGTCACAGCAATGTCCCTTTGTCCTGGGATCTTTCATGCTCCCTCCAGACCAGCCAAGCACTCATTTTGATCATTCAATTGGCAAACTCAAAAAGGACAACCAGAGCTGAGAGGTGTGCTCCACCTCCCACTGCTTGTATCCCAGGTAGACCCCGAGTGCCGCCCTCCAGCCCTCCTCCTACCCAAGTCCTTGCTTAGTGGATGCTCCCAAGTGTAATTGTGATTACAAGATTGCACATAGTGCTGACTTACTTGAAAGCATCTTGGGGAGCTGCAGAGGGTGTGAGAGCAGCTTGGAGAGGTGGGAACCCTGGCTGCCGATGGCTTCAGCCAGCGAAAGTGTAGAAGGCTCATTCCAGGAAAAGTGGAATAATCACTGTATTGGCTGGCTTTCAGGCGGTGAGTGGTTCTTTCTTCTTTAATTTGACAGGAGCGCCGGGATTCAGGGAAGGGATGGCGGGAAGCAGGGGAGCCTGTGGTTCACACAGACCTCATGAGGCCCTGGTGCTGTAAGGGAAAAGTTCAGTGCTTTTCTCCCATGCTAGGTTGAGCACCCAGGCTATGCCCAGGCAGGACAGGCAGCTCTACCCCTATTCAGGGATTCTGGGGCTCAGGATAGCCTCTATCTGGGAGGTTGAACCTTTGTTCCCACCTAGTGCACCCATGCACAGCTCTTAAAAAATCTCTTGGCTTATTAACTGAATGACTTTAACTATATAGGAAGAAGGAAGCTCATGAGTTAAAAATCCCCATGCTCTTATGATCTCCTTGGACACATACATACATATGCATGCACACTTGTTCATCTTCTTCCTGAATGTGCACACACATGCCCATGCATGTGAATATTCACATGTAAATAAGCTTGAACCACACGGAGACACACATGCCCCTTCTGTTAGCAGGAGCTCATATATCTGTTGACATTCTGCTCATGTGTGCGTGATTTTAATAACTGTTTCCCAGCACTGCCCGGATGGCAGTTGTGCCTTTACTCATTTCTTGCAGCTCACTGTCTAAGCTGAGTAAGGTAGATGGACATCGTCCACTTCTAGAAAGAGAATTCACCCTCTCTCTCCTCAGGCCCCCTTCTTATCCCGACGACAGTGTCTGGGGCATTACAGAAATTGGCGTGTTCTTCTGTCAGAGAAGCATGCTCATTCATCGAAGGTCTCCAGCCCTAAGGGAAGGGGATTGTCAGAGAGACATTGATGAGCTTAAGATGTCGTGAGATGCAAACCTCTGTGTGTGGGGTGTATGTACAACTGTCTGGTATGTGTGCATGTGTAATGTGTGTGCAAATGAGATTGCATTGTATATGTGGTTTGTGATAGGTGTATGTGAGGGAATGTGTATAAATGTAGTCACATGCTTGAATCTGTGTATTTTGTGTATGACTGTGCATGTGTGTGGCCTGTGAATTGTTTACATTGAGTGTGTATATAAATATATGGGTGCATACATTTATTTCTTTTCATATGTGTGTGGGTGTTTCATATCTGTGTGTATTACCTGTAGTATGTATGGCTAAGGCTGTGTGTAGTGTATATTTGGTGTTGTATATATGTATGTGTGATTTGTTGTATATGAGGGTGCAAATAAATATTGTATGTGATATGTGCATGTCTATGTGTAATGTGCTATGTATGTATGCGGGGTGTTGGTGTTGTGTTCATGTGGGTGGTGTACTGATGTGTATGTGTGTGAAACACTGTGGGTGTGTGTTTGTGTGTATGTGTAAACATGTGTATGTACTCATGTGTAGTATTCTGTGAACATGTGGGTATTTATGTAATAATTTATGTATGTGTACTTGCAGGGTGTTTGTGTTATATGTAATATGTGTTGTAGATGTGATGTGTGTCTGTGTATGTGTTTTCTGTGTGTGCATGTATGCCTATGTAACTTCTACATTGCTCAGTTTTGGATGTCTGGATATCCTGGCTTCCTATTTCTTTTCCATTTACTGGCTCAGTTTCCCAGAGCAGCTCTGGGCAGATGGTTTTGAGTGACCGACCCGGAGTCTTACTGATCATTGCATGGATACTGCCATCATTCCGTCTCACTGAATGTTGTGCAGATACCCCGTTTCACAAGCTCGCATGCCGACTCAGGGTTTGATCAGCCTGTGCCGTGAAGGTAGAGCCAGAACTCAGTTCTCTTGACTAACTCACCCATCATTCACACATGCAGCTGCTCTGTGTGGCAGGCCCTTGGCTCTAGATGAAAACTAGACCTGACTCTTGCCTTGAGAGGAAGGCTGCATGGAAGCAGGCTAACAGCAGGAAGGCAGCCCAAGGTCTGCTCATTCTACCGACTTCCCTTCCCTTCATCCCGGCTGTCTGAGGGGGAGGCTCGGGGATAGCAGTCCCCAGCCTACCCTTTCACTCATGGTTCCTGTTCAGGGCACAGTTCAAGACTCAGCTGTGAAGAACACAGAACACCCAGATACCACTCCCCCACCCCCACCCCCACCCCCACCACTTTTGTTCTGCTGTAGACTCAGAATGATTAAACGTTATCCCACAATCAGGAAGATGATACATTACAAAGTCTGTTTATCTTTTACTAGGGTCTTAAATATCAGTGGCTTATGTAGTGGGAGGGGCTGTGTACATCCTGGGACCTAATGCCTCAGATTCCTGTCTGTAACATGAAGATAGCACTGTTTGCTTCCAGGCCTAACATTCGCAACAGATACAGTGAAGGAACTGGACAGGGTGTATCAGCGGTGGTGATGGTGGTAGGGCTGTTATGGACAGATTATTCCTGTAGCTTCTTTGATGGGCCAGGACAGATAATACACCCCTTTAGACACACACATAAGGAGAGGGCACAGACAGAAATCAGTGCAGAAGGAGAGGAATCGGCAATCCTTGGTAGATAATAAGAGTTCTTGTTTTCGTTTTGTAATTTCCCTGAAAATTGGAGATTATGAAGAAAGAGATTTTTTGGGGTTTTTTTGTTTGTTTGTTTGTTTTTTGTTTGTGCTTGTTTTGCTGTACATACTTGAGGATTCTTCCTAAAAGGTTGATAGACTGCAGAGTAACACGGGCATGTTCTTTTCTTATGGAATCCTTTAGAAGCCCAATGACTATACACTGTAAGTGTCTGTGCAGCCTTGAGATGAGCTGAGGGAGCCAAGGAGCAGAGGGGTTGACTGTAGCTTTTAGGTCGCCAGCCTGAAGCAGTTTCCTCTAAACATGAGAGGCTCAGGGTCCAGCTCAAGAGTCAAGTTCTGTTGCCCAGAGTGGCCCTAACTGTACCTTTCCACCTAACGTGCCAGGTGAGGGAAGCTGGATCTTACGCTGGTGTCAGAACTGGGTGCTGGCGGCGGCGGTGGTGTTCATTTGTTTATTTTGTTTTCTGGATCTAACGTGCAGTAGTGGGTTTCCCTGTAAGGTGAGTTTTGTGGCCCCCTCATTGCAGTGAGCTCCCTTTCCATAAATGTTCAATTCAGAACCTTGTCAGCCGTTACAAGGAAGTCCTGGGCCCACAGACCAAGAGTCTGGAGTCCGTCTCAGAGCTGCCATTGCCCCTCTCTGAGCCTGTTTCCTGGTTTGTGTGATGGGGTAGTGACTGGCACCCTCACAAGCTGTCTTCCATGGCATTACCCTTTCTGCCTGTGCCCCATGCCCTTGTAAAGTACTTCACAGCTTCCTAGGTGTGCACACCACCTAGGGCTGTGAGCAGGCTTTGTGATGACTGCTCAGGCAGGGAGTAGGGATTAGTTAATTTTAAAACATTCTTGCTACCTTGTTTCATTTGCTTAGGGTGTGGGATGTGCTGCAAGTCTCTGAAGTCCTATCTCCCGGTTGAGGCTTTATGGGGCTCCTGGGATGGGGTGAGTGGGGACTGGGATGCTTCGGGACAAAAACTTCTTCAGACAGCAGGAAGTGCAAAGTGTGGCAGCTACCTAGACACAGGTTCCAGTCCTAGCTGTGTGATTCCTGCTGAATGCCATTGTACCTCTGCTTCCTGGTGTGCAGAACAGGACAGTTGTCCCCATTGTTCCTCACGCTATGTGACTCCAAGTCTGGGCTCTTTTATCCATCACAAGAGTGGCACAGGTGATGACTTCACAGGGCCTACCTCCAAAAGTCTACCCTGTATCAGAGTTTGTCCTGGTATTGAGGCCAGGCTAGTCCCTCTGAAATGTCTGTATCTCACCAGTACAGACTCCAGTGTGTTTCTTAGACCAGGCTAGCCGTGACATGAGAATTAGCACTGGCACTTACCAACCCTCAGGCCTTTCTGACTGTCCCTTATAAAAATATCCTTTATTCTTCTGAGACTCACTGCTGAATACACTCACCCTTTCTAGTTTTTTCTGAGCTCTGGCTAGCTGTTTCACCTCAACTGTTCTGGCTCAAACTCCTCTCCAGGCGGACTGATTCAAACAGGCTGCTCTCCCTTCTCATTCAGTTCTGCTGCTTGGCCTCAAACCACCTCTAGCAATCCGTTCTAATCCGGCTCCTTCTCGTCCTCCGACTCGTTCTATTCTCACCTGTATCTACTTTGTTCTCTCTGCAACCTCTCTCTTTACAACTGTCCCAGTAAAACTGCCTTCCCTCTCTCCCGCACTACCCCTCAAGTCGCTTCCCTTCCCCTCTTTTTGTGAGAGTTGGGCACATCCTCTTCTGTCACATCTGTCTCTGATTTGTCAGTCTATTTGCCCCTCAACTAGACATAACTTTCAAACATGGGTGCTTCCTTCTACAGAGTAACTTTACCATCATTGTTTGACATTAAGTGTGTACTGTGTGCCTGTATGTGCTGAGACACTCCACAACTAGAAAACAGATTTTTGTTTTGTTTTGTTTGTTTGTTTGTTTCAGTAACAGAATCTCAGGGTTCACAGTGTAAACCTGCAACAGTCCCTCCATCCCGGGATTCAGGGAACAGCTGTGTGTCTCACTGCTGGAGCTCAGGTACAGCCACAGTGTAAAGGAGCAGTCTTCACAGGCCCAGGGAAGGGGCAGAGGCCAGTAGTCATGCATGAGACCCTGGCTAGTCCCTGGGCTTACGGCACAGGAGTGGCTTTTCTGTACGCAATCTGCTGTTCGAAGCCTTCTGTCTTTACACTGCAGAGCTCAGTATGCCCCTGCTTATTGCTCCATGGTGCCCAGACCAGGCTGGCCAGAGGGAGAAGCCAACACAGAAACCCAGGGAGCTTTCCCAAGTCCCATGAGGCCACAGCTGAAGATACATGTCATTTGTGAGCTGGGCAGGTCCAGAAAGGACATACTGCTGCTCAGCCCTCAGAGATAGCCTGGGCTGAAAACCAGTTGGTCCCCTTGAGATGATATGGATGGGTCCGGGCCAAAGTAACTCCAGGTCCTCCTGCCCAAGGGCCTCTGGCCTTATGCGAGGCAGTCCCAGCATAAAAGTAGTTTTATGATTTCTTTAGTTGCTGCCTCTAGGGCTCCAGCAGGCATCTCTGCAAGAACTGGCCTTTCTGGTTACCTTTACCCTCATAGTTGCCCCAAAAACATTTAACAGCCCCAAGTGATGCCAGGGCTGCTGCCTGTTCAACCCAGGGGCTTTAGGTATGGCCCAGCACAACCCCAGCCTGCAGACCACGGTGTGATGTAACCCTCCTGTTTGCAGCCTGGTAGCATTCAAGAGCTCTCCAGTAGACCTTGCTAAGGCATGGTGTCTCTCCCTCACCCCCATCTCTGTGTCGGGAGGAAATGAGCAGAGGTTCTGGAATCTACCTATTTATCTCATCTTGGAGTCTCATCTGCCTTCCAGGCTCCCTCCCATTGACCCTGTCCCCTGCAGTCTCCTGGTCCCATACTTTGGGCTTTTGGGACCCAGTGTTGTTTGTGTCTGGTATGTAGGTTGAGGCTTTTCTGCCACCTCGAAGTTGTATCTGATCTGCCAGCTTACTCTTTTTTTAAAAAAAGATTTATTTATTTATTATATATAAGTACACTATAGCTGTCTTCAGACACACCAGAAGAGGACATCAGATTTCATTACAGATGGTTGTGAGCCACCATGTGGTTGCTGAGACTTGAACTCAGGACCTGAGGAAGAACAATCAGTGCTCTTAACCACTGAGACATCTTTCCAGCCCCCCCCCATCAGCTTATTCTTCCAATGGCCTGTGACATGGTCAGGGAACTATTCAGGAATAGGGTTTAGAATTAAAATCATTTTCCTAACCAGTATCCTCTGGGCACTTTTATTGAGCACCACTGTTGATGAGCCCTGGGGAACCACTTTGAACAAGGCCCAGGGCCTGAGCTCAAAGGCAAACACATAGCCAAAGAATGGGCTAATAGTAATAGCCAAGAGCAAAGTTGGCACATGGTGCCCAGGGACCAGAAAAGGATAGAGAAGTGCTTCTTGGACAAATGGATCTGCACGGAGGACTCCAGGCCCATGGGGACAGTGGCTAAGTTTGAAGACACAAGTGCTTGGCTCTTATGTATAACCTGTCCAAGCCTGTCTGCCTCTGCTGTCTCCCTCTGTACATGGAGGAGGTCAATTTAGACTCTTATTGTCATTTTCCAGTGGTTTCTCCATCACCCTGGGGAGATGTGTTAAAACACAATTTGCTGAACCTCCCTTGGAAGTGCGATTCAGAGAGCCTAGGAGGACGAGTCAAGAGTCTGATTTTTTAAAAACTGCATTTATTTGGTTATTTGCCTGTAGGTGGAGGGCGTGAGTGTGCTACAGTATGCTTGTGGAGGTCAGAGGACAACCCAAGGGATACTGTTCTTCCCTTTCACCTTGTGAGTTCTAGGGATCAAACTCTCATTGTTAGGTTTGGCTGCTCAACCATCTCACCAGCTCAAGAGTTTGAATTTTAAAGAAGCTTACTAGAAGCCGGGGGGTGGTGGCACACACCTTTAATCCCAGCTCTCAGAAGGCAGAGATGGGCAGATCTCTGAGTTTGAGGCCAGCCTGGTCTACAGAGCCCATTCCAGGATGACCAGGGCTACACAGAGAAACACTGTCTTGAGAAAAAAAGCAAAAAAGCAGAATAAAACCAAAACCAAACAACAACAAGACAGGCTCATTAGATACACTAAATATTTCTAAATTCTCTGCTCTGAGCAATGCCAGACCCTGCTATCTTGCAACCTTGTGAGTCTTTGTGGTGGTCCTGACCATGACTATTTTGGGGCAAACCCGTGGAATTGAGAAGAGAGAGGTAGAGATGCAGCATCCTGCCACGCCCACTTGGCCAGCTGTCAGAGAAACCCTTGCTGGCAGTACTAAAGCTTCCAAAAGCCTTGATTGTTCCCTTCCCTGATTCTGAGATGTTCCTCAAACTGGAGGCAGGTTGAGAACTAAAGTGTAGGGCGTGAAGTCTGTGTGCATGTGAAGCTTGCCTTTCTCCTTGAGTTAGTACTGAAAGCTATTTGCATAGGGCTAGTGCACACCAGGATTCTTGGCAATGTCAGGCCTGGCCTGATCAACACAGGGGCCTACAAAAACCCAGGATTGGGGTTGGGGGGAGCAGAGAGACTGAACAGCAGTCAGCACACTATGGGCTGAATGGCCAATTCCCCTCAAGTGTCTTAACAACCATAACACAGATGGACTTCTTATTAGCCATGAGAAGGCTCCTTAAGTGTCCGAGTTAATTGGACCACAGTCCTGGTAACAGCCCAGCAACAGGCTGGTTCAGTCCTGTTCAGTGCTGAGGCTGCTCTCATAGCTAGAGCATTGTGGTCACTTCCCACAATGCACTCAGAGCAGAAAAGATTGGCTGGAAGCATGGGGAAGCCCAGGGTGTATGCTGCCTCTTGGGACTACAAGCTGCGGCTGAGTGCCGCGACATGGTGCTGAAGCTGATGGCTTAAACCGCTTCACCGCTGCTCTAGCCAGAAGTCTGGGGCTAGGGATCCGCATGACCACACGACCTCTGCCGGCTCTGATGCTCAGCTTCCCAGCTTCTTCCACTTCTGGTGTCTCTAGGACTTCCTCAGCTTGTGGCTGCATCACTCTCCTCTATTTACATTATCACATGGCCTCCACATCTGTGACTCTCTGCTTCTCTCCCTTCCTCCAAAGACACCAGTTGCTAATTACATTTTGAGCCTACTCCAAATCTAGTAAGATCTTATCATAAATTTATCTTGATTCATCATTTGCCAAGACCCTAGTAAGGTCTCATTCTGACATCCCATGTAGGTATGAACTTGGGGAAGTAGGGAAATCTTATTCCTATTATACCCAGCAGGCAGAATGTCCCCAACAGATAAGCCTACTATACTGGCTAAGAAACAAAGGCCTGGTAGCAGCTGGTCCTAGGAAACAGATCAGACACTTTTATCAGCTTCCTGTCCCATCACCAGCAAAGTTCATTTGCCTCAAAAAGTAGAATCAGAGACACCAGGAGAGGGTGTGCCATTCAGTACCTTCAAGTTGTCCCCGAAAGAAAGATCCAAGGTGACTCTAAAGTGCTGAGGAGAGACTCAAACTTCTGAGCATAAGAGCTTTCTTGTACTATCTTGTGGGTGGTGAGCAGCTCATCCCAGAGGTGGTTGAGCCCCTCTTGCAGAGTAGGCTTTGGAAAGAGGATTCCCATCCGTTGGCTTTGTGCTCCTCCCAGAGATTCAAGCCCCACCTGACAGCTGCTAAATGAGGCCGGTCCCAAGACCATCATCTTCAATAGTGGCAGAGTCAACCTTGAATCCTGAGATCTTTCCTGCAAGCGTGGCTCAAGTTTTTACTCCTGGCTCATTAGTGGGCTTAAGGAATAGGAAACATGACCACAATTGTCCAGTGTCCAGAGCATTAACAACCACAGGCCTGTATACTAGGTACCACCTACACTGTTGAGTTTGGACTGTTGAGAGACAGCTGGGACGCTGTTGTTCTTCTTAACCCTGTTTTGAAGCACTGCCTCCTGCCCAGCCCCCTCAGAAGCTTCTCCTTCTTGGACTAGCTGATGCTCTCCTCAGATGTAGTTCTAATAACCTGAGCTGCTGGACTTGGCACCTGCAGTCAGTGCATTTGTCGTGTGCAAGAGCCCAGGCCTGTTTCAGATGCAGTGAGAGGTGATGATGCCCTTCATGTATTTTCCCATGTGCTGGGCTGGGTGGGGGAGGAGCCAGATACAATTCAGAGTTCATCTGTGACAGAATGTCTCCCTGTTTTATTTAGGTGGAGTGATAGTTCCTTGTACGGGTAGACATCTTTTTACTCACTCATCAGTAAACATTTGGATTTTCTCACCTTCTGCCTATTTCCTAACCCAACCTTGGAGTTTCTAGAGAGTCTGGTTACAGGGGAAAAAAGGTACAGTGCTGGGTGTCTGGTAGGGCTAGTTAGACCTTGAAGCCCCCAAAATAGTACAGAGTTCTGTCTATCCTGTCCTCAATAGCCTGCATCTTTGCTGCCTGGGGCCTGTTTCCCATCCAGGGTATAGTTACTGCATGCTGAGAACCTCAGTCTTGCTGGAGCCAGATGCCTGCCACCAAGCCTCTCACCTACTTGCTGAGTGACCTCAGGTATGTCCCTTCCTTCCCACCCCCAAGCCCTTTCCTCTCAGCTGTCAAAAAGACATAATCATGTGAGAGTTTATGTCAGCTCCTCACACAGCAAAGCCCAGACCTAGAGGTTCTCTCTCCTGTGCTGCCCGACCCTCTCATTCTGTCATCAGAGGTATTGCTAGACTTCTGTTCTGGGTGGGATACTTGCCCTTCACCCTGAAACCTACGACCAGCAGCTTTTGCTCAGCTGAGGACTGCCATGTCCCCTGTTACAACGTTGCTGGGGTGAGGAGTCTCTGTTCTCTTCTGATTCTTTGGATGCAGGGTAGTTCTCACAGACTGATTGGGCAGATGCTATATGGCCTCAACACCACAGTCACAGAAGGATGGACAAGTGCTTTCCACTGGACAGTGGCTTCAGCTGTCCTGGGCAGCCAGTTCCTGTAAAGCAAGAGCTATAGATGGATTGCCCACAGAGGTGGCCCTGATCGAGAAGGGTCTTGAGGGGTGAAAGGACACTTGACAGAAGTAGACGGCAGGCATCAGTTAACCTTCAGACATGTGCCCAGATTCTACTCTGACATCCTAACAGTATTTGGTTCCCACTTCTGTGAGACTGATGGTATCTTTCTCAGAGACAGAGCTTGAGGCAGGACATGAGGCTCAGTGGTAGAGTGCTTGCCAGCGTATACCAAGGTCCTGGGTTCCACTGCCAGGAAAATACACATGTACGCGAGCACGCGCGCGCGCGCGCACACACACACACACACACACACACCCCAAAGCTTGCATTTGAACTTAGGTCTGTCTAATTCCAGTCTTTCCCACAATGCTTTGCTTTGTGACCTTCAACTCAGTTTTTGTTTGCTTTGTTTTCTCCCCACAGCGCTATCCTTTTTTCAAGGTGGGAGTGACTGTGTTCCCCCAGCCTCCGCCAACTTTCCCCCGTTCCTGCTGTTCTGTTCAGGGCTGTTCAGCGCCTCTTCACCTCCCACCCTGTTGACACAGGGCTGTTGCTGGGCTGGTTTTGTTTTTGACCCAGTCAGCCTGGCAGGGAAGTGGCAGGTTGTGTGCAGACTTCCCAGAATAACCCCCGGCTCCCCGCCAAAGATAGAGGAGCCAGACTGTGTGCGATGGGCTTGGACCAGTTGGACGATGACTCAGTTCCCTGTACCCCAGCCACCCCCTCTCCTTCTTGTTCTCCCCCTCTGCTCTCCTGCCCTGATACCCCACCGGCTGGCCCACTGGATGCTTCTGAATACCCATGACATGGGTGTGCAAGAAGATTCTGCAGCCATTGATTGGCTTCTGGGTGTTAGTTGGAATGGCTCTGGTGTGTCTTTGTGCCCTCAACAAAGAGTTTTTAACCCCTCCTTGTTTCTGACTTGCTTGATTACCTTAGCCAAGTCCCCGACATTTTCATAGCTTCAGTTGCAATGGGAAAGGACACCTTCCCAGCTGTTGAGAATGCTGACTGAGGACTGATGAGTTACTTCTGGCCATGACTGCATGCTGAGGGTGAGAGCAAGGGAAACTCCACTAGCATAGTTACCTGCCATTGTCACTATGGTGGCCACCTTCTTGAGTTTTGCATGCTGGATATTCAACACTTTGCTTATTTCTCCTGTTTGCCCTTTATGAGACATCCAGTTTTGTAAATATAGCAGCTAAGGCTCAAACCCTTAAGTTACTTGATCTAGACCAATGAGAGGTGGAGTTACAACTGGGACCCCCATCCTGACTTCCCAGCCTATGTCTGTCTTTGATGTCTCCTCATCGAAGAGAAGCCTTCACTGCACTTTCTGGGCTCTTCCCGCCAAACTCGGAGTTTCTCATGAAAGAGCATTTAAAAGGTCACAGCTGCATTAAGGATGGACCCACAAAGGTTCCTACTCCAAAGAGGTTCCCCCAGGATGTAGAGGCATTTCTGGTATGAAAGCGCCCACCCATGTAAACTCCTCTGTTGCACTGAACCTGTAAACAGCTTCACAAACAGTGAGCAGGCATTTAAGAGACACTAGCGTGAAGTCCTGAACCCCCAGCTCCCCACCAATGACTTGTGTAGCCCAAGGCGATCACCCCATCAGAGATACAGCTCACCCAGGTCAACCTAGCTCAGAAGTTGCAGTACTGAGAGCTGAGCTGGTTCTCCATCCCCTGCTCTGTATACAGAGACTAGAAAGTTGTGCTCTACTGGACCCCAGCCCCATTCCTTATGCTGGCTCTTGTCACTGAACAGGTGACCAAAGGATGCTGTACAGGTTTGATCACAGAACTGGGCTGTGCTTTCCTATTTGTCCCTCTGCATCCAGCCTTCATGGTTACTTTTATAGGTATTGTACTTTCTCTCTCTTTCTCTCTCTCTTTCCCCTTCCCTCCCTCCTCACCGTGTGTGTGTGTGTGTGTGTGTGTGTGTGTGTGCACTCGAGCGCATGCACAGAAGTGTGCACATGCATACATGCATTTGCCTTTATTTGTAACTAATGTCTTTGGACTGTCTCCCAGGGTCCAAGGGCCTGGCTAATTTCAAGGGTAAGACACACATAACCTTGCTTAGAACCATGTGGGTTGCAGGATGAGCCAGGCCTGATGTACAGTTGGCTCACAGCATGTAGAAAGAAGGTTGACATGCACACCCACAATGCTTTACTCTCTATCTCCAAATGCAGCAAGCTCTGGAGTCCAAGTGCTTTGTCATAGCTCATTTGGCAGCAGAGTCCCGCGTGAACTGGGGTGAGGCTATTTATAGTCCACGTGAAGCTATTTATAGCCGTTATATATCCTATACTCACGAATTCAGTGCAGAAATGTCAATGTATTTGCTTATTGAAAGGTGTGGAAATGTGCTACCTGTCTGACATTCAAGAAGCTTAAATCCCATATGCATTTGCCCCGGGGGTAAGCACTCTGACTTTTTTTTTTTTTTTAAATGGTTGTAAAAGCCCTCTGCTTACAGTGCCTGCCACAGTATCTCTCTCCTGTGATTTTGGAGATATGGAGGTAATGTCAGCCATGGGGCCCTTGCCCTGACCCTATGCATTTATCAGAGCACCCAGCAGTTAGGTGCTTTTAGCATCACTTGGTGGCTGGATTTTTTTTTTTTTTTTTGGTCTAGGTCTGGTATAAGAAGCTCTCCACACTACTACTGGACAGACAGACAGACAGATACACACACACACACACACACACACACACACACACACACACACACACACACACACACGCCCGCGCACGCGCAATAGCTATATTACCTCTCCTTCCTCTCCAGAATATTCTGAGTCTTGAGTATCTTGTCTCAGTATAGAAAGGTGAAGGGGATGATGGCTGGGTCTTAAGCTCTTTTACAATGCTTCTGGGAAGTCTTAGGCACAGGCCATCTCTGAATTTTCATTCAAAGTACATTAAAATTGGGGTGGAAAGCAAATGCTTTTGGACTCAGGTACATGGAAAAGTGGGACATGCAGACCTGGCTGTTTCCCTTGGGCAAGGGAGCCAGGCTTGGCTGTTATTGGACCTCTGTGGGGACCACCACCTCCCCTACATGCCTATAGTTCCTCAGAGCATACCTTTAGTACCAGCCCAGTAAGTCATGGGGTGGGGAACCCAGAGAGACTTGAGTGACATTCTCACTGAGAAGATGCACACTGCAGTTTCTGGAAGAATGACCCCAAGGAATCTGAACTGAACACTTGGAACCTGGAAGCTCTTTCTGCCACCATGGGAGGGATAGGGAAGACAGGAGTTGATTTGTCATCTCTTTGACCAGAGTATGGGGCAAGCTAGAGAAGAGGCTTCCTGCTGTAGCCCCCAAGTGTAGGATTTAGCTACAGTGGCAGGAATTCCACTTTAGGGTGGTACCGAGGGACATGCTGAGCCTTCTGGCCTGGTCCACAGAGCTGTGCAGTACCTGAATTGTATGATTTTACCTCACCACTGGCTCACCCGAGGGAAGGAGTGTGGAGCTCTGACATTGACATGCAGGAAAAGGTCCGAGAATGCCCACCTCCAATGAGCAGCTCTGAGAGAGGGAGCACCAACCTGTTGGTGTCCAGGAGTGATCCCTGGCGTACTTGGAAGGCCACCTGCCAGCCTCTGTGCTCTTTGGGTCTGGGCAGACAGGATCCTTGTCCTCCTCCCCAAACCCTGGAGCAGACACAGCTGCTACTCACCTCAGCTTTGCAACTTCCTGCCTCAGTTTCCTCACATCTCCTCCCTCCTACTCCCCATACTCATTTAATAATTCAGGACCAGCAGGCAGCCACTTTCCCTTCTCTACGGCAGCCTCCCCAGATTGTTCCTCAGCTAGGATTCAGATGCATGGTCACCATCAGTGTCCAGGCCTCAGTAAGCCTTAGGGTGGCAAGTAACCAGCATAAAAAGCCATTGTCTGAGACAGCTCTCCGAAGCCTTGGGTCCCAGTACCCCAGACATACATGGGTACCTGTACTCTTCCTGCAGGGCCCAGTTTAGTGCTAGAATCATTTTGGTGGTGGTGGTAGTGGTGGTTTGTTTGTTTGTTTGTTGTTCAAGTCAGGGTTTTGCTGTGTAGCCCTGACTATATTGGAGCTAATTCTGTAGATCAGGCTAGCCTCAAATGCAGAGATCTGCCTACATCTGCCTGGGGAGTGCTAATATTAAAGGCGTACATCCCACTGTCCGGCCACTGCTGGAATATTTTAGTCTCCAGCTCTGAGATACCTCAGATCCAGCAGCACATGGCAGCCCACTCTGGGTCTTCACTGCCTGTTTCCTATGCCGGGTTGGTGCTGTGCTTCAGTGTACATTGGGTGTGGGGCCCACAAAGTCCTGTGGGGAAAACCTGACTCTCCATCCCATCCTCTGTCATGTCATAGTCATTACATGTCTATTGTAATGAAGACAAGGCCCTCAGTGCTACATATGCAAAGAGCCAGACCCTGAGGTTACCTTCATCCCTCCCAGGACACCCTCCTAGGAAAATGCAGAAAGCCCAGGGGTGTCTAGTATCCCTCACAGACGTGGCAGGAAGACTTGCCAGAAGAGGAGGCCCTCACAGCGCAATTGTTTCCCATCTTAGTATGGAAGGAGCAGTGCCAGGTCCTCAGCCTCCTACAGTTGGCAGGGGTTTCTGGCAGATGACCTGACCTGGACTCTGAAGGCGGCCTCCAGGGTAAGCTGTCACTGACCTCACTCCTGTCTTCTTGGATGAGGTCCTCATGGTCAGTGCAGCACAGAGCACTCTGAAGTCGCTCTAAATGAAGAAAGTGTCTGTCTGCCAGGTGATGGGAAACTGACCCCTGTGCCCACGTTCTGCCAGCACTGCTCGAAAGCCTGACTTGGTTCAGGCATTAGCTCTCCTGGTAAGCTCAGGGCAAGAGTGTGCCATAACTTGAGTAACCAACTCAACCTGATACTCTTTCCTTGCCCCACAAGCAAGAGTTACCACTGCCAGAGTGACTTAAAGACAAAGCCCCCAGAGCTTAGTCACAACATACTGGGATTAGTGCTGGTGTGGTACCTACCACAGGGAGGTGAGCAGCATAGAAGATAGCAGCGATGAGGGCCTGCTGATGGCCAGCATGCTCTGCCCCTTTTCTCTCATGTCTTACAAGCACAGGTATTTCTCCTCTACAATAATACATGGGGGACACTTGTTGACAGGACTCATAATAAACCCCTGTCCTCCACCTTGTGTGCTTTTCCTTGTAGGAGGATAACGAAAGAGGGTACCCAAAGAGAGCCTGACAGGAAGGAGGCTCACTGGATCTGTTGAAAGGGTCTGATGTGGGTGGAACAGAGGCTCCGATAGCCCATTCTAGCCTCAAAGTGGTCCAGGAACATGGGCGTCTGAGCCAAGTCCACTGATGTGAGATTAATTTACAAATAGACACGCAGAGTGGAACGATGCGTACACAGGAGCCTGCTGTTCCCACAAAGCCGCATCAAGATGTCACCAAGCAGGGTGCTATTTTAGTTCCTAGTATTGTATCCGTTTAGCACCCAGTCTGCATAGTGCCATGATCAACGAGTGGCCAAAGCTGGCAGTATTTGAGGAGCCCTGGACCAGTGGACTTCTTTGAGGAGGTTACAGGCCCCAGAGCAGGGTTTTCAGCCTTCCTAATCCTGCAGCTCTTCAATACAGGTCTATGCGTTATAACAATCCCTGACCATAATATTTTTTTTGTTGCTACTTCATAACTGTAATTTTGCTACTGTTATGAATCATGATGTCAGTATCTGTTTTCTGATGTTCTTAGGAAAGCCCTCTAAAAAAGTGGTTCAATCCCCAAGGGGGTTTTGACCCCCCACAGATTGAGAAACACTGCCCTAGAGCAATTCCCTAGATTTATAGAAAATGACCACATTTCACGGATGGTGGCATATGGCCAGCACACGGTACAGCAGGGTGCCCTACACGTACAAGAGCCATAGACAGGTGTGGTCTCTTTCCCAGAACCAGATTCACACCACATCTTATAGGAGGGCAGTGTAGAGGATTTCAGGATGACACAGGCAAAACCATGTAACATGTAACCAACTGTGAATGTGTAAGCTTTGCTTTTTTGTTTTTTTTTTTTTTTTTTTTTTTTTTGCCTTGGGATAGAATGAATTGTATCTTTTTGCCTGTTAAGAGGAGCGGGTGTGCTTAGCAATCAGATAACAGTAAAGAAGCTCCAAAGATTTTTCACCCTGGATTAGTCAGGCATTTGTCATTGTGAGTAACAGAAATCCCATCTGAGCTGGCTGAGGTGAAAAGGGAACAGAACCAGAAGGCTCCTGTTGCCATGAGCATATCCAGCTTCCCCCAAGGCAAGAGCCCAGTGGCCTCCTGGGCTGCAGAACATTTGGCTGCCTAAGGCTTTGTGGCCTTGGCTGTGGTTGAGGGAGTGGTTCATACTCTTTTGACCCTTACTGAGAAAACAGAAAAGTCATCTGGGCGGTGGTGGCACTTGCCTTTAATCTTAGCACTCGGGAGGAAGAGGCAAGTGGATCTCTGTGAGTTTGAGGCCAAACTGGTCTATAGAGAGTTCCAGGAGCTTGGAGCTACACAAAGGAACCTTGTCTTGAAAAACCAACCAACCATACAAAAACTCCAAAAGCAGAAATGTTCTTGAAAAGTTCAAGCAGGACTGAGATCATGGATATGGTAAAGGCCAAGCCACTGTGTTCTCTTTCTGCCCAGATCCCTTCCTCTGTCAGAGCATGTGCTGCCAGAGCCTACAGAAGCCAAGAGGGATGCTGAAGGAAGACATGCTGCCGTGTTGGGCGTGGATGGCAGCAAGTCAGGGGTCAAAAGTCTAAGGAATGATAAGCAGTCATTACTGCCCCATAGCCATGTATTCAGAGACAAGTAAGAATATTACAGAACTCAGCTTTCAAATGCAAAAAAAAAAAACATTCAAAGAATTATTAAAAGATAAGGTCACAAAACTATACTCACCAATCTTTCATAAGACTAAAAAATGAGGTAAGACTTTGGAATTCTGATTTAAAACAAACAACACACACAAGTCAGAAGACTAACAAGAAAGCAGATATAACTAAAGAAGGGGAGAAAATAAGCTAAGTGACCTTCGCCAGAAGTTGAAAAAACCCACGTGACACATACAATTTGACTTGATTTAATTCCTTTATAGAGTCTCTCTGGAGTCCAGACTGTCTGCAAAGTTATAGGCACTTGCAGCCATGCCCAGCCATGAAATGTATGACTAAGTATATTTAAATGACCCAAATTGGCCCAGAAGAAAAATATGCCTCAAGAAAGAGTAAATGTTTCCAACATAAAGGAAGTGAATTCGTGTACAAGATCAGTTATGCCCAAGTGTGCAAAAAGATGTCATAGGAACCATAGAACAACGACAAGAACGAAAACCACAGAACAATAACTCAGTAACTAAGCAAAAGTATAAAACTAAATAAGGATTTACTCAGCCAAATATTACAAGAGTAATTATTTATATGAGTACGCTGCCACTCTCTTTGGACACACCAGGAGAAGGCATGGAATCCCATTACAGATAGTTGTGAGCCACCATGTGGTTACTGGGAATTGAACTCAGGACCTCTGGAAGAGCAGTCAGTGCTCTTAGCTGCTGAGCCATGTCTCCAGCCCCTAAAAGACTTTTTTAAGAAAATATTTTCATCTATGGCTGGAGAAATAGTTCATTGGGAAAAACCACACATACCTGTACACAATAAAGTTTAAAAAAGAAAGAGAAAAAATAACATGGCTTAAAGGAAGCCATGTAAAAACCCAGGAGATCATGCCCCATGACAACAGAGGCAGAGTTTGATTCATGTAGCTGCCAGCTGTGGATGACCAAGGATTAAACACGACCTCCATGAGTTAGGAGAGAGGTGTCAACATATTTGCCCTCACAGCTTCCAAAAGGCATTGGCGTTACTGTCATTTTGGATTTAGACTTCTGGCCTACAAAATTCTGAGAGGCAAGAATTGGCATTACTTGAATGAAGCCACCCAGTGTGCACTGTAATGGCTGCCCGGTGAAACAAACCCAGCCAGGGCCAATTCAGGAGGAGGAGCAGAGTGGAAGGGTGAGAGACAAACTTAGAGCTACTGGTCCAAAATGACCTCTGACTGAGAGTCTCATGACAGGGGACAAGGCAGATAGGTCTCTTTAGAGAAATAGACACTTGGCAAAGATGGTCTCCAGTAGCTTTTATAGGAAGGTAGTAGTTCTGGGCTGAGAATGTGGTTCAGTAGGTTGTGCCTGACTAGCAGGTACAAGGCCCTGGGTTGGAGTCTGGCACCACAGTAATGCAGGAACAAAACAAACAGAGATGAGCCACCACAGGCTAGGACCAGCATGCAAGACTCTCGGCAGAAGTGACTTTTAGGCCCTGGGGCTGCCTCAGGTGCTGAAGCAAACCCTGTAAAGCGGCCGCGCTCACACAATGCAGTGAGCAGAAGTAAAGCTGAAGAGCAGTGTGGAGATTAAAAGGCTCTGGAGGCGATGAAGTAGATCCGAGAAGAACCAAACAAGTTCATAACGGAAGTTCTGATGAAGAAAGGGTTGATGTGTGGCGGCGGACTGAGAAGGCAGCCTGTGTGACGAAGCTGTCGGGGACAGCACAGAAGAGACAGGGACACATCGGAACAGAGTCCAGCGAGGGAAGAGGAAAAGCAGCCGGAGTCCACCTAAGTTCAACTCTTTAAAGATGACTGACACCTGTTTCTCCAGGGTCCTCAACTTAGAAGGACCCAGCCCTACCCCTTGAAATGAGAGAGAGAAAAAAGATAAGGATGTTCTATATATATATATAGATAGATAGATAGATACACATACATACATATACACTCATTTCTTCCTGCCTAAAATTCCTCAATGAGTTATTTCCTAAAAAAATCATTCAGTTGTCAAACTAGGACAAGGTATTGGGGCTGCCCTGGGGGTTGGATAGGAACTTTGACTTCATTGACTTACATCTGCCAGGGCTCCTCCCCACCTGCCCCTGCCCCTAGCTCCCAGCCCCCAGCTCTGACTAATTGAAAAGAGTGCCTGCCTTGAGGACCTGCCCTGCTTGACAGTTGGTTGGAGCTAGGGCAGCCTGCACAGCTACACTCACCTAGCTCAGAGGCAGACTCTTTCCCAAGTGTGCACTCATGGGGCGGTCCAGGTTTGACCAGTAGTTTTGTGTTTGTTTCTGTTGTTGTTTTCTTTGTTCTCTCTTTTTTTCTCCTTGGAGAGAGATGGACATCCATCTTCAGCCAGCAGGTTTTATGGGAGCTATGAGAGGAAGCTAATAGCTCCGTAAAGAGCCAGTTACCTGGGAAACTTTCCAGGCATGCTGTGTTCCTGGCAGCCCTGGGAGGCCTGGTGGAAAAGGCCATGGCACGGCACTCACAGTGAGATGGAGCAAGATCTAGGTCCAGGTGTTCAGATACGAGAATATACCTGTCTTGACTTATCCTAGGGACACTGCCTGGGTGTTTCTTGTCCTTTAGGGACCAGGAGACTGCCCTCAGAGATGGGCATTTGGGTACTGTTGTTGTTAACCTGTGACACCTAGGACTCTTGCTGAACCCAAGAGAACAGTTGGTTAGGTCTGGATCACTGGCCAGGAACCAGTACCTTTCTGTTTTGGGATGCTGTGTGGTCTCATCAAATGATAGCCCATCCACCCTGGGCTACATTCATACTATCTTGTCCTGATTGGAGTGTTCTGTGTACCTGCTGTTCTGGATATCAATCGCTAGGTCCCAGTAGACCTCTCCCAATCCACCCCATTGGAAGGGAGCCAAGGAGCCAGCTGCCCCCTCACTACCACTGAGACTTCCAGCTGCTGTCTGTGTTGTTCATGCCCCTGCATGCACCCTTGGGGAGGAAAGTCTGGCCCTGTGAGAAGTCTGAGTCACAGATGCTGTCACAAAACAGGGACATAGCAGGCAAGGAGGCTGCACTATTCTTAGAGACGCTTACAGTTGCTCTAAGGAACCGCTAACGGAGCAGCAGATTAACACTGTTTAGGAGCACTGTCTGCCTGGAGAGGGAGCACTAAGCCCTTGCCAGGCTGCCTTTCTTAGGTACCTACTAAGTGCTGCCTAGAGCCTCCTGCCTAAATATGAGCCTCATAGATAGACGGCCCTGTCCATTTGCTCCTCTGGTTCCTGGGCCAATATCAACCAGTGAGCCAGGGGCGTTCTCTCCCCGTAAGGGGTAGGAAGGAGCCGGGGTAAACAAGTCATTTTAGATCAGTTCAGGCTCAGAGGAGGCTCCAAGAGGGATCAGGTGGAAGCTGGAACCCGAAGTGTGACATTCGAACTGGGACCTGAACGATGACAAGGAACAGATGTGCCCAGGCCCTGGGGACAGATGGGCACTTCAGGGTCACAACAGCAGCTCAGCAGCAGTGAGAGGGAGTTTGTGTATCCAAGAAAGGCAGCAGCCAGGGTGGCAGAGCAGAGGTGGAGTTGTGGTTTGGAGGTGGGCAGGTGGGGCTGGGGCTGCAGGGATGTAAACCAGGTGCAGAGCTGCTGGAGCCCTGTGGAAACCCCTCCCCCACCCACAAGGCAGGGAGCAATAATGGGCTTGCCTAGGGCAGGGGAAGGAGGGACGCACTAAGGGTCTAGGCACCCTCTTGTTATGGGAGCTTCCATAGCTCTCTGTCATGGCCCCCGTCTGAGCTTTGGTTGTAATTGAGGCAAAATGTATAAGTTCAAAATTCAAACTGGTTTAGTTCTGCCCAGTTCTGAAGCTTGAAGAACACCCAAACAGGTTATCAGGTGAAGGTGGTGCATGCACATCATTAAGCCCAGCCCTTGGGAGCCAGAGATAGGCTGAAATCTGAGTTTGAGGACAGCCTGAACTACAGAGAAATTCCAGGACAGCCAGGACTACACAGAAAAACCCTGTCTCTGGGTGAGGGGTGGGGGAAACAGCCATGCAGTGTGAACCATCATCATTAGCCACCTCCAGAGCATCCCACCTTTCAAAGCTGAAGCAAGGTCCATTAACCACTCACTCTCTGCGCTACTCATCCCATCTCTGTAGATGTCACTGCCCTAGCCAACATGGACAGACAGGATCTCCCAGCTTCAGGGGACTGGCCTTTCCATTTTATCCGTGTCAACGGCTGTTAGTACTTCCATTTTAGAGCAGAACAACACTGGCCACCAGGCCTTGACGGCATATGTGCTGTTAATCTTCATGTAGGCTCCTGAGTACTCGTGTCTTTGTCCACAGGACCCTCAGTGCCCGTCACAGACTGGATTTGCTAGGGGAATGAAGTTGAGATGGTGACGGTTGAGTCTTAATAGATGGGGTTGGGGGGCTGTGTTGACTAGTGGGGAAAACCATGTTGGCAGGACTGTGGGGTTTTGGTCTCCAGACTGACTAGGGGGAACATGAGACATTCCCAGGCCTCCATCTTGGAGGATAGAGTTTTGGAAGGGACACCATCTCTTTCTTCCTTGCTCACTCTTTCAATTAATTTTAAAGGTTAGCATACAAATAATGGGTTTCGTTATGGTATTTAGTGTAGGCATGTCATTATACTTTATTATTCCCCTCTCCACAGTCCTCTCCTTCCACTTCCCACCCTCCTTCCCCCCCTCCAGCCTTGGCTTCTAACATAATTAATATCATTCAGCACATTAAAAAAATCCAAGTAGCCCCCCCTCTGATGGAATTTAATTAGAGCTTTGCCTCAGCCGGGAGGTATGCACCCCCTACAGAGTGAACCAAAAGAAAATGAGGCAAAAAAAATTCCCCTAAGTGATACATCTTTGGGGAGAGGATTCAGGCTGCCCTGCTCCCTCCTGGAGTGTGCAGATCACATGGCGGGCTCCATTCAGCTTTCCGTAAACATCACTAGCTCTCTATCTGTGTTCCTTGGTTCCTTCCCAGCACCCTTGCCTTGTACATTTTGGAAACATTGCTCTGGGACAGCAAGGGTATAGAAGCTAAGAGTGTGAATCATGGCGCTATTATCAATACTTGAGGTACGTTCTTATGGAGGCCCAATAAGGTGATGGTTCCTAGCTGCTTTCCTGGCTAGGAAGAAAGGGAAACCTGACTCTTCACCTATTTAGAGGTTGTGAGTGAGGTGCCAGACTCCAGGTACAGGATGGGCCCTGAATACACAAATCCATGCAGACAGAAAGCAGATTAGTGGAGGCCACGAGTGGGGTAGGGGGACTGCTGGTGACTGGAGAAAATGTTTTGGAATTAGATAGTGGTGTTGGCTGCAGGGTGTGTGAGTTCTATGCCCCCCCCAGAAGTGAATCCAGGGGGTGAGTCTGACTCAAGGCAGTGGGGAGGATGGATTGATACAGTCTGAGCATGGGTAGTGGTCTGGGGTCAAGGGGTAAAGTTTCCATGATGTGTAGCTCCAGGGTGAGACTGTTGTGTGGGGTTCAATGGGGCTGCAGCACTTTCTTGAGACCCCCAGGTAGTACCCCAGGAGGTACACTTTGTGCTTTCTCTCCCATCCTCACAGAACCATGAAGAACTGAGGGCAGGTTGGTATGAAAACTGGTGCTCCAACTCTTAGTCATGCTGAATGTTCTAGAGTCAATCTTGGAGAAACATTCTGTTGATTGTGCCTGGGAAGCACTGGGCAGTTTCTCAAAATAAAAGGGTTCCAGTGCTCCTCCCCATGATACCCAGGGAGCTGGCCCTATACCTGCTAGCCAGGGAAATCAGAGCCTCAGAGTAGTGTGCCATTGTGGTCCATAGGCATAGAAGGTTTAAAGGGCAGGAATTGGAACCCCAGTTCCTGGCTCTCTAGACTGATGTCACAACACTCGTTGGTTTGGGAACAGAAAGAAAAATCAGAACTTGCAGCTAACAGGCTCCCAAATGAGTCAGAGAGCCGGGTGCTGGAGTCTTGTGCCTGGAGGACTCCAGCTGAGGTTCATTGGTGGGTGTGTTGGCCAAACCAGTGGGAAACATGGTTCAGACAGAAATATAGTCCTGGGTTGAAACCATCTGCCTGCAAGCTCCCTGTACCAGAGCTCTCCTGTCTTTTAATGAAAGGTGGGAATCTAATAAGGATTCCCACCCATTTAGACACAGGGAGGCCATTGGGTTCCCCAATCAATGCAGTTTTAGTGGAATGGGGAGGGGTGTGTCAAAGTGTGTTGGACAGAGACAGAAGTGTGTGAGAAAGAAAGTGGGAATAGCAAGCAAGTAGTATTGACCTTTAGGGGCACTTGTCAACTCAATATCAGAGGGACAGGACCAACGAGGCCAGAGTTAGGAGGGCCAGGGACTTTGGCTTTGGTTTTTGCAATTATAGTAGTTGCTTACATTTAGATGGAGGTGATGACATCTCCAGCAAATGCCAGGGCTCGGAGAGTGCTGGGGGTTTAGATTCCGGAATAACAAGAGGAACAGATAGGAACAGAGATGTCCCACCTGTTTTGAGGCTGGTGAATTTGGTGCAGAGGGGTTGCTTCAGTTTGATGGAGGGGATCAGAGGATATAAAGAAGACAGACAAACTTAAATGTGGGACATATGGACACTGGCTCAGTGTGGTGGGAGCATAGGAGCTGGGTCCTCCTGAGGTATGACTTGACTCTTGAGCATGGCTGACCCAGAGAAGTGTGAACCCACAACAGTGAGGTGGTTACTGGTAAAATCTAGCTAGCAGCATGATTCACTGCTGTGACATACTGTGATACAGGTCACAGCTCCTGTTGCCAGTCAGCTGGCTGGGGTCACCAGGATAGTGATGAGATGCTCCTTTAGGGTTGGTCTTCGGTAGCTTTTATATGCCTTTTTTTTTTTAAGCAGCAGGTGGCGCCCCCTAGTGCATGCCTCTGGTAAAAAGACCCTTTGCTCTACAAGTGTAGCCCTGGCAATCAGGGTCAAACACTGACTGGCACCTGCTTCCAAGCGGGTCTGGCTATGAGAATTCCTCCGCTCTCGATAGCATCCGTGTCCAGCCCCTGCTTGTAGGGACAAATGACCAGGGCCTGCAGCTTCGCTTGAACAGCCTTCTCTCCTGCAGCCTCAGCACATTATCTCCTCTTTACTTATGCCATACCCCCATCTCCCTCATCCCTGCCCTGTCTGCTCCTTTGGGTATTCAACTGCCAGCTTTGGCCGTCAGGTAGCTGCTGCTCCAAGCTTGGTACACGGCTTCTCGGCTATCACTGCTACCGTTACTTCTGTCTCTGCTTCTTTCCTCAGTGTTCGGTCCTGGTCTGCACTGCTGGCCGTAGGCCAAAAACAAACCAAACGGAACAAACAAACAAACAAACAAACAAAACACTTGAAAACTGGGGGTTGGGGGGGAACGAAGCTTCACACCAGCCTGCTTCCCACCAATCACACTGGACCTCAGTTGCAAATGAAGGCTTGTGTTTGCACCTATCACAGCTTGCCTCTTTAGCCCCAGCCAGGGTCATGGAAAGTTCACAGAGGCTTGTGGTAGCAAAAAAACCCCAGTGGAAACGGAAATAGTCCTGGCTGGGGCCCTGCCTGCAGGAGCTGGAGCAGGCAGCTGTGATCACTGTGCAGTTTCCCCACGGTCCCATGGAGTGTTCAGGATGGCTGGTCTCTGGAACAAAAGTAGTCCGGCTGACATTTGACAGTCCTTTTGCTCAAGACAGCCAAGGCAGCAAGGGAGCATCCAACAGCTTCCAGCTAGGGAGTCATGAGCACCCCGCTCCATGTCTTTTCTTATCTATGGTAGGTGAGCATCAGCAAGAGTGCTTACAGCAGGAACTTAGAGAACTTAGCAGTAAGAGTATTTCTAATTTTAATATAATTTAATGTTATTAGATATATAACTAGTATAATTTTAATAATTTATTTTTTAAAAATTTAAATTTTAAATGAGGATGTTTTTTAAATTTAAAAAAATTTAAAGACTATAAATTTATAAAAATTTTAAATGTTTCAAATTCTTACATAAATTAAATTTTTAGGTAACAGTGCCAAGACCTCTCATCGTCTCCCCATCACAGCTTGCCTATGCAGGAGTGAATTATCCCCAGCAAAATTCCCACCTGAGCCTCTTAGAAACTCTGGCATTCGGGACCTCTCAAAAGCTAGAGTTTCCCTTAAGGCTTGTTAGTTCCATATCTGGGATCCTCCCTCCTGAAAGCCCAGGAACCAGGGACTCTGTCCCTTAAAGGCATACCTGTTTCTCAGGCTCCCAGAGACTGAAGGATGCCAACCTGCTGCTGCTCAGATGGAGGTGCCTGCGGAAGGAATAGGACTAAGTCTGTGGGACTCCGAAGCAAGCACCAGGTTCCCTCTGGTCATAGCCCAGCCACAGAGGTGTTTTGGCCATGTTCACTGTTGTTTGGAAGCACCAACCCCAGAGGCTGGGTGGCAGTGGTTGCTATGACCAGCAGGGTCTCCAGCAGGCAGGATAGGGATAGTTTCAGCTAGTGCCACACCCTGGCATCTGGGATCTAGTGTCACATTCTCACACACAGGCCTCCTCTGCCCTTGTCATCCTAGGTGAAGCTACAGCCCTAGGAAATGGGAATTATAAGGGCAGGGCTTCCCTATCCCACTGCTTGTCTTAAGCAGGGTGTCACCTCTTCAAGACTGTTTGGTCCTCAGTATCTGCTGCTTCCCTGATGCTGTCCTGAGGTGAAGTATCACAGGAGAAATACCCTGCAGAGCTCTACACCACTGTGGTGCCCCGTGTGCCTGCTTGGCGTTGGGGTCTGGTGACAAGCTTGGCAGTGGCTTGGCAGTTATCCCAGTGTGGCACCCTAGGTGCATAGTGGTGAGACTTAGGGCCCTCTCTGGTCTTCAGGTGAGGCAGCAGTACTCTCTAAGGCCCTCTCTTCTTTATGCATAGTACAGGAGGGTTGTGTGCCATGCCGCTCAGAGTGGTAGAGGGCACTGGGGCAGGAACAGGGTAATGGTTATGTACTCTAGCTTTCTTGACCTTGGCCCCTACCCATGATGACAAAACAGCCAGAGGAGGAGAGGCCTGAAGCCAGAATGAACCTCTGAAATCCAGAATGGGACAGCAACCTCAGCCTCTTCATTACAGACCAGGACTCTACTTGTTCCTTAGCTCAGCACACATTCTTCAGAAGAAGCCTCCGAGGGGGGCTCCGGAGTGTAACTCGGTAGCAGGAGGCCTGCCTAGCATGTATGAAATTCTGGGTACAATCTTTGGTGTCGAGAGTGAAAGGCAGGACTTGGGGTCTGAGGTGAGGTACTTTTTCCTCCTGAGACATCTCATGCATCCAGAGCAGCTGTACCCAAGGCATTCCACACATAGGGGCTGTTTCCCTTCTTCCTCTTTGTCACTAGATACGGGTGGACAAGGCAGCAGATTGCTGTTATGCTTTTTGGCTCCTGTTTGAGGAGCAGAGAGTTTGGGAGACAGAGAGAAGCAGTAGTATTTTCTAGAACAGGAGACTAAGAGAGCAGCAGGCTCCTGCACATACACATACAAGTGAGTCACAGAACACCCTCCCCCCCGCCGAAACGTAGTTCCCTGTCTTTCTCTAAGCTCCTGATGACCCTGCATCGAACAGCTTCCAGACTTAATAACCAGAATGCAACTCAATTGCGTTTGGACGAGTTCCATCCTCCGTGTCTGCTCAGCCTCACTCCTGACTCCCGTCTGTGACGTCAAACCCCAGCTAATCCCGGAAAAACAGATTAAGTTCTGTAAACTCAATTCTCCCGCCTTTCCTCTTGCTCAGGGTGTCTCGAGGACCTGCCCTCTCTCAGCTTGCCTTCTTCCCATGGAGCCAAACCCTCATAATCCTCCATAAGCTCCCATGTATGCCTTCAGCTGGCAGGCTCTACCTATGGCGCTTGGCTCTGCCCTTCCCCTGCAAGGCTCCTAGCCTAGGAGCCCAGCCAGGTTTTCTGCTTTGTTGTGAGACGCTGGGACCTTGGTTCCTCCACCTTTCCGGTGCGTGTCCCGGAAGCAGCTCATACGTTGTCTACTGCTTCCATGGCCTTCCTGGATACCACACCAAGCGACCCCACTCTGTTGTGCTCTGAAGAATTTGGGGATGGTTTCCTTTCTTGAGTCCTAAAAGCAAGGTCTGAACCCCAAAGGTGTCAGTAAAATCTAGGGCCTGTTTGAGGCTCCAGAGAAGGTTTCTGTCTTACCCGAATGGCTGTGAGGAGTGACATGTGGGGATATGCAGATACTGGTCTAGGTTTCACTAATTGGCCTCTGGAGACCTCCATTTTCCATCTTGTCTCTTGCTGCCCCAGACCCCCAAAGCTGCCCTGGGGCTGGCGGGAACTATAATTTTGTCTGTGCTGTCATGGCTCCAGTGGGGATGAGACGGAGCATGTCTGTCTTGTGCCCAGGCTGCTGCTCTGGATGCCATGAGGTTGGCTGAGTTAGGGTTTGGCTGAGGTGAGGCCAGGGACAGCAGACACAAGTCCTGTTCCCTCTGCAAATGGGGTGCTCCCTGGCCTCAGGCTCATCAGAAACAAAACCAGAGGGGCTGTCTGGCCAGATAAGGGCAATAATCATATTAGTCACCCAGACCAAGGGTTCTGTGTGGCTGTCAGGGCAGCCAGCAAAGCACTTGTGGCAGGGCATTCTTCCTTCGGACCCCAGCCTCAGGGTTCAAGTCAGTGGGCTTAGTGTCTGCTACTGGGAGTGGATCCCAGCCAGGGTAGCCATCTGCCTGTGACTGGCCTTCCTGACCTTGAGAGGCCAGTAGCAATGCCAATGGATTCAGTGTTGTGACAGTGGGTTGAGACTTGCTGTGCTATATCACACTTCATCCACAGGACACCCCAAAAGCTGTTCTCACCCCTATTTGTAGAAGATAAAACAAAAGGTCAAAGACAGTAGGTGGCTGGGCTCAGAATGAGTCAGAGCCATGAGGGGCAGGTGTAGCCAGCGACCTTCATCCCTCACCATTGCCCTTCTCTGCCTCCTTGCATGCACAGCTCCAACTCTGCAGCCCAACATAAAGCCAGCCATGTAGAACAGTGCAGTCAGGTAAGTCCCTTACTAGCATCCAACAAACGTGCAGACAGACCTGTGCTAAAGTAAGGATGATAACTTTTCTTTCAAGTTTTTAAATGCCTTTTGAACTGAAAATCAGGGTGCTTAGAGTATGACTCAGTAACAGAGCACCTGTCTTACTAACGTGTGCGAGGTGAGTCTAGGCCTCAGCACGTAAAATAACAAATTTACTTTATCAGTTTTATTTTAGCCTACGTGCAACCCCACATATTTAAAGTATACTTGAATTTAGCCAAAGACACGTCTGTATTAGTCAGGGTTTTTTGGAGGAACAGAACTGATGGAATGAAACTATTTACATTTAAAAACAGATTTACTGGAGTGGCTTACAGGCTGTGGTCCAGCAAGTCCAACGATGGCTGTCTCCAAGGGAAAGGCCAAGAATCCAGTAGTCAGTTGTTCAGTCCTTGAGGCAGGATGTCTCTGCGGGTCTTCAGTATACTCCAGAATCCCAAAGGAATAGGCTTTACTGCTAGTGAAGGAATGCTTAAGCAGCAGGATAGATGAACTCACCAGCAAGATGATCCAATCAAAAAAACCCTTCACTGGAGTGCCCAGCTGCTTGGGCTGTACTTGATTCACATCTGTTTGCATACATCTAAAATAAATGGAAAAGAATTGACTAAACTTCAGAAAAACATTTTCTTCATTGTACTAACAGTCACCAAAGGGTTAAAAGAAAAAGGTTGTTTCGGTTTTGGTTTTGGTTTTTGTGGTTGTTGTTACATTCCCCTCTCACAACCCCCCTTCTCCCATGCCCCAGTCCCCATCCTCCTCTCCTTCTCTGATCCAGTGGAGGTCTCCTTGGGTATCCTTCCCACCTGCAAGGCTAGGTGCTTCCTCTCCCACTGAGGCCAGACAAAGCAGCCCAGCTGGGAAAGCATATACCACATACAGGCAACAACTGCTTTTAGGGTGGGCCCTGCCCCAGTTGTTCAAGACCCACCTGAAGACCAAGCTGCACATGTGCTACATATGTGTGGAGAGGCCTAGATCCAGCCTGTGTATGTTCTTTGGTTTGTGGTTCAGTCTCTGAGAGCCCCAAGGGTCCAGGTTGATTCTGTCAGTCTTCTGTGGAGTTCCTATCTCCTTAGGGGCAGAAACGGAGCTTTTAAAAATAGCTTTATTGAGATGCAGTTCAAATACTCATTTCATTAGTGCATTTAAAATGTGCAGCTCAGTGGTCTTAGTATGTTATATTTTGGATTATCTAAAGTCTGGTAAAGGCTATGTAGCATAAAATTTTCCACTTTAAAGGGTTGGGCTATAGCTCTGTGGTAAAGTGCTTACTTAGCAAACACAGGCCCTGGGTTCCATCAACAGCCTTAGAGAAAAAGAAAAAAAATGCTATTTTAAGCTCCCCAGCATCCACTCTGTGGTGTTAAGAGCATCCCCAGTGTCCTGCAGCCATCACCATGGCTACTTCCAAAGTGTATTCTACACCCAAATGAGACTTGGACCATTACACAGTGACTCCCTGGTACCTCTCTAACCCTCAGTGCTTAGTAACCACTAAACTATTCTCACAAGAAGAACTCCTAAGAAATTGGAGTTATTAATTCTTTAAATAATGAATTCTATTTTAAATGCACTTTTAGGTTCACATTAAAATTAAGTGGACTTTAAGAGTCTGGTAAGGTTCTTGCCCCACATTAACATCTTCACCTTCTACTTTCCTACATCAACATGGTCCTTTCAAATCTTTATTACTGTGTATGTGTATGATATATGTATGATGTAGGATGGGCATGTGTGAAGATTAGAGGACAACTAGGTAAAGTCAGTTGTGCCCTCCTACTATTATATAAATTTCAGGGAATCAAACTCTGGTCATCACCTTTACCACTGAGCAGTCCTGCCCATCCAAAGTAGTTCTTTTGTTACAATTGATGAGCTGACACATGCACACAGAGTCCACAGTTTGTGTTCTTTTTGAGAATTTGTTTTCATTAGTGTGTGTGTGTGTGTGTGTGTGTGTGTGTGTGTGTGTGTGTGTGTGTGAAATACACACATGGATACAGATGCCCACAGAGGCCAGAAGACTCCTGAGACTAGAGTTACAGCTGTCTAACTGTTGTGAGCTGTCTAACATGGGTGCTAGGTCCTCTGTAAGAGAATCAAGTGTTCTTTTTGTTTTATAAAAATTTATTTATTTCTTTTATGTATATAAGTATCACTGTCTTCAGACCCACCAGAAGAGGGCATCTGATCCCATCACAGATGGTTGTGAGCTACCATGTGGTTGCTGGGAATTGAACTCAGGACCTCTGGAAGAACACCCAGTGTGTTCTTAACCACTGAGCCATCTCTCCAGCCCCTCTTAACCACCCAGCCCTTAGTTGTATAGTCTATAAGTTTAAACATATAGTGTCATGTCTACTACATCATATGAAGCAGTTTAGCTGTCCTAAGAGCCTTCTGCATTTGCCTGTTCATCCCACATTAATTTATCTATGTAGTGAATGAACTTTTATGCTGTGAAAGTTGAGGCATCTACATTTCCACCTTTCTTCTTCCATTCCCAGTTTTTGTTAATTATATTATTATTTGTGTGCATTGTTGGGGTTTCCATATACTTCAGTAACAATAATTGCCATGATTGCAAAATTACTTTGCTTACATCATAGCTTTCCATAGATGAACTTTCCATGATTTATCTTTTAGTTTGTTGGGGTTTAATACCAGATAATATTTTAAAAGAAGATGCTATCCATATCTAAGCCCCTAAAGTCACATTTTAGAGATTTGTTGACATCACACCTAAACAACAGTTTAGCTGGGTATAAAATTTTGGTTCCTAAATTCTACCTCTTAGAACTCTGTAGATAATATTCCTGGGGCTTCTAAATTGTGTTGCTATGATGTCTAATTCTCCCCAACCCTTCTCTCTGGACTTTTTCTTACAGTTTTTTTCTTCTGTCTTTTAAGTTTAGTGAATTTTTCACAATGTGCCTTGCTATTCTTTACAACATCGGGGTTTTGTTGTTGTTGTTGTTGTTTTTGTTTTGTTTTCCCCTTGAACATAGACTATGAGCTAATCTGCAGGGTTAGGCCTTTAATTTAATTTGTTATCTTGTTATTTTTTTCAAAGTTCTGAAGAAGCTATGGAAATGACTTAGTGCATAATCTTGCTGTGTAAGCACGAGACCCTGAGTTTACACTCACATAAAAGCTGGTGTAATGGCCTGCAATTGTACTTCAGTGCTAGAGAAGTGGGTAGATACAAGAAGCTCCTGGGAGTTCACTGTTCAGCCACTACAGCCAAAAGAGTGAGCTCCACGCTCAATGAGATAGACTGTCTCAAGACATAAGGTGAAAGGTAATAGAGGAAGACACCTAACATTGACCTCTGGTTTCACATGTTCACATGTGTGTACAGACATGAACCACGGTGCGCATAACAAATTTGTTTGAGAAGACCATTTACGGCCTGTTTGAGTGCTCAGCCCTCGGTTCTGTCCTAGCTTGCTCCGGTTGCGCTCCAGTCACATGCGTGGGAGAGCCCATTGCTCCCGTACTGCATCTTTGTCTCAGACTTCTTCCCTTTGCTCCGTGAGATACACAAACCCATCGAAGGCATCTCTAATTATCTGTTCCGTTTTGCCTGTTCATTCGTCGTTCCATGTACCTTTTAAAAAAGAGATGAGCCATATTTTTTCCACATTCCCCCTGAGCTCAGCTAGCTTACTTTCATCTCTCTATTGTTGAATTATTTCTCATTCTTTCCCATGTGCTCACTTGGGCAGTGTATGTAGTAAGCTTCCATCTTTCTTGTCTTCCCTCCCTCACAGCAGCATATCCTAGGGGCCACACAACTAGGGAGATAATGTTAAGTTTTGCAGTTAGATCCCACAGGGACTGCCACACGGTGACCTTGTCTCATTTTGTCACTTTCAGAACTGAGTCCTCTCTGTTGCTGTTGGTCCCTTCCCACTGTCTGAGTGTGTCTGCCTTCCTGCTTCTCCCTTAGTTCCTTGCAAGAACAGCCCAGTCCCTGTGCTTTACCCAGCCTGAGATGGAGCAGCAGCCTCGGTCTTCACTGTCTGACAGTTCTCAGAATGCTCTTATGACTAAGCTTTGCTTATAACCTAGCTCTCCTGGGTTGTGGGAGCCACCCAGGATCCTATGACTTAGTGTTGGTACTGTGTCTTCAGTTCCCATGTGGAAGGGTGGATGCCATCTGTGTGGTTACAGCTCACCAGGAAGCTCGTCTTTAGAGAGGCTGTCATTATGTACTTTATTTTTTAGAGATGTGCTCACAGAGCCTCTGTGTGCAGCTGGCCAGACCCTAAGATTGAGAGACTGAGACCTTTAAAGATCATGCTTTGTCTAGCCTGCAGATCCCACTTTGACCCTAGGCTGGAAGCCTGCAGCCTTGCCTGGTGGACCAGGAAACCAAGAGAACAGGTGGTCTGCTGTGACTGGTTAAGAGCCTGAAGGGGTAGCCAGCCTAGACTGCCTGTAGAGTGTGCCTGAGTTCCACGATTCAAATGATAAAATATGATATACTCAGCGTTCTTGCACTTACCCCAGTGCAGTGAGGGAATATACTGGCTCTGAGAGCTCCACAGGTCTGAGTCCGCCTGTGGCTCTAGACCTTATCTTTTCTCTGGCCAGCAGACACAGGTTCAACTTCATAGGGTTTGTAGAGATGGACTTTGATTGGTTGAAAGGATCGTCATGTGGATAATAACCCGAATGAATGTGGGAACTTGAGTTGGTGACACCTATGAGCTTTGGGTTAATTGTCCTGTCTTATGTGAAGAAGTAATTTTGGGCTGATACAGGCCGGCTCTGGTCCATCTCTGGGGCTCTCTTCTTAAGTGCTGTGAAGGGTTTCTGTCTATTCTATTGGCAGATCTGAAGTTTCTCAGCCCACTGGAAACTCATGTATGCTGTAGAGCCATGGCAATGTTTATATATAGATTAGTACCCTGAGCTACTCATACCCCTTAACCAGCCTCAGGCCACCAAGCACCATGACTGCCATTGCTGATGTGATCCTGTCCAACCCCTCCACATCTGGGAAACCTGTGCTCAGCCTGTCCACTTACAGTGCTCAACCTCTGAAGCAGCCATGACCCTTTACTTTCCAGAGACTGTTGACAGGAGCGTTCACACAGCCTCTCACTAAATCCTTGGGTAGCTCTTCAAGATTGCTCAGCAAACAAGGAAATGCAGGCCAGAGAGGTGGGGAATTTGCTCCCAAGTCACCATTGGCTTGAGAGGGTTGAGACTAGAATTCTAGCCTAGAATACCCACCAGACTGCAGAAAGTGACTCTCCTGTGTTCTCTCTCTCCCTCTCCCTCTTTCTCTCTCTCAAGGGTCTTTAGTGAATTCTGTCATGGTTATTTAAGGAATCTTGCCTAGAAAGTCCTCACAAGCACACAGTTCCCTGCCGCCCGGAAGGCGTGGACTCCAAGATGATCATAAAGGAATACCGGATTCCCCTGCCAATGACTGTGGAGGAATACCGCATCGCCCAGCTGTACATGATACAGGTAAGTCCGGGGAGGCTGCTGGACCAGGTTAAGTTGAATCAGACCCAGCCTACACTACTGGGTACCGCCTGTGACATGGACTACTCTCGGTGCCTGTGAGGTGCTGCACCTCGGCTGTACATTTGAATTCCAGCTAGACGGCAGGCACAGGGCACACTGACTTTCATGGGATCAGATTACCTTGCCACCACCATATCCGCTACATCCATAACACTAGTACCCCCTTTGTATTTTCAACCTGTCGCCTCATAGGTCAGCTGTTATTTCAGGTCTCAGCTTAGGCTGCTGTCGCAAAGTCTCCTGCGCTTTGGCTTAAACATGACAGACTCTCCATTACTGTTCTGGAGGCCACTTCCAAGATAAAGGTACTGCAGGGTGGGTTACCGACAGGAGCTGTCTTCCCGAGTTTCAAGTGTCCTCACGTTGGGGTTGGGCATGTGATGTCAGTCTTTCTTCTAAGTACATTAATCCCATAATGGAGGACCTACTCCCATGACACCATATAACTCTAAGTAATTCCAAAGTACACAGCCTCCATAGATTGTCTCACTGGAACTTAGAGCTTTAATGTAGGAATTGGAGGAGACACATTTAGCTCCCAAACCTCATTTAAGACAGGGGATATGAGACAAGAGAGGCTAATAGATTGTACAGGAACACACAGCCTCCTTCTGACTCCCATTGTCTGACAGTATAATGGGATATATCACCAGTTTAGTCATACTCACTCCAAGAAACCCCCATGGACTCTCTCCTTAATGCCTGATTAGCTGAGAACACATATCCCAAGCCCTACTGTTCATTACAGATGCTTTTCACCCAAATTCAGACCTGTCCACTGCCCGCATTGCTGGGGTACTGCCTGGAGAACTTTCCGTCTCAGCTTTACAGCCATCCTTCTCCCTCACCAACCCTAGAGATCTTTCTCCAAGCCTAGGGCCCAGAACCGCTACACCAATGATAGCCTGTCTCTTGGCTTGGCTCTAGCTCTTCTGGATATATTAGAGCCTCTTGCTCCTGTTGGCCACTGGGACCTGTTTCTGATTGTATACTTCTATGTGTATAAAGCTAGTCATTGCATTACTCTGACCACTCAGTATGTAGGGATGGGGCAGGCTACAGCCTTCTGAGCTTTCACCCCTCCCTGGGTTGTTTGGTTTGGTTTGGTTTTTCTAGACAGGGTTTCTCTGTGTAACACCCCTGGCTGTCCTCAAACTCAGTCTATAGACCAGGCTGGCCTCAGACTCACAGAGATCTACCTGCCTCTGCTCCCCATGTGCTGGGATTAAGGGCAGTGCACCACCATGACCAGCTCTCCCCCTTTCGGAGGGGCTTACACCTTCAGCCTAGGGACCCAGAACCTGTCTAAGGCGCTTAAAGCAATTAGAGTTTAGCCAGCTCCCACAGGAGAGGTTTGGCTGGGAAATGAGCAGGAAGTACCCCAAGCCTCTCTGGGGGACTGTTTGCTCTGAGCTGCTTCAGAAGCGCCACTCAATTCCCTCTTGAACCACTTACCCCTTAATTATTTCTAGAGAGCGGGAGAGAAAGAGCTTAAATCAGGCTCTAGCCCTGAGCACTGTGGAAATAACTCAGTCTGTTCAAGGACCAGACTCATCTGCTGAGGCTGTCATGTGTCTGAGGCTTCTTAGTTCCCTCTCCAGCAGTGACCCACGGTCATGGCAGCCCCCGTGGGCACTCAGGGTCCAGCAGCCTGACCTCCAGCCACTGGAGTGCCCTGAGTATTTCTCAAGTGTGGAGACACTGTTACTCAGCCACTCCAAATGCTTGTCATTTCCCAGCATCAGCCCTTGTGTTTCCAGTCAATTTAATTGTGAAGTGACCCACGGCATCTGAGTCCGGACTACATGGTCCATTGGGCCAGTTTATACTTTTGATCAATATTGATCTGTAGCCGAGACTGTAGTAAGTAGAAGTGTCTCCTACTTTATAAGTCATGCGTGTCTACACTGTCACAAGTGCCTCCCTCTGCTGCTGTGAGCTTCCAGAGTCTCTCCCTGTAGCCTTTCCAGTGAGCATGTGTGTGTATGCAAAAGACAGAATGGTGAACAAGCCAAACGTTGCCACAAGAGGAGTTTCTGGGCCAAGTGCTTGCTGTCATGCCCGGAGCATAGCTGGCATATGGATGGGTGGGTGCATTCACATGTGCATAAATTGCACACATCCATCTACATAACTTTCATAGTCTTACTCGAGTCTCCTTCAGCTCAAAAGGCCTGTAGAGGTATGATAGATCTCTCTCTCTAGAAGTGGCCCTTTAAAACTGGGCTCTCAGTGAAAGGAACCCACACTCTGCCCTAATAACTAAGGTCCTCTAACCTTTCCTCATGGGCAGTGGCAGAAAGGCAGGGTGAGTTGAATCCCTGAGTAGCAAAGGCTACTGTTTTAAACAGAAAGACTGATTTCATCGAGACATGAGGGACCTCAGTATATCAGCTTTCTGCAGGTTGAGGTGTGGTCTGTCTCCAGACAGTGGCACAGCTGATAATCTTACTCTATAGGCGGAAGTGTAGGCTTCCCCAGTTGAACCTGGCCTGAGTTCTGGCTCTGGGAAACAAAGGAGTCTTCCTCAGTATTAATTACTATTTGGTTTTGTTTGTTTGTTTGTTTTGATTGTTTGTCTATGTTTTGTTTTTTCAAGACATAGCCCTGGCTGTCCTGGAACTTATTCTGTAGACTAGACTGGTCCATGTCTTCTGAGCCTCAGAACCCAGAGTTCCTGGGGCCTGTGCCACTCACCACAGGGTGCGTATATGTCACAGTCACAGGCTGTTCCTAAACGTGTACACAGCTCACTGTGTGCCAGTTGTAACACGGTAACACGGTGTTCTGTCCCCTCCTGTACGAAGACTTTCAGGGAAGTCTGCAAATGTACAAAGGAAGGCCAGGCAGACAAGGTAAAGGCTGAGAGGTGGGTCTAGGTACACCCAGGTAGATGCTGTTGGAGCCAGTGTATCCCACAGCTACGTTTCCATGGAAAGAATAACAAGGAGGTTCCTCTGGCAGCAGCTGGAACAGGCTGTGGAAAAGACAAAGCTAGTAAGTCAGAGCCATTCCTGTGCCTGAGAGGTTCTGAACCCTTGGTGAGGTGTGAAGGCTAGTGGGAATCACTGCACCGTCCTTTGGCCTCTAGAGAGTGCCCAGCAAGATCTTTTTGTCCTGGGGATGGGCAGAGGTGCTTGATTGATCAGTACCCTGGACAGTTCTGAGCACACTGCTTGGGAGAAGTTGTGCTTTTTGCAGCTTTCCTTCTTCAGTAATTTGAAGGCTGTCTGCAGACCAACCAAGGCTCCAAGGGTGGGCAGCACTACATACTGCTCAGGAATGGTCATGGGCAAGAATGTGAGTGGCTTCCTCTGTAGGTAGAGCACACGTGGGTGACAAGATACCCCCTTGCCATGATCCCGCCTAAGGTCAGAGCATACCTCCCCTTTTCCCTTTCCAGCTAAGATTGTTTTAAAAACAATCTTAACAGTTTTAGTGTCACTTTTATATACCAATGTCTAATCCAAGGTCATAAAAACTTATTCCTCCTAAGAGTTTTAGCTCTTACATCGGGGAATGTGTTTTTAATGAGCTGTCAACAGCAGCCAGCAGGAGCGTCATGTCCATTAGGGAGTGTGTGGTCCTCTGTGATGCCAAAACCTCCGCTGCCTCCTCAGTTTCTCTGCCACTCTAGCTAAGTGAGAGGGATTACATTTGATTCCTGTTCCTCAGCTCCTCCATGCATGACAACTGGAATGTTCCCCCAGGAAGTCTTTGTCCGTCTGTCCCCCACCTCCGTTAGTTTTCTCTTGAGACAGATTCTCACTATGTCATCCAAGCTGACCTCAAAATACACAGCAGTCCTGCTGGCTCGGCTTCCCAAATGCTGAGAGTACAGGTGTGAGACACCACATCCATCTACAGGCAGTTCTAGGAACACTGTCCTTCTGTCTTGCCCAAAAGAGTCCTGAATTCATGCACTCTTGGCTCACACACACATACATGCTTGTCTCACATGTGTGCACACGTTCATAGACATCCTAACCAGCAGCCTCAGAGCTTGGGCCCAGAGAGGGGCCACAGCCCTAAGGCTCCCTAGTCAAATGCTGATCCCTGGAAACATAAGTCCACCCCAGCATCATTCCTAGATGTCTGTCCAGACAACCTCTTTTGTGGGCCTCTCTGAAGTAAATCAGGACTAACATTTAAGAGTACCTGTAACGCGGCATTGCTCGCCCGGGAGACTGAGCTGTGCCCAGCAGCTGGCATGTTCAGAAGAGTGACGGCTCAAAGCAGGGCTTATGTGGTCTAGATGGTTCCGAAGAGAAGAACTCCAGCAACAGTCTGGAGGAGACAGCATGCATGCACCCCTGTATACACATGGTGTCTGCCAGTGCCCCTCCAGGCATGGCTCCCCTCCCTGTTGCAGACCAGTAGCCTGGAACAGGCCCACCCAGCAGGAAGGGATGCTTGTGCAGCTTCTGAGGTTCAAGCTATCTGCAGCTTTTTGCTTTCTGTCTCCACACTGTCCCAGAGGCCTTGGGTGAGAGGTCCTGTGCCTCAGTTTCCTCACTTACAGAATTGAGTGCCCCCATTCTACCACTTAAGGGTGAGGTGCAGACCGAGATAGAGTCCAGAAGGTGTCCACCCCAGTTTGACATTCCCTCTGGAGTGCCTCCTCTCTCCAGCTCTTTCCTTGCTCGCAGCATGTACCTCTCAGCCCCAGCATTTTTCACGAACGGTCCTATCTAATGCCTTCAGGTCCAAGCCCAGCTCTTCTCTGTCCCATGTTCTCTCTACCCTCCAACAGCTTCAGTGCCTAAGTCAAGCAGCTGGGCCCTCCTCACCAATGTCCCCAGGCCTCCAAGGTCCCTGACCTGTACCCTCACTCCTTTCTCAGAAACAAACCAGAGGATATCTGAATTCCAGAGCCTTGCAGACCACATTCCCCACTTACTACAAGCCAGAGTTCACTGACTTCCGGAGGCAGACAGGGACCATTAACTGTCCTTAGAAGCCTGAGCTTCTTGTGGCAGTAGAGATTTACTTTGCAGTATGACTCTGAGGCAGATTTCTCATTGGTTTGGCTATTTCTAGGTTTCTTTTCACTTTAAAAAATTACATTTATTTGGGCCAGGTATGGTGACACATACCTTTAATCCCAGCACTTGAAAGGCAGAGGCAGGCTGATCTGTGTGAGTTCAAGGCCAGCCTACATAATGAACCAAGTCTACATAGAGTTTCTCTCTAAAACCAAACAAACAAAAAATAAAACATTATTTTCCTTTATTTGGTGGAGTGGTGGGCTGGGGGTGTGTATTCCATGACACATTCGTGAAGGTCAGAGTGCAACTTTCAGGAGTCCGTTTTCCCTTCCGCCATGTGGGTTCTAGAGATTGAACTCAGGTAGTGAAGCCTGGTGGTAGGTACTCTACCCACTGAGCCATCGTTGCTTTTTTGTTTTGGTGGTGGGTGTTTTCGTGAAATAGCCCAGGCTGAACTGGAATTCATAATCTGCCTGCCTCTGCTGGAATTCCAAGTATGAGCACCATGCCCAGCTGCTCTGCACTTTTTAAGCTTTAATTTGACAGTTTTATATATGTGTATAGTGGATTTTAGCTGCCTTTCCCCTTCTACTGTTAGACTGTTTCAAATCTGCTCCATCTCACTGAGGCCTTTCTTCTTCCACAGAAGCTCCCCTCCCTGTTTTCATGTTTTTTGTGGCCCAGTGAGTTTCATTATGGTTACTCACGTGAGCATAGGTGGGAAATTGTTTTCTGGAGTGTGGGCTACACCATTGAAGACAGTAACAGCTTCTCCCCAGGCCACCATTAACTGCCAACGTCCCTCCGGAGTCCTCCCTGAGTCCTATACAGCTTTGGCACACCTTTCCATCCTCAGACTTTTACATTCTTTCCATCCACAATTCCACAGTGTTCCTTGAGCCTTGGGTGGGGTGATGTATGTGTCCCATTTAGGGACAAACACTCCAGTCTTCATTCACTACCTTTAACTAAAAGTTGCATTACAGGAGGCACATGATTCATAGCGTCACTGTGGTGGGCGCATATCAAGTGAATATATCCTTGTGAGCAGTGCCAGGAAACAAAACGTTCTCAGCCCTCAGCAAACCTGTGTGCCCCAAGGACTCCTCCAGTCCTGAGCCAAGTTTCTTAACATGCAGAGGCCAGAAGCCTGTTCCACTATTTGCTACCTTATTAGTGTGAGACAGGTTCTCTCACTGAAGTCGGGGCAGCCATCGTGCCCCACACACTCTCTTGTCTCTGCTGTTCACAGTGCTGGGGTGATGGGCAAGCATGCACCCACGCATGGCTTGACGTGGCTTCCAGGGATTCAAACTCAGGTCCTCATGTGTGCTCAGCAAGCACTCTTAACTGCTGAGCCATCACCCAGTCCAGTGTATGGATTTCTTCAACTGGTGGTCAGATGGATGGCTTCCACCTTCTGGCTACTGTGAATAATGAGGCACTCAAGTATAAGGCTTTGTGTGATACCAGGAGGTATGAGTTTCCAGCTTGCTATTGTTTGTTTGTTTGTTTGTTTCAGCTGTGGAGTCTCCTGCAATAACATATAAATTTTAACCTCCATTTGCTGGAGATTGTAGGGATCCTGTAGGCTTCTTGGGGATTATTGACTTTACAGTATTGTGTCTCCTCACCGATGGAGAAAGGATGCCTTTCCAGTCTTTAGGTTTTTTAATTTCTTTGGGTTTTATGGTTTTTCAGAGTACAAGTTTCTCACTTCTCTTTTTAAACGTATTCCTGTTTGTCATTGCAAACGCTGTTGGAAATGCAACCAGCTTCCTTTTTGTGTTCTTCAGCTTTGTGTGTTAATTTTGTGTTCTGAAGCATTGCAAAGTTCATTTAATGAAGCCTAAGAGACTTAAGGAAATTCCTTAGAGTTTTCTCTATAAAGATTATATCCTCAACAAACTAAGAGGGTTTCCTTTCCCTTTTCCTCTTACTATTTATTTTTCTTATTATTGTGGCTGGAACAAACAGTACAGAACCCATCAGAAGCAGAGAAGCAGGCATCCAGCACTGGTGTGATGGCCAATGCTTGTAATGGCAGTTGGAGGCTGAGTCAGGAGAAATGCAGATCTACACAGAATGAATGACCTTGTCTCAAAACGAAAGAAAGAAGAGGCCAGATGTGGCAGTGTTCGCCTTTAATCCTGGCACTGGGGAAGCGGGAAAGGCAGATCTGGTCCACATAGGAAGTTCAGGTCAGTCAGAGCCCCAGTCACAAAGAGAAGGAAAAGTATGCATCTTCAAGCTCACTCCTAGGATAGATAGGAGTCAGAATAGATGATTTGTGCTTTTTAATACTTGGACCTTAAAAAGGAAATCCAGGACTCTTTTCACTTGCATCAGGAGCCTTGGGACTACAGTGTAGATTTAGGAGTATCCTGAAATGACACAGAAGGAGCCAGCCTCAAGGCTAAAGTCCCTAGTCCTCTGAGCCCTCCACATGTGCATAGTACTTTGACTGAACATCAACATGTTTCCCCCACAGAAAAAGAGCCGAAATGAGACCTATGGACAAGGCAGCGGAGTGGAGATCCTGGAGAACCGGCCCTACACAGATGGTCCTGGCGGCTCTGGGCAATATACCCACAAGGTGTATCATGTGGGCATGCACATTCCTGGATGGTTTCGCTCCATCTTGCCCAAGGCAGCCTTGCGGGTAGTGGAGGAGTCCTGGAATGCCTACCCCTATACCCGAACAAGGTGCGTCTGCCTCTATCTCCTCTGCATGCCATCTGCTAGAGGAACTCTGCAGCATGTATCCAGGAATTCTTCTGGCAGGTTCAACTCCTGCTCCCCTGAAAGTATCAAACCCTGTCTCACATATGTCCCCTAATAGTTCACAGTTGATCACATGCAGGAAAGGGAAGGATGCTCCTGGATGCCTGCCTCCCAGAAATGCCAATGGAGGTCATGCAGGCAAGAAAGTTCAGGGAATAAACATTCACTACGTTCCCATAGACAGAGGCAGCCTGCTGTGAAGAAGTACAGACTGGAGGTAGACCAGATCCAGATGGTCCAAGATCTCCCACCTCTGGGACACTCAGCTCTTGTAGCAGTGTTTAGTACATCCCATAGCAAGCAGGACTTTTCTTAGAACCCCAGTAGAAGTTCTTCAATTTTTGCCTCTCAATACTAGCTCACATTGACCAAGGGCAATCCCCTCTAACTTCCCAGACCTCCCTCCCTACAAACCCCTTACCTAGAGAGTGCTGGGAGCTAGTTTAGGATTTCAGAAAGCTTTTCTTCATCCCAGAGAGGAGCTGTTCTATTGTCAGAGTGGGCTTCTTGCAGGTGTCATGTGCTAGGAGTGTCTGGCAGATAGATCCGCTGACTCTAAAGCACACTGCCATTGTTGCTGTGTATGCATTCCCACCAAACCATCCTCATGTGGATGCCATTTGTGGGGTTTCTAGAAGCTACCAAGAAAGTTCATCAGATCTCATCCCTGTCTCTCTCTCCCTGAATTCTTTGGATAAGATGTTAATACAGGAAATAGATTTCACTGTCACATCTTAACCAACCTCCTCACACACACCCCCACCTTACTGATGTTTCTACTGCCATGAAGAGACATTGTGACCAAGGCAACTTACAGAAGAAAGATTTTATTGGGACTTACGGTTTCAGAGGATGAGTTCTTGACCGTCATGGCAGGGAGCATGCTGCAGGCAGGCAGTAAGTTGCTAGAGCAGTAGTTGAGAGTTTTCACCTTCTCCACAAGCATGAAGCAAAGAAAAAGAGCACTAACCAGGGATGATGTGGGCTTTTGAAACCAAAGCCCACCCTCAGTGCTGTACCTCTGCCAACAAGGCCACACCTAATCCTTCCCAAACAGTTCCATCAACTAGGAACTAAGAATTCAGATATATGTGAGGGCAATTCTCATTTAACCCACCGCACCACCTGGTTACCTTTTTGGTTTCCAGTGTGGTCCAACAGGCCGGTTAGTCACAGCCCCTCCAGGGTGCAGTCACAATGGATGCTCTTTCTCTCAGGTTCACCTGCCCCTTTGTGGAGAAGTTCTCCATCGACATTGAAACCTTTTATAAGACAGACACTGGGGAAAACAATAATGTGTTCAACCTGTCTCCTGTGGAAAAGAACCAGCTGGTAACAGGTGAGCATGAACCCTGAAGCTCAGCAGGCAGCACTCTGGCTGTGGCCCTCTGCCCTTGTCTGATCTCGTCCTGAAAGTATACTGGATTTTCAGCTGGGGGTGGGGCAGAGTGAGGCAGGACAGACAGTCCCTTGATGTGCGTGCCAATCTGTTGGCTTTTTTCTCCCTATAAGTGTACAGGTGTCCTCTTGGGGTGCTGTCTGGCTAACAGCCATTTGAGAATGCCGTGGGTGGGCTGGCCCATATCATACTGTCCGTGCCTGAAGTGACCTGTGGCTTTTGCTGCTTTGCTTTCTGGCTGATGTCACTGTGAAGGAGGCTGGCTGCATTTGTCAGGCTTACTGCTCTGTTTTAGACATTGTCTCACGATATAGTCCTGGCTGGCTTATAACTCACAGAGATCTGACTGCCTCTGCCTCTGTCTCTGCCTCCCGAGTACTAGGATTAAAAGTATATACTACCATGTCCAGCTAAATCTTTTTAAAGAAAAGTCAGAGATGGAGATTTTCATGTAAAATTCCCCAATTCTCAAACATTGGTTAAATGAACTTAGGCCTGTCATTTAACACACCTGAGGGCCTAACATGGCTCTGCAGCCTTCTCTGTGGGGCAATATTTGGTCACAGAGTGGTGTGGTGGTTTGCCTAAGTGATAGAAGCCTAGCCTAGAGAGGAGGAACTGTTGCCTCCAGATTCTCTGTCACCTCCACCATAGTCCCCTGTCCCTAGCAGGCATCCCAGTGGTCCCCGAGATCCCACCTCAGTCGAGCACCAGTGCTGCATGGGCCATCTGGGCCGCCCAATTCTACTCTGTCTAAAATGCCACCATGCTCTGGAAAGATTCCAACAGCCTTGTGTGTCCTACCCCGCCCCACTGACCTTCATGGAAACCCTCTTCCCATGGGCTCACTGGCTCACTTAACTACACTCATAGACGATGATTTGTCAAGCTGACTTCAGGAAAAACTACAATACTCAGGCCAGTTAATATGAACTGAGATGGAAGGATCACACCTGTGAGTGCACGCGCGCGCACACACACACATCATATCCAATGAGCCTTGGGCCTTGTAAGGACTTAGGGTAGAGGATCTGGAAAGGGTAAATAGAAGTTAGGCAGACATGACCACTTGCAGGGTGTCCCCATAGACATCATCGACATCGTCAAGGATCCTGTGCCCCCCAATGAGTATAAGACTGAAGAAGACCCCAAGCTATTCCAGTCAATCAAGACTCGTCGGGGACCTCTTTCTGAAAACTGGATTCAGGAGTACAAGAAGCGGCTCCTCCCCATCATGTGTGCCTACAAGCTCTGCAAGGTGGAGTTCCGATACTGGGGCATGCAGTCCAAGATTGAGCGGTTCATCCACGACACAGGTATGTGCAGGGGTGAGGTGTGCCGACCTGTCTGCCTCCATTCTCCGTGTGCTGTGATTGTGTTCTTACAATTTACTGCTAAGAGATGACCCTGTATTAGGTTGGGGCTTCCTAGAGAAACAGAGCTGATGGATGAGAGAGAATGAATGAATGAATGAATGAATGAGTATAAACTGGATTTATAAGAATAGTGACAGGATGTGGTCCAGGTGTTCAAACAATGGCTGTCTCCTGATGAAAGGTCCAAGAATCCAGTAGTTGTTCAGCTCACGAGGCTGCATGTCTCGCCTGGTCTTCAGAATGCACTGGAATCCTGAAGAAGCAGGCTAGTACTGGTGAGCGTATGGACTTGCTAGTGAGAGGAGGGCAATCATGCAAAGAGCAAAAGATTTTCTCTTCCACACTATTTAGGGTGGATTTTCCCACCTTAAATGGACCAATCAAGAGAAATCGCTCACAGACGTGCACAGCTGCTTAGGTTTTAGTTAATTTAGATGCGGTCAAGTTGCTGAGCAAAAGATCAGGCACCACAGACCACAGAGCCTGTGCCAGTCTCCCTTTCTCCACTGTCTTGACCATCTGCAACCAGTGTGCCTGCTGCCTATGCAGATGTTCATCCACTGCCCAGACTTTCCTGACCTGGCTGGTGTGTGACAGTGTAGCCTGACCACACTCGGGCCAGAAGCCTCTGGAGACAGCCCCCCCAGCTGGGCCATAGCTCTGCCTCTTTCCAGTCCAGATGGCAGAGCAGCTCAGACAGAGTCCCCTTCACACCACATGGCCCTTCCCAGAGCAGGTGTCTAAGGAGCAGGTGCTAACGTGCCTGGGGCTCCCAGTCAGGGAATGCTGCCCCAGGCTTTCCTTCTCTTCCCTTGGAGCCCTAGACTCATGACTTCACAGGAGCACCCAGGTAGTCAAGGAGTACGAAATGAGGAGGAAAAGCCCTGACTCTGGGAACACTGAAGCCTAGCTGGGTGTTGTGGACATTAAGGTTTTACTGCCTTTTTTTTTTTTTTTTAAGATTTATTTCTTTTATGTATGAGTATACTATAACTGTCTTCAGACACACCAGAAGAGGGCATTAGATCTCGTTGCAGAGGGTTGTGAACCACCATGTGGCTGCTGGAATTTGAACTCAGGACCTCTGGAAGAGCAGGCAATGCTCCTAACCACTGAGCCATCTCTCCAGCCCTGTTTTACTGCCTTTTATGTTCTTTTTAAGTCCACATTATGTGTGTGTGTGTTTCTGTGCCGGAACGTGCATGTGGGTGCAGATACCCTTGAGGCAAATGAAGGTATTGGATCTCCTGAAGCCAGGGCTGCAGGTGGTAGTGACCAGCCTGATGTGGGTGCAGGGAACCGAACACTCATGTTTTGGAAAAGCAGCAAAGTGCTGCTGAGTTCAGAGGACAACTTCCCTTCCAGTGTGGGTTCCAGGGCTGTTCCAAGCTTAGTACCAAATGTCTTTACCCACGTTGCTGTTTGTTTGTTTTTGAATCAGGTCTCATGTGACTCAGACTGGCCTCCAGCTCAGCATTAGCCAAGGATGTCCTTATGACCTTGAACTCCTACCCCCACTGCATCCAGTTCTTTTGTTGTAGTTGTTTGTTGTTTGGGTTTTGGGTTTTGGTGTTTGGATTTCAGATAGGGTTTTACTATGTAGCCCTGGCTGTCCTGAAACTCACTCTGTAGACCAGGGTAGCCTAAAACCTAGAGATACACCTGCCTTTCCCTCCTAAGCGCTGGATTTAAAGATGTGTACTGGGGTTAGGGAGATAACTCAAGTCAGTAAAGTACTTACCATGGAATTGTGAAGACATGAGGTTTGATTGCACATAAAAGAACCAGGCCCAATGGTATATGCCTGTAATCCAAATGCTGGGGAGGTAGAGACAGGACTCCTATTACCCAGTCTAGCCAAATCCACAAACTCTAGGTTCAGTGAAAGACCCCACCTACAAAAATAAGGTAGAAAAATGATAGAGGAAAGACACCCAGTGTTAACCTCTCTGGCTTTCATACACACACACACACACACACACACACACACACACCACAGACAGAGAACACAACCCATTTTAAATCTCATCTTCTACGGGAAATTCAACAGAAAAAGTAGACCAGACAGAAGACTTTTGGGGAGTCCCATCCCACTTCCCCTTGGGGCATGAATTCCCCACAATAAACTGTGGCCTCTAACCAAAGCCTTGCCATCCATGTATAGAGTCATTGTGAACTCCTGAAGTCACTGGGAGCCAGTTCTCTAGGCTGACAATGAGAGGACCTGGAGGCACAGATACCAGTGACTCTAGCCTGACCTACAGCTTTACCCTGGTGTATACTGCCTCTGATCTGAGCTTACCCTGTCCTCTGGCTCTGTGTAGGCCTGCGGCGGGTGATGGTAAGGGCCCACCGGCAGGCCTGGTGCTGGCAGGATGAATGGTATGGGCTGACCATGGAGAAAATCCGAGAGCTGGAGAAGGAAGTACAGCTCATGCTGTCCCAAAAAATGGCCCAGTATTCGGAGGAAGGACCCTCAGAACTAAGCAAGGACAGTTCTACCAAGGACCAGGCATCTGGAGCAACCCCTGAACCCAGCAGCAACAATGGGGAGCCTCTGGGGCGGGGCCTGAAGAAGCAGTGGTCCACCTCCTCCAAGTCCTCAAGGTCCTCCAAGCGGGGAGGTAAGCTGGGTTCCTGCCTTCTGGTGCAAGGCCTACCTTCCCAGTTTCCAAGAAGCTGGGCCATGGCTGTGTCCTCGTTCTTTTTCTTTCCTGTGGATGTAGTGGAGCCTTTTACTTTCTAACTGCCACCAGGCGGGGCTTTACTATGAAGTGAAACCAGCCTTTTCCAAGTAGCAACCCCAGACTTACCCATAATCTCCAAATCAAGACTGAAGAAATCTGGGGTGTAGATCCTGGTAGACTCCCTAGTGAGAGAAGATATTTTTAATGTATCATATTCTGGACAAGAAGACAAAGCAAGGTCTCCCCTGTGTGACCGACCAGTCATGCCCCTAAACGCCCCCCTACCATGAGTAGCCAGTCTTGCCTTTGTAAGGTCTCCCCACCCCAACCCCTTGTGGCTAGTCTTGCCCCTGTAAGTCCCCCTCATGGCCAGTAACCTCCTTCCAAGCCCAGGGTGCCTGGTCCTGGGCTTACAGTGTGGGAAGAGGTGAGCTGATGCCTTGGTCTCCCTTCTCTTCGTACTGCCCTGCAGCAAGCACTTATTTGTCAGCTCTGCTCTGGCCGTGTTTGAGGAGTTGGTCAGGTCCAGGGCTCATCTGAGCTCCTGTCCTAAGCTCACCCCGGAAAAGACTGCATAGTCCATGAGGCAACAGGGCACTCCCCTCCCCTAGGAGGAAAGGGCCAGACAGTTCTACTCAGATGGACCCTGGACACTCCACCCCAGTCTCTTCATTTCTATCTATGGCAAACTTCTCTGGTGGTGCCCACCTAGCCCTCCAAGATGGCATCAGAACTCCAGACTTGCGGCAGCTGGCTCAGCAGTGCCCTCCCCTGCAGGCTGGACCATCACACTAGGGTTTTGCCTTCCAGCCAGCCCCTCCCGACACAGCATCTCAGAGTGGAGAATGCAGAGTATCGCCAGGGACTCAGACGAAGGCTCAGAAGAAGAGTTCTTCGATGCACAAGGTAAGCAGGTTGCCCCTATAGCCTGAGGGCTCTTCCTGGGCCAGGTGGAAAGAATTGTTAAGGGTATGAAGCACCTGTCACTATACCTTTCCTGTTACCTGTCCCCACTCGGTCATAGCAGACATAGCAGACAGCCCAGGGCTTGGGGGTAGAGTACAGAGTCTCCAGGCTTAATTAGGGGTCAGGACTCAAAGCCTGGAAGGAGGGTGCCATTCTCTTGAACCCCACCTTATATGACACATAATTCTACTGAAGCATTTCCCAGATAAATTTATCTCCATAAGAACTATGACTTTGTCCTCAATTTTTGTGCTTGCTTTATTGTTTGTCATTGCTTTGCCTCATTAAATGCACATTTATATGCATCTAATATGGACACTTTAGGAAAAGCAATGAGCAGAAACCAGATGAACCGCCTATTTCCCACTAATCAGACTGCACAGTGGCACACAGCCAATTTGCTCACCTGTGCAGAAGATGCAAGCACCGTCTCGCTCATGCAGAACCACAAATGTGCTTTCAGGAAAGTCAGAGGGGCCAGCAGACAGGCCCAGAGACAAAGCTGGGTCTCACTGCATGCTGGCAGCATATCGGGCCCAGGGCGTGCTAAGGGTAGAAACTTAGAAAGATGGGAACACGCCACAGTTGAGCGGCAGGATTAACTGGGTAGCCAGACCGACAGCGAGAAAACTTGGGGAGTCAGTGTTCAACAAAAATATGAGATTGGTTGGCTTGTCCTAGAATTAGACAACCTGGAAACAGGTGGCAGGGCCTCCTGAGCCAGCCTCTGCACTTGAAGGAATGGAGAAGGGTGTCTTTGGTACCCCACCCCTCCTAGCTGGCACTTTGTCCTCGAAAGAGGACATACATAGCTAGTGTTGAAAAGGACGGTAGAGCAGTGGTTCTCGACCGTCCTTTGCTACAGTTCCTCACGCTGGGCTGACCCCAACCATAACATTATTTCATCACTGCTTCATACCTGTCATTTTGCAACTGCTGTAAATCCTAATGCAAATGTCTAATGTGCGGGGTGTCTGATGCTCGACCCCCAGGTTGAGAACCACTGCTGTAGGGAAAAGGCACAGGTCCCACAGCAGCAGGCTCCTCAGACCCCACCCAGGAGCCTATTCTCAGAAGCATCGTGCCAGGCAGCTCTGGCCCTGGGTGTAGTTCTAGAGAAGCAAAAATGAGAGTCCAGTCCGGGGCGACACATTCATGGCAGCATCCTCGCTGAGCTGTGTTTTTTGAATCTTAAACTTCAGCTGTGGACAGTTAAACAAAGGCTATGGTAGATCCAGAAAAGGGGAGGAAGCACCACCTGCCCTGCAGAGCAGATACACCTCAGAAGCACAGCGCTGTGAGAACAAAGCCAGGTGCAGAAAAGCACACTGTGCGTGACTGTGTCACTGAAAATGTCCCAGACAGGCAAAGGCCTGGAGGATAAAAAATTATGCTGTGAGGCCCGATTGCCTGGGATTGAGCACAGGGCTTACATTCACGGTGATGAGAATGTTCCGGAATTAGATAGTGGTAATCTCTGTGCAGCATCATGAATGCACTAAATGGGACAGAAGGCCGGGTGGTCTGCAGCTGCTAGCCTACTAAGACAGGGAAGGAAAGACAGAGCTAGGTCAGCTGGGCATATGGGCTCCAGGAGCACCCAAGTCCTTCTACCTCCCCAGAGAACCTGTACTGCAAGGAAGAAATGCACACTAATGACATCACCAAGTGGAACTCCAATGACCTCATGGACAAAATGGAGAATCCAGAGCCTGAGGAACCACAGGGTAACCAGTCTTGGGGTGGAGGGTACTGCCCATTTTTGTCTTACCCAATTCCCACACAGTGGTGGGGTCCAGGGGCTCACGGCATCCCCTGGGGCTGAACTCCCTTTAGCTGAGCTTCTTTTAGCTAAGCTCCCTTTTAGCTACCGGGTGTCCACTGCACCAGCAGTTACAGTGTGGCTTCTGTGTTGTAGATGGTCTCTACCACCAGAGTGGCTCTGAGTTCAGGGTAGCCTCCAGTGTGGAGCAGCTGAACATCATCGAGGTGGGTACCTCCTAAACACTAAGAGACCAAGGCTGTGGGGAGGGGTCTGGGTGCAGGGTGCAGAGGCAGAGCTCTCCAGAGCCTTGTATCCACATTTGGCCAGACATTCACCAGAGAGGCCTGGGGTCCCTTTGCTTACACCCATTCTTTAGGGACACCAGCCAGCCCTATCTCTATGATGTTTCTTAGAATCAAAGACAGCAGACAGCCCTGAAGGTAAACCTTGACCAAGTTCCACATTTGGGAAAATAAAATGAGAACCTTGTAAATTCCAGAAAAAAGCTAAGAACTCCATGTTCCCATCCTTTTCGTGGTACAAGAAGATAAAAACAAAGAAGGAAAAGAACCAAGAGCCGTCTAGGCAGAAGTGATGTGACTGTGGCTCAGGGCTGCTTCCGGCCAGGCAGAACTCAGTGTGTCCAATAAAGCTGTCTTTGTAGAGCCTGTGTCAGCTTGGGGGTTCTTTGCTGGAGCTCGCACCCCTTCCACCTGTAGGCCGTCAGAGCTGTTTGCACTGGAGCAGGAGCTGGGCTGCCAAGATTGTGCCCTGCTATGGTAATAAGCACTGCCCCTTTTGTCTCCAGGCTGCCCCAGGTGGAGATAGCACCTCTATGGGAACTCTTGTCCCCCTGGGGGGCCTGGGAGAGACAGGCACACCTCTTTCCCTCCTGAGGTCTTCTGCTTTGAGGTCTGAGGTGGAGGTGTACTTTTCTAGAAGGGGTAGGTGAGGGAATGGTTGTCAGTTGCTGCTTAACATTAGACAAAGCAAGCAGAGGCCCTCCCAACTCAGCGCACACAGCTCTGACTGTCCCCAGGAGAGGGGCAGAGCCCCAGGCTCAGGATCTGCCTTAGGATGTGCTGTTAGAAGAGCCCAGCACTGCTTCTGGGGTACTGCCATCCAAAGTCAGACCCTTTTGCCCATACTAACCCCCAAACTGGAACCTTTCTTCATGAAAGGGTAAGGCTTGGTAGAAGCAGACTGGGGTTTCCCTGGCGCTCCATCACTGGCTTCACTCTTGTGAGCTCTGATTCCACTAGAGCTCAGGGCAAGGGGCGTCACCGTCTTTGGCTGAGTGTGAGGAAAGCTGTGTCTCTGGGCCTGTGGTCATCCCTGAAGGCTTAACCAGTGAGGGGACAAGACAGATTAATGCACAAAGGATAGTCCTCCCCCCATTCCCAGGTGACAAGGTATAGCTGGACTGTACCTCCATGTCCAGGAGCTAGGAGGCTGCTTTTATAGACATCTTTTCACAACCTGTGTCTGTTATATTGGAGAAGCCCCTATCCTTGATCATTATAGGAATGGCTGCCATTCCCTGTGCCCAGGCCACCCTGTGGTGGGCAGTCCCTGCATGTGTATTTGTTTCTACCCCAGCCCCGGGAGGACATCAAGCCCAAGATGAGTATGAGTGTCACTGCTACTTTTGTCCCCACACCCTTGGACATAACAGAGCTCAGAAGATAGACCAGTGGTCACTATCTAGGACACACTAGGAACATAGCGGGCATTCAGGAAGGGCCTCTGGGAGTAGGAGCCACAGCCTGGGCTTCCAGGAGCTAGCAAGGGTTTGGGGTGCTATCCCCCCTGGTGTTAATGAGCGGCTCCACCCTCCTGCCTTGTCAGAGAGGAATAGCTCTGTAGTCCTGTGCTCAGCCTACATTCTAGGGTCTCCCTTGGGCTTCACAGCAGTATAGCAGGCCAGTAGGAAGGTAGGCTCATGACCTGATCCTGCTGTGCTAGGATCCTGCCTCTGCTCTTGAGGCCCTTGGTCTTAGATTCTAAAAGACCTATACCGAAAAGCAGACACTTAACAAGCATCCAGAGGCCTGGTAGCTCAAGCAGAAGCTGCTGTCTGAGACCCTGAAGAAGGTAGAACTAGTGATGTCTCCAGAAGATACCCTTCCTGGAGTCTGCTGCAACCCCAGTCAGGCCACACCACTCCATCTCCAGTCTCCTGGCCCCATAACCAGATAAACCAAAACCCAGGTCTCTTAGGCTGAGAAATATAGCTCAGGGGTAGAATGCTGGCCCACCACATGTGTGAGTTCCTAAGTTCAATTCCTAGCAGGAAAAAACAAAACAAAAAAAAAAAAAAAAACCCTAGGGCACCTGGGGCCTGGCAAGGAATTCATGCCCACCACTGCCCATGCAGGATGAGGTGAGCCAGCCACTAGCCGCACCACCCTCCAAGATTCACGTGCTGCTGCTGGTGCTGCATGGAGGCACCATCCTGGACACTGGAGCGGGTGACCCCAGCTCCAAGCAGGGTGACACCAATACTATCACCAACGTGTTCGACACTGTCATGCGCGTGCACTATCCCAGTGCCCTAGGCCACCTAGCCATCCGCCTGGTACCCTGCCCACCCATCTGTGCTGATGCCTTCGCCCTCGTCTCCAAGTGAGTGGCATGTGCTTGCAACACCCACCGTGCCCCACAGGAAGAAGCAGCAACACCGTCCACACCTCTGGCCCCGAGCGTTGCATGGCTCCCAGTGTTAGGTCCTTGATCCAGAATGTCCCTTCTCTCCATCCATCCATCCCCTTGGTCTAAGGATGGCAGAGCCCAGGCAGACAGGATAAGTTCAGATCCTAAGAGGACCGTCCCCACAGAGCCCACAGTTCAGTGCTGTAGAGTGGAGATGCTGACCTGCCTTGGGATATGAACCTACTCAGTGGCCCTGACACTCTGAGCCTGCTCTAGGCCTCCCTAGGAGTGTCCCCATGAGTACTTCAGGGCAGGCAGCAGCTCTGCTTGGCTTGCTTTCTAGATCGGGGAGGGCCATTGGGTCAGGTTGAGTTTACTTGCCCTCTGCTGACCCAGCCCCTTCCCCCTAGCCTCAGTCCCTATGGCCATGATGAGGGCTGTCTGTCTAGCAGCCAGGACCACATCCCCCTGGCTGCCCTGCCCCTGCTGGCCACTTCCTCACCCCAGTACCAGGAGGCAGTTGCTACCGTGATTCAGCGGGCCAACCTGGCCTATGGAGACTTTATCAAGTCCCAGGAAGGTGTGACCTTCAACGGACAGGTGAGTGGTATCGGGGGTTAAGGAAAGACCCTTCAGAGTGGGGTGGCCAGAGGACCAAGTCGTGGGGAGTAGGGAAACGCTTTACCTAATTAGCAGCCCAACAAGCAGGATGAAGACTCAAACTCCTGCCTTCTTGCCTTCAGGTCTGCCTGATTGGAGACTGTGTTGGGGGCATCCTGGCATTTGATGCCTTATGCTACAGTGGCCAGCCTGTGTCTGAGAGTCAGAGCAGTAGCCGCCGGGGCAGTGTGGTCAGCATGCAGGTACCTGAGCAAGGGCAGAGGATGGGCCATGTCCCAAACCTCCACTAAGGTCTGCTGTCTCTCATGTACCATGGAGACTAGCTGCCTTGCCATCAGCTGGCCTGTGCTGTAGGTCCCACAGGCAGTGTTCCCAACCAAAACCCCAAGGAGCTGGCTTGGACACCACAATGTCCAAAGCCCATGAGGCCCAGCAGGAGTTCCCCTCTGGAGCAGGAGATGAGAGGGCTAAGAGAGGCATGGCAAGCATATTCCCTGGGTCTCAGGCTAAGTCAAAGAAAGAGGAGACAAGTGGGAAGGACACAAGGTTGCTGGAGTAGGTGACCACAAGTGGCAGTGTGAAGCTTGTCCAGGAGAGCATGTGGCTTCACACACCGGGGTCTGCACTGCATGGCACAGCTCTGGTCCTAGGAGGTGAGACGGGCAGCACACCCTGTTCCCCTGTCTGACCCTGATGTCTTCCTGCTGTAGAGTGGCCATCACCTGGGAGAGACCACTGTGTGCCAAGCCAGTCCTGGAGTGAAGGCTGCTAGGACTTAGCCAGTAGTCTGAGGGGCAGTGGGAGACAAGACTTTCCCTCTAGTTGGGTGAGAAGCCTGCAGCTGGGCAGTGTCCAGCAGGGCCTGGAGTCAGGAGGGAGGGGTTCACAGAACACTGAAGAAGGGCCTAGGCCAGGGACCACCTGGCAGTGAGCCTCTATGGCCATTCCAGGACGCTGACCTGCTGTCCCCGGGTATCCTGGTGAATGCAGCACACTGCTCTGGTGGCAGTGGTGGAAGCTCCAGCCTGGAGAGCAGTCGGCACCTGAGCCGCAGCAACATTGACATCCCCCGAAGCAACGGCACCGAGGACTCCAGAAGGCAGCTGCCCCGCAAAAGGAGTGACTCATCCACCTATGAGCTGGACACCATCCAGCAGCACCAGGCCTTCCTGTCCAGGTAGGGCTTGGTGTACCACTAGGAAGACCCTGGCATGAAGGAACCAGGGTGTACTCCTTCAACAATCATGCCAAATGCATGTGAGGGGTTCTGTCTGGAGGACTGCCGGTTCCCTGGGTACTGTGCTCCTGTATACAGCGAGGGCCATCCTAAGGGTGGAAGTCGGGTGGAGTCTGGCAGCATGATGCAGCGTGATCCCATCACAGCTTTGTCAAATGCAGTGGTCCCCCTGGAGAGGCTGTGATATGCTGTCACTAGGAGCATCCTGGGTGCTGGGTAGCCCTGCTCTCAGGACAGTACAGGACTTAGTCCCTAAGGGACCATGGGACTCAGTCTGACCCCTGCGAAGCTGACCCTGGGTGACCTGTGCATCTCCCACTTCTCCCACCGCAGCCTCCATGCCAGCGTACTGAGGAATGAGCCTAATTCCCGCCGCTCAAGCAGTTCCACGATGCTGGACGGTGCCGGGGCCCTGGGCAAGTTTGACTTCGAGATTGCTGACCTCTTCCTCTTCGGGTGCCCACTGGGGCTTGTCCTAGCCTTGAGGAAAACAGTCATCCCTTCCATGGATGGTGAGAGGCCCACGGGGACAGGACAGGGACCTCGGTGGACCAGTCACAAGGCTGTGGTCACATCCCACATTTCAAAGGCCCCAAAGGCACTGTCCTCTGCCTCTCCAGCAGCTCAGTCACCTACTCATCCCCTGAAACCTATCGCTTCATACCTCTCTCTCTAAGGTTCCTGAAGCAGTGGGAATACACAGCAAGGTCAGGGAGGTCAGATAGAACAGACCCAGTCTCTGGTATGGGGTCTACCCATAGGGACAGACATGGTCATAGTGCCTTTTGGTCCCTGAAGATGAGAAGTCCTAGCATCCCAGTAATCCCTGATCTATGTCAGCATTAACCAGCACAGCCCCAGAGGAGCTCAGACAAGCCAAGAGCAGGTGAACTACAGGGCCAGATTAAAATGAAGGCCCTATACTCCATGTCCCACCAATGCCTCTGTTCCTTCTTGTCTACAAGGTAGCACCTCTGTTGCTGAGGGGGACTCCACAAATCAGCATTCTCCCCGGGGACAGCTGTCCCCCACCTGCAGGACAGGGCCATTTGCCTTCCTCAGAAGTCTCACAGCTTCTCATGTACATGCAGAGAACATTCTGTGGTATTCCCTGCCACCCCAAGGAAGTATTCGGTAGAATTACGCATCCTGTTGTGGAAAGGCCGAGTTCAGAAAGCTTGCTGTGTGCTCCTGTGGGCGTAGATTAGAAGGGAAGGTACCTGCTTGGCACCCAGTCTTCTCTCTTACGTCCCTCCATTCCCAGTTTTCCAGCTGCGGCCAGCTTGTCAGCAAGTGTACAACCTCTTCCACCCTGCGGACCCTTCAGCCTCCCGCCTGGAACCGCTGCTGGAGCGGTGTTTCCACACCCTGCCACCCTTCAACATTCCCCGATATCAGCGCTACCCGCTGGGGGATGGCTGCTCTGCACTGCTGGGTGAGACTTTCAGGAAGGTGGGGTTGTCTTTCCAGGTTGGGAATAACTGTTATGCTATAGTCCCCAACACACAGTGGGTCTTCTCAAAGGGAAGCAGAGGCAGACGACACCTGTCCCCAGTCAACATCTGCTACAAGCAAACAGTGAGGTGCAGATGTAGCCATGCTCCCTGACTGACTGTCAGACCCTCCTGAGGGGTGCCCAGCAATTGCCAGAGCTATGCATATTCTCTTCTGCCGCCTAGGGCCTCCAACCCAACAGGGAAGGGGCTAAGGCCCTTTCTGCAAGCTGTTGTCAACTGGGCCCATTGTGGTAGGCAGGTGCCCAGAGATGGCTGGGAGTATGGGGGGAGGGGGGACTGCCCTCAGAATGGCCATCCCTTGCTGCAGCGTGTATCCCCCTGGCTTCTTGTTGTCATGTCCTGGTCCTCAAGGAGCCTTGTTTGTGTCAGCACATGTTCAGATGGCCCACTTGAGTGTCTGTTCTTGTCCTCTGCTCTCTTCCCGTCTGCCTCTAGTCGAGACCGTGCAGAGAAACCCAGAGCTGGTCCTGGAGGGCAGCCCCCTGGCCCCTCTCCCCCACGGGGACAGCTTCCTGGAGACCAGTATCCCTGTTCCCGCGCTCACCTGGCAGGATGGGCCCCGCCAGAGCCCGGGCTGTTCTGAGTGTGTGTACCCCCCACTCCTAGTGACTGATGTCTGCTTGGCTGCTGCCCCTTGGTCCTCTACCCCCTCGTGCCCTCTCTGGCCACTCAGTCTGTGGGACTTTGGTAGCAAGGACATGGCCATAGGAAGTTAGTCTTGTTGACTCTTTTCTGTCCGTGACGATCCAGGAGCTGAAGCCACCCTAATGCAAAGTGGTCACAGCTTCCCTGAGATTGACACAAACTGGCCCACTGTCCCCAGCTCGACTTTCCAAGGCTGCTCATTGACCTTCCTGGGGCTATAGGGAGCAGACATAGGGTGAGGCATAAAGCAGCCACCTCTTAGCCCTCAGCTATGAAAATACGTCAGTGCTAGCAAGGATTTGTGGCCTGTGGGTCTCACTCCTTAACCTTCCTGAGAATGTGCAGGCCTGATGTGTCATCCAGACTGGCTCCTCCAGCTGACTCCTGTTATGTCCTTCCTGCAACCTGGACCCTCGGCACCTGCCTTTGTCCTCAGGTGCCACCAGGGCCTGGCTAAAGCCTATGTGTGAGAGCCACTCTGGGGTCTGCCTTCTTAGTCCTCAGCCTGTGCTCAGCATCCCTGGAAAGCTGCCCAAGGTCATGCTGATATTCTGTGGGCTGGTCCAGGATGGTCCAAGAGAGCATCTGTGGAGCCAAATATGGGGAAGAAGTGGCCAAGGAGGGCAGAAACCCATGCCTTGTCTCCCTGCCCCATGTCTGTGTCCATCTGTCCACCCTTCTCTGCCCAGCCCTCCCCTCCCTGCCTCAGCTCAGGCCCTTCGCTCTCAAGGCCCTAAACCAGCTGCACCCTGGTGCACGCTGGGCCCGCAAGCTGGCCTCTCCCATTGCTGGGAGACTATGCTCAGGCCTTCTCTTACCTGGATCTCTATCCCCTTTTCCCCACAGCGGATGTGCTCCAGACCCATAACACAGTCTTCCAAGAGCACGCAGCCCCCTCGTCACCTGGCACGGTCCCTGCTAGCCGTGGCTTCCGCAGAGCCAGTGAAATCAGCATTGCCAGTCAGGTGTCAGGCATGGCCGAAAACTACACAGCATCCAGCATTGCCCAGAGTGAGTGATGTCCCCTGTGCTTCTGCCACAGATATTTCTGCTGGGCACCCTGGGAAGAGGGTGATTGTGTCCATCTGGCAGGAAATGGATCCTGAACGGTGCAGGGCCAGGGGACTTCCATTACAATAGCTGATCAGCAGTGCCAGCCTGTGCTGACCTCACTGGGAGGGTAAAGATGAGGCTGCAGCGAGCAGCTGGGCCAAGGCTGGGTCTCTGTAAGGGTTTCTGAGGCTTCAGCTGTCTTAAGGGTTTTCCCTGCTACCAATGTAGGGGCTCTGAACCGTTCCCCTTGTTCTTGCTCCTCAGAGAGTCCCTCATCACTCAACCACACCCCCAGCATCAGGCGCCTGTCCTTGCTCGCCCTGCCCCCCCCATCCCCTACCACCCAGGGTCCCCGTGCCAGGGCAAGGCAGGTGAGCCCCAACCTGGAGAGGGCCCCCTGCCTCCCTGACTTGGACATCGGAGAAGGTACCCCATTCACAGCGCTCTCCTCTCTAACTCGAGATCACTCACCGTTGCCAAGCATGTTTCACTAGCTCACTGCTAGGCTCTGCCTGCCAACTGCTGAGGCGAACAGGAAACACAGCCTTGGGTGGGGAGGATGCAGGCCTCTAGGGAGGAGAGAGCAGGACTAGAGTTACGTGGGGATCCTGTCTCACACACCATGAGCAGAACTCAGAGGAGCTAAGCCCCATGAAGCAGGTAGCAGATGGACATCTATGTGCAGCCACCAGACATGGCATGTCCTATGCTGTATTTCCCTTGAGAGAGGATACTGGAGTCCCTCTATCTTGAAGGGACTGATGTAGAGGTTTCTGCGACTTCAGCTGCCTTAAGGGTCTTCCCTTCGTGGGCCTTGGGTCTACCCTACTATCCTCCCTCCTCCCTAGTCTGCTACCCATGTAGGCCTCACCTCTCACTCACCCTTTGACCTGTGCAGCAGGCAAGACATGGGAAAGGGGCAGCAGGCCTTACCTGGAGGTTCTAGAATTATCAAACCAAGGTGTCTCTGTGCCTTCTTTTATGTCTTTGAGGCTTGGGAGCAGGAAGAATATGGAGAGAGGGCCTGGACAGGGTCTAGAGTAGGTACTCTTCTTGATCATTACCTGCATTGAGACAGCTCATTCTGTCCCCCAAATCCTCACATCCCTCAGCACTGCCACAGGGTTTCATATTCTCCACAGTACGGCTGCCTGTGGGCATTTTCTACACTTTCCTGCTTGCCTGTAACCAGCCTGGGAGGAAACCTGCTTTGACTGCACCTGGAGGGGGGGCTAGTCTGAGATGAACAGGCCTGAGTACCACTAGGGTCTCTGTCCCAGAGCCCAGCAGCGCAATCACAACCCTTCCTCCTGGCAGTTGCTGCCAAGTGGTGGGGCCAGAAGCGGATTGACTACGCCCTGTACTGCCCCGACGCCCTCATGGCCTTCCCCACAGTGGCCCTGCCCCACCTCTTCCACGCCAGCTACTGGGAGTCAACCGATGTGGTCTCCTTTCTGCTGAGACAGGTACCTACTGCGCAAAGTAGAACTGGGCTTCACAGGATGCCCTGAGAGAGTGTAAGGGCTCCTCCCTGTCCCATCAGGCAAGGCGCCTGGCACCCAGGGAGTGCTGGAGTAGGGGCATGCACAGATTCACAGCAACCATGGGAGCTGGCTGGAGATGAGGGGTTAGGCAAGGTTGAGGTTTGATAGGCCTGCAGACCCTGCCAGCTTCTGGGATGGCTGGTCCTTTCTCAGAGCAGCCACCCAGGTTTGAGCCTGCCCCGTGGCCTGCCTCTGTCCCCCAGGTCATGCGGCACGACAGCTCGAGCATCCTGGAGTTGGATGGGAAGGAGGTGTCAGTGTTCACGCCTTCGCAGCCCAGAGAGAAGTGGCAACGCAAGAGGACCCATGTGAAGCTGCGGGTGAGTGTCCTCTGGGCGCTCAGGCCCACGGTCCTCATCCTGTCTAGTCCCGTGCAATTGGAAGCTGTGTCACACTGCTGTGAGCTGTCTCATCAGTGTGGTGGGAGCTGGGGGGGGGGGGGGAAGGACAGCAGGACTGGCTCCCTCTCTGCCTGCCCGGGCTAGGCTGTTGGCTGGACCACAGCATGGGCTGCCTGGCTCAGAACTCAGACCCCCTCACAGAGATATTAGGTGAGCCCAGAAGACCCCACTGCTCCCCATTCCTCTCCTCACATCCCCTCCCCTCCCCCAGAACGTGGCAGCCAACCACCGGATCAATGATGCAGTTGCCAATGAGGACGGCCCACAGGTTGTGACAGGCCGGTTCATGTACGGGCCCTTGGACATGGTTACCCTGACTGGGGAAAAGGTAAGGATGTGGGTACCCGAGGTATAACTCCATTCCCCTGGCCAGGCCGTGGCCAGGCTGTGGCCAGTTTGTGACCAGCTTATCTGGACTTCAGGTGGATGTGCACATCATGATGCAGCCACCCTCGGGTGAGTGGCTGTACCTAGACACGCTAGTGACCAACAGCAGTGGGCGTGTCTCTTACACCATTCCAGAAACACACCGCCTAGGGGTGGGCGTGTACCCCATCAAGATGGTGGTCAGGTACGTGCCTCTGGTGGGACAAGCAGAGCAGGGCCAGCCTCCTGGGAATAGGAGGGGTAAGGGTGGGGGGAGTGGGTGGATGTTCTGGCTTGTTCTGACGAGCTATATCCCTGACAACCAGGGGAGACCACACTTTTGCCGACAGCTACATCACTGTGCTCCCCAAGGGCACAGAGTTTGTGGTCTTCAGTATCGATGGCTCCTTTGCCGCCAGTGTGTCCATCATGGGCAGCGACCCCAAGGTGCGCGCCGGGGCTGTGGACGTGGTGCGGTGAGTGTGGCCGTCAGAAGGTGGGTGGGCTGCAGGCCAAGTGAAAGAGGAAAACACTCAGCACAGCCTTGAAGACCTAGTGCCACCACTGACTGGTATGTCCTTGAGCAAGCTGTTGGCAAGCCTGCTGTCAGTCCAGTTCCGAGGATGCCTCCTTTGAGGTACCTAGGATACCCCACAAACTCAGCCCATGAGGTTTTGACACTGACATCCGCCCTCATTCCTGCTGGCCAAGATACACTTTGTGTGCAGTGGACACAGGCACTGGACCCAGGACCTCACTTAAGCAAGGCATTGTAAGCACTGTGCCGTGAGCTACACTCCACTTTGTGAGACAGGGTCTAACCAAGTTGCCCAGGCTGCCTTGAACTTGTCATCCTCCTGCCTCAGCCTCATGAGTATCTGGGATTACAATCAGAGAAGCCAGGCTCAGCTGAAGATGTACTTTTCAGTGGCTCAAGTGAGCTCTAGCTGGGCAGGAAAAGCGGGAGGTTTGAGGAGGAGAGCAGCCATGGGACACCACACCCGCCCCTTGCCTCCCTCCGCAGACATTGGCAGGACCTGGGCTACCTCATCATCTATGTGACCGGCCGGCCCGACATGCAGAAGCAGCGGGTGGTGGCATGGCTGGCTCAGCACAATTTTCCTCATGGTGTGGTGTCCTTCTGTGACGGCCTGGTGCACGACCCACTGCGTCACAAGGCTAACTTCCTGAAGCTGCTCATCTCCGAGGTGGGGACTGGGAGGACTGGGGGTGGGGAGGGCCAGCAGGGCCAGCCTGTGCCCATGGTTGTCTCATCTGCAGTTGCACCTGCGCGCGCATGCGGCCTACGGCTCCACCAAGGACGTGGCAGTCTATAACTCCATCAGCCTGTCTCCCATGCACATCTATATTGTGGGCCGCCCCACCAAGAAGCTGCAGCAGCAGTGCCAGGTAATGGGGTTCACTGAAGGGCACACGTTCCTTGGGGAACCTCAGGACACTTAACAGCCTGCCCCTGTCGCTCCTCTGCAGTTCATCACAGATGGCTACGCCGCACACCTGGCCCAGCTCAAGTACAATCACCGGGCACGCCCAGCCCGGAACACAACCACACGTATGGCCTTGCGCAAGGGCAGCTTCGGCCTACCCGGCCAGGGTGACTTCCTTCGCTCCCGGAACCACCTGCTCCGCACCATCTCAGCTCAGCCCAGTGGGCCCAGCCATCGGCACGATCGGACACAGACCCTGACGGACGTAGAGCAGCGGAGCCAGCGCAGCATGAGTGTGGCGGCCAGCTGCTGGGGCCGTGCCATGACAGGCCGGCTTGAACCGGGGGCAGCCGCTGGACCCAAGTAGGACACCCTCAGGAGGCGCTGTGGTCTCCATGGTGCTAGGCCAGGGCACCGGCCCTCCTGGGAGGCCTGGCCTGGGCACACGTAGGTGGCTGGGGACAAGCACAGACAAGGCCTGAGAGCTTGTCCCGGGGCCTCTTGGAAGACATGGCCATGCCAACACAGTCCTCCCAGCCCTGCCTAATGCCCTAGGCTCTGAGGAGCCCAGCTGATCATGGAAACTGGCAGGACGCCCAGCCCATGATGGAAGAGGAACCAGGATCGGCCACTTAGCCCAGCCTGGACATCTTGCTCTGTGTTGATCTCAGTCTCCTGGTGCCAGGCATGGGTCTCACACCCTGCCTGCCACCTCCCTGTCCACTGGCGCCCCTTCCCATTTGGTAGCAGCTCCAATGGGGTCCAGCCTGCTTCTTGTTGACTCCAGTTTTCAACTGTCCAACCTCACTGGTTTTGCACTGGTTTTTGAGAGTGGAGACCCGTTACCATCTCCTGGCTCCAGACATGTCGAAATGCATGAAAACCCAGTCTCTGCTGATCCAGGGCCTGTCACCACACAGAATATTCCAGTGTGGAAAATCTTCACACAAGCAGGAGAGAAAGGCCATATCTTAATTTCTGCTGCCTGCCTGGCCTGCCAATGCCACAGCAGCCCGATGGCAGTCCCAGACTGCTACCCACCCGTCCACCTGCCCCACATAGAGCTCAGTGTAATCCCAGAACTGATGCCACTCCAGGCCTGAGCACAGCACAGCTGGCTCTTGGTAGCCCACCTTGGGCAGCTGGACCTGAAGCCTGGCCTCCACCTTTACTCCTTGCCTGCCACGGGCCGGGGCCCTGTGCCAAGGCTGCTGCCCACCGCGTTTCTACGCCTTTCTACTTCTCCATCTGGTTTCTATACGGTTTTTTTTAACAGGCAATCCTCGGCTGCTTCCTTTTTTTAACTCTGTCAGCGCAGCCTGCTACATTAGGAACACCCAGCACTGTGACAGGGTCCCACTCAGTCTGGCCTGTGGGCCCTGCACCTAGCCCACTTGGCAAAGGTGTGGGCTTCTTGCCTCACCTGACCCACAATTCCACTGACTTCCTACTCTGGGGCGGGTGGGGCTCTTAGGTTTTCTTAATGCCATTCCGTTTAATGTCGACTCTAAGAAGCCACAGTTCACTTGTCAGCTTAAGGGCATACAGCCATTTTATTTCTCCCCAAACAAGGATGGACATCCTACACTGGGTCTGAGCCCCGCCTTCCACACAGCACTGGCCACAATTCTCCACCTTCCCTGCGTTGGCTGAGAGCATGTAGCTCAGGCACGCTGTCCAGTGATGGGGTTCTGTGCCTGAGTAGCTGCCAAGCTGGACTCAGACTCAGGGCCAAGTGGCTGGGCAAAGAGGTGTACAGGAGACACTGACTTTGCTGTGTAAATATGTATGGCACAGGGGCGTGGGATTCCTGCCATGGCACATCTATACAGGAGGAAAGCTATTGATTTTCTGCAGAGGAAAAACAATGTCTGGAGGGGTGAGACCTTCAGGGTCTCCTCATCAGGTATAGCTCTGTGTTGTTTCCAGCATTCTGTGTAAAGCAGTGATTATTTTATGGACCAAGATTCCATGGAACTGTCACAGTAAAAGTGCAATATCTACCCCACCACTCCCCAATCCCACAGGAAGCTGCTGGCCTGACAATCACTGCCCCACTGGGGGCTCCAGGGTCAGGGCCTCCTCCCTCAGCCCCACCCATCTTGCCTCAGCCTAGGTGATCAGCCATCGGGAGAAGCACCTGGAAGCCTCAGGCCACCTGCAATAAAGGCAAGGGAGGCCCTGGGGTCAGTGGGCTTGGTCTCTCCCCTGGGCAGCCCCCTGTGGCTTTGAATGCCCATGTCTGCCCAGCAGCCAGCCATGCCAAGGACAACAGCAATAGCCCCATGGGCTCTCCCAGGGCCCTCAGCCATAGATGGTGAGATGGGCAGCCTTCCCCCAAAACCTCACTCAAGTCTGCTTTTTGCCTCCCTTAAGATTTCCTTTGGCTCATTCTCTTGAGGAAGCCCCACTTCTACAGAAAGTAAGAGAGGAGGGTCAACATCCTTTAAAAATACCAAAAACATGTTTACAGTGTCAGGTGCTGAGCTGCAGGGGCTCAGGCCTGGCCATTCGTAACCAAAGGGTGAGGCAGACCTTGCTGACTGCCACCCACCCCAGGCCTGTTAGAATAGAAGCCTTAGTAAGTCCCTCCCCGTCCCCAGTCCCCATCCAACACCAACCACCTGCCTTCTCTTTGATTTCTAAAGAAGGATTCAGCAAAGCTCCCCTTCCCGGCTCTGTGAGAGCTAGCCATCGCCCTACCCTGTCTCACCTTCACATCTCAGACCCCTCCCATCTGTCCTTGTACTGTCTGTTCCTCTATAGACCACTGTGTGAACTGTGTCCTGACCCCACCCCATGCTGTCCCTGCATCGTCTGGCCTGAGTGTGCTCCGTATACTGTGTCACAGTCTGTTACACCAATTAAAGAAGCAGGAGGCTTCCTTCTGGTCTCATTACTGTGGTGGCACCCGTGGCTCTCCTGGTATGTGTGCAGGGGTTTGGGGGGGCTGTGCATGAGCTTTCAGGTTCTGACAGTACTGTGTGAGGGCATCACTACAGCAAGTGACACATGCTAACCGCTGGAACATGAGCCTGACTGTCCTTCCCATACACAGACCTGGTGAAGTAGGTCTGCTGGCCTCTCCTCCCAGGGGACACAGCCAATAAGCCAGAGCTGAGACTCCTACCTGGCCAGGCTCCTGTCTGTCGTGATGTATAGGATAGGACACACAAAGGTCTTATGAGTGCAACCTAAGGATCGACTCAGCCAGGCTAGGGTCAGGTCTGGGCCAGGCAGAATCAAAGAACAGGGTGGCTGGGTAGGCTTTGCTTACTACCACCAGAGGCCATGCCAGCTTTCCCCAGAGATAAGCACTGTGCTCTCCACAAGTCAAAAGGCAACAGAACAGGAATTCTGTGAGCAAGATCATTTAATAGTGACACTCCGCTGTCCGTACGGTGCTTAGGCCACCCACTGCACCCAAGAGGATGCTGGGCTGTAGGAAAGGCACAGCAGGAAAGGCACCTGGACCCCTCGGTCTCCAAGCCACCAACAGCAATTCACAAACCTGGGGTGTTGGGGCCCTCAGGGAAGCAGGCCTGCTCGCATCTGAAAGGCCAGGCCATCCCCTCGGGTGGCTTGCTGAGGAAGGAAACAGGTTGGAAGCATGAGAAACTAAGTGTAAACACACTGAGGGCAGAGCATGCAGAGGGGTGCCACCAACCTTGTTGATCTCTCTGTGCCGTTCTTTGGTTACGATTTCCTCTAAAACCTCACCGTCTCCCTTGATGAGCCTGGGGGTCAGAGGTCATCCGCTTAGCATGAAAGAGTCTGGGCCTCTCATGCCACAGTCAGAAACACAATCACTCACGGAAAGGGATCCCGCGGCTCAAACCCAACTATCTTGAGAAGGGGGTGCCTGGGAGTTCCTCCCAATCAACTACCACTCTTGGGACAGAAATGGAGACGGACCAGGCAGGCTCCTGTGTCAGCCATTAACCCAGACCAGAAAGCATCAAGGCGCTCCCAGTCCTGCAACTCCTCAAGAAGCACAGCTGGGATGTCACATCACACAAGTAACCATTTCCCCTACACTGTTATAGGAATGGTGATGGCTGCCCACCCGAGCACATCCCGAGCCAGCACTCTGAACGGAACGGAGGGCGGGGCTAGCTGGCTGTGCCTCTGTACCACACCTTGTGCGCCCTGTCTCTGGGTCCACCACTTTTCGAATGATGCTCTGTCGAGCGTCCCACTCCTCCTTGGTCATGGGCTTCATGGCCTGGATACGAGACTTCTGCTCATCTGTCAGGACTGGAAGGGAATATGGAGGGGGTGTCAGGCCTGGGGAGAGGACTCTCTCCCCACCGAATGCTGCCCCTCATGGTACCTGGGCCATCATTGTCCTCCCCAGCTGATCTGTGCCACTGATCCAGTGAGGGGCCGGGCAGAGCCTCAGGCTGGGGCACCACCGCTGCCTTCTCCTTGCCTCTCCTCTTCAGCTTCTTCTTCCGTTTCTTCTTCTTCTTCCTCTTCTTCTTCTCCTTGTGCTTCGCTCGCTTCTTCCGGCCATCACTGGAGGATGAGGATGAGGTGGAGCTAGAAGAACTGGAAGAGGAGGAGGAGGAGGAAGAGCTGGATCTCGATGTCCTCTGGGCCTTGTGCTTGCTTCTCTCTGTGATGCAGGGAGAAGGTAAGGCCTTGGTTCCCTGCTCTAGCCTGAAGCAGGTTCAGTCTCTACACAGTAGGACCCTCCCAACAGGCACTCCAAGAGAACATTTGGAACCTTCTTTGGGCAAGTTCTAGAAGTCACTATATGCCTGGCAGGGTGACGAGGCTCGACCTCAAAGACCCAATAAGGCAGACCCTCCATTCAGTCCAGGTTCGACCCAGGATCCCTCGCTTCCCAGGGGACGGGGTGTGGAACGGACCCGACAGATGCAAGCCTCCCGCAATGCAGACGCCACATACCCTTTTTCCCTGTGCCCATGATCCTCACCCTCGACACCGGAGGTGCTGCTGGCCTTGTGACCTTGGGATTTAGAGGTTGAACAGTTCCTCGAGGCGTCCTTACTACTACTCTTCTTACTTCGCTTTTCTGACCCTCGACGACCACGGGACCGACTGCGACTTCTCGAGCGCTTGCGAGAACCAACGTGAGCCATAGTGAGGCGGGCTAGAGACCGGAAGAAAAGTGCTTAACCTGCTACTCTTCTTGAGCACATCCACAGAAGTGAATCCAAATTCAGCGCTAAGGAGGCCTGATCCTCGGGGCGCCTAGTACCCATTACTGCCGGAGAGAGCCCCGGGCTTAACGACCCCAGCTCCTCCGACTCAGCACTGCGGTCCCTTTAAAGGCCTGTCCCGCCCACACGCCTGCGCACTTCGCGCTATAGGTAGGAAACTGCAGCCTTCCTCAACTGCAATAGGGATGCCTGGGTCCCTAGAGATGAGTCTGGAGGCTGCCGGGTTCCCACATCAACCATTAGCCCACAGCATGCCTTCGTGCGAGGAAACCTCAGCTGGTCCAATTCTTCCGGTCTGGGGCCGTCCCGGAAACTCATCCGGGTATACTTTGCGTCTAAGATATCTTTAGTTCCGGTACCATGGGTTCCGCCTCTAGGACGCCCATCTCTAACAAGATCTCTAACAAGAATGAGAGAGAATACTCCTTGCACCTCCACGTGGGTAGGAAACTGTTATGGCCCAGCGCTGGTCTGTCCATTTCAGATCCGCCAAGATAAAAATGTCTGGAGTTTCTAACATCACTCAATACTAGAGATGGCAAACCCATTTCCCCACCAGGAGCCATAGGTCATGACAACAAGTTAAGCCACGTGTTCTGCTGAGACTCCCTTCCATCTTCTTTTTGCAGTCAGAATGGAGGCTGATGTTATTGTATCTTGCCATTTTCCCAGAGAAGTTGGAATTTAAGACTTATGACAGATGTACCCAGGATTGCAAATATGTGACCCAAACAGAGCACACAGCTATGTACACCCCTCATCCAACCTCGGAACCACCAATTGCAAGCTCTTCAATAACAAAAGCAAACAGGGGGTTGTTATAAGTGCTTTATAAATGTCAACTCATTGGACTGTCACAACAACCAAGGCCCTAGAGAGTCCAGACCGCACAGCTGGACATGCCCGGCCAGAGATACGATCCTAGAAAGTCTGGGTTTCATGACCCCCACTCCCTCATCCTCCACTTTCCAGCACTGCTGATGGAGCAGTGAACTTCACTTAAGTTCCCGGAGCCACCCTCTCTGAGGTAGATGTCTGGTGAGACCCCTTTCTCTCTCCCTTGCTGTCCAGCCCCGTCTCTAAGTCACTGACTGAAGAAATTGTCCCCTCATCACTCAAAGCTCCCCTTGGGTCGGGCTGAGGTCAGACATCATTAGATGGGAACCAAGTCTTTCCCTGGCTTCTTCTCTTCCTGGGCCTGCTCCACCCTATACCTCAGTACTTCATGTCAAACAAGGCTTGTCTCTCAGCAGTTCTGCCTCACTACAGAGCGTCTGTCCAGAGAATGACCCAGACGTTTGGGTATCCTTTTGACCAGAGGAGTGGCATGACTGCAGAGTTTATTTCTGCTGCCACAGCACAAACACTTCCCGGGGAACCCAGGCTCAAGTCAACGAACATACATCCACCGTGGCAGGCTCCTCCCGGGTGAAGCCGTCACCGAAACCTTCATCATCCACCAGGTCTGGCTTCTGGCAGCACATGGGACAGAGGCGATTTCGAACAGCAGATGCCCGGAGCCACACGACAAGGTTCCAGCGCTCTCCCATCTTTAGGGGCCGAGCCCCATGCAGCTGGCCACCACGGTGCAGGATACCGTGACCCACTACATGATCGACATCCAGGGTCTCCTTCAGGGCTGCAGGTGCCTGCAGATGGTGTGGTTCAGGCCAGAGCATTCACACCACCTCGGGCCCCACCTGGTGGGTCTCACTCACCTGAAAGAGGCCCCCAAAGTATAGGGCACCTCCTGTGAAGTCCTTGCCCAGAGCCACATTGAGAGTAAGCTCAGCATTATCGTAGTGACAGCCCAGCTCCAGGTCCTGCCCCAGTGCGTACTTGACCGCAAAGGCACGGTGGCTATCAAGGTGGCCCCCACCGCAGTCTGGGTACAGCAAGGCCATTAGCGGCAGCAGGAAGCGTTCCCGAAGCGGTGTCACCAGTGGGTCGTCTAGGCCTAGCTCATGCATCAGCACCTAGGAAGGATCCCCAGGACCTTCATCCTGCATTCCCCACACCCTTGCTAAAGATGTCGCAAAGAGTAAAAGCTGTTTGGTTTCATGGAAGTCTTGGGGTTCGGAGCGGGGCAGGTAGCCTACCTGGGGCACCGCAGAGCCTCCCACCCGAGTTGCCCTTACTCCCTAGATTCACAGGCAAGGCCTCACCCACCCCGTGGTTGTTCATGGTGTTGGGCCTTCCCTTGGGCATGTCCGACTGCTCGAAATGCTCCAGCTCCTCCAGCAGGGTCTGGCAGAACTTGGCAGAGAACACCGGCACCCGATAAATGCGCTTCTCCTCTGAAGAAGGAGGGGCAGAGAGTGAACCTGGAGCTGCATGCAATTCCATGCTCTCATGAACTGGCCTGTCCCCTCACTGCCTCGGGCCTGTTTCCTCTGTACAACCAGGACAGTGACTTACTGCCCTGATCCCAGATACATCACCAATGAATGAATGAGGGGACGGGTGGATTGAAGAGTGAAATGAGACGCCCTACTCCAGGCTGGCTGCTCCCACTGGTCTTCCCAGTTTCTCATACCTTCCGTTTTTAGACCAGAGATGAGAGGTAAAGCACTCAGCCTTGTGTGGCTTTTGCTGTCACACGCCTTTAATCCCAGCACTTCTGAGGCAGAGACAGGAGGATCTCTCTAAGTTCAAGGCCAGCCTGGTTTACAGACTGAGCTCCAGGACAGCCATGGTTACACAGAGAAGCCCTGTCTGGAACCCCTGACACCCCCCCCAAAAAAAACAAGTATCCCATATTCAAGTATCTCAGGCTCACCCATCCCCACCTGGTGCCTTACCTGACACTGTCTCCAGGTGCTGGAGAAGGCCCTCAAGATCTGCCCCTGGGGACGCACTATATTCAGCTGCAGCCATAAATTCAGGAGCCAGAGCAGCATCCTGGGAGCAGAACACGGGGCAGCTGTGCAAAGTTAGGCCCCGCCAGAGCAGCCTCCTGCTAGGCCAGTCACTCCCCCCACCACCCCCAGCTCCCAGGCAGGCCTAGTACCTGCAGTGACCTGTAGACCTCAGGCCTTGCTGGGTGGTAGGAACTGGCAATGAGAGCTTTCCTGGCAGCTGATTCCTGTCCCAGCCTCCGGCGGCACCCGACCTCCTGCTCAAGCTGGGCCGGCAAAAGGCAGTTAGAAACCAGTCTCCCACCTCCATGTGAAGACACTGAATGAGGCCCAGGAAGACCAAAGTGAAACCTAGGCCAGAGGGTAAGTCTCCCTATACTTCTGAACCTGCTAAGGTCCACTGCTGGTGCCAAGGTGACCTAACAGCTGAAATAGGAGATGACCACGTCTATCCCACTCAGCTGTTGGAAAGGAGATGCTGTAGGCAATTTAATCTTTCTCGACGCCCCTCCTGGACCAGGATCTAGAAGTGGGAGTGAATGAAAGCACGGACAGGAAAAAAGAGGACTAAGAAGTCTTTCAGGGTCAAGGACTCCAGAGAAAGGGCTGACGAGGTACATTACCTCCTCCAGGAGTTGCTGGAAGTCCTTGGAAGTGACACAACCACGGCTACGCAGGAGCTAAGAGCGGAAAGGCCAGTTAGTAGGAAGGACTCCGTGACCCTAGGCCAGTGAATAGACATCTCCGAGCCTCAGCGCCCCCCACCCTTGTCACGGAGATGAGAGTGACGGGATCATCAAAAGACCTGAGAAATTTTCTATCCACGCGTGTTCTCAGCTTACTGAGAAATTTCTGTCCACGCGTGTTCTCAGCGACCGGCCAAGTGTGCACACCCGGTTTGCACCTCGGGAAAAGCCATTCCTGATGTCCGGGCTCCTCCTGCACTTGATGCCGCCCCCACTCACCCACCCCACCCCCTCACCGGGCCGTAGTCACGGCGCAGCTGCTGCTCGTCCCGGAAGCGCAGGTGCAGCCCGTAGCGCGCCACGTACAAGTTCTGGGAGCAGAAACAGGCGCAGCGGCAGAAGCGTCGAGGGGCGGCCGTCGCCATGGTGAAGCGGCAGCACCAGCTTTCCGTAGCCGCACTTCCGTATACGTCACCGCCGAGGGTGTGGCGCAGGCAGCCAAGGGGTCGCTGAAAATTCCTAAGTGCAGATAATAACGAAGACTGGACAGAAACGAGTAGGAAGACACTTCCCGGGAGAGGCGGGGGTGGCCCCCGATTTACAGCGGGGTGAGATGGGACAGTCACAGGACGCGGACAGTGCGGGACTCAAAGCCTTTATTTAAATGCTGCCCTGTCTCCTACTAGAAATTTCTTTGCGGAGCCTCCTGACGCTGCGTGCAAGACAGGACGGTTATGAATCTTGAGACCCGGCTGTGCGGGTGAGCCCGGGGTGAGCATTCACCGTTTGTCCCTGCCTAACCCAAAGGGTGTCTCCTCGAAAACGCTCCGTTCTGAGTCACATCCGGCCGCTCTCCTATGGAACGCAGCGTGGGCTGAGGAAGGGCGTGTCTGTGGCGGTCACGCCCCTCCTCCTGGTCAAGTTCAAGTGTGTGTTGACGTTTTTTCTGGGCTTGCGCCCTCGCCTCAGGAAGACTCACAAACTGCAAATGCAAGCGGGCACCCGGGATCGGATCTGCAGAATGGTGTGGCTCACGGATATCCAAGGTGCCTAGAAAAGAGGAAGTCATGTCGCCTGGAACTGACCCCTTTAACCTGCTCAGCTTGGGAATGGGCATGGAAGTGGCAAAGTCCTTATTCCAGATCAGCTCCCAGCTTTTCAGCCCCCACCCCTAGTGCAAGCATCACGAAAGGTACCAGCCTGTTATCATGAAACTAAGGCTCAGTAACGCAGGCCTGGCCCACACATCCAGTTAGGAGATAGATCTGAATTAAGGGGTGCGCCCTTCCACCATAGGGGTCTCTGTGCAGGAAACCCAGTGGCGACTTCTCTTTGGACTGCTTTGGTATGGTTTCACTGATTGTCTCTATGAATCTCGATAGGTTCACACAATGGATGCCTGCGTTGCATAAACATACTGGTGCACCTTGTGTAGCTGCCAGAAATCATTCACACGTATTCACTGACAGTCTCCACATCCGGAAGTGTCTCCCACTGACGTCACGAGCTCTCACATGTGCTCCCTCACATAGGTGCTCCCTCACACATATTCACATCCCACAGGATAGCACATCCCAGGTTCCTTTTTCTACAGCAAGCCCAGCTCCGTCCTGTGGTGACGGTGAAAGAAACTCCGGACCACAGTGGGAGGGAGTGTGGCCTCCACAGCCTGTGACTTGGGGCCTGGTCTTCCTTTCCATCAGTGATCATCAGCAGTTTTGGAGATCAAGGTCCAACTCCCTAAGTCCCCATGCCCTCCCTACAACCATGGGGGGCTACAGATAGCCCTTGATCCCTGGACAAAGCTTTCAACAGCCTGATTGGTTTGCACGCTGGCTGCACCAGAGCAGTGAGAGAATCTCCTAAGTGTGTGTGTGTGCAAAGAATGCATGTGTGAGCCAGTATGCCGAGGTACAAACCCCCTGCTCGAGCTGCCGTCACTAATTACCAAAAGCCAATTGGCTTAAAACAAGCAGACATTCTCTCATGATTCTGATGGCCAGAAGTTCAAAATCAAGAATCGATGAGCTCCAGCTTCCGTGAGAGAAGGTAGGTCAGACTCTGAATCTGCAATCTTCTGTGGTGTCCAACAAACCTATGTCTCTCCAGCCCAATGGTTCTCAACCTCCCTAAGGCTCCTACCCTTCAGTGCAGTTCCTCATGAAGTGACCCCCCCCCCAACCAGAAAGTGGTTCTCATCACTACTCCGTAACTGTAAATGTGCTACTGTTATGAGTCACAGCGTAAGTACCTGTGTTTTCTGATGGTCTTAGACGACCCTTGAAAAGAACAGTTGTTAGATCTCCCAAAGGGGTAGCGACCCACAGGTTGAGAACCACTACCCCAGCATCCTGTGGTTTCACAGTTTTCTGTCCTATGTGCAGCCCAGGAGAGGCGAAGACAAATTGATCCCTGGGACTTAGTCGCCCATCTAAAAGAAATGACCCCTAGCTTCAGGGAGAGACTCTGCCTCAAAAACTAAGGCAGCGAGCCATTGGGGAAAATCTGAAATTAACCTCTAGCCTCCACCAAACATGCGCCCATGTGCACAAGCACCTGAACATGCCCAAAGAAGCACTGACGACCATCCTCAGTGTTACCTATGTGCGCTTTAGTCTTTACAATTTCTATTCTTGACTCAGGAAAGTGTTCAGTCAGGCTGGCCCATCCAAGGTCACAGAGCTTGTAAATGGTAGGCTTGGAACTGAGTTCAAGCCTGGCACCCTAGAGTTGTTCCTAAAGAGTTAGCCCAGTCTCCAGCAGTCTACCTCCTCTCAGATCACTGAGGTCACTGGGCCACAGGAAGCTCGGCCTCTGTGCCCAAAGAACAGGACCACGAGGACCCACTTCCTCTACAGGGACTTAGCCACTGGTGCCAAGGCAACCTACCAAGAAGGTGTTTAAAGTTTCACACCTGGGGCTGGAGAGATGGATCAACACTGAGATTTAAAAGACATTTTTTTAAAGATTTATTTATTTATTCTATTATTTATCACACTGTAGCTGTCTTCAGACACACCAGAAGAGGACATCAGATCCCATTGCAGATGGTTGTGAGCCACCATGTGGTTGCTGGGATTTGAACTCAGGACCTCTGGAAGGGGAATCAGTGCTCTTAACCATCTCTCCAGCCCCTAAAATCTTTTTTAAAAAAAGTTTCACACCTGTCTCCATTTCCCTAAAAACTCCTGCCATCCAGAAAGAGACTCGCTTACTCTTCTCAAAACTCATCATTGCCCTGCCTGCTTCACATTCAGTTAGAAAGCGGTTGGTTATCCCCACAGCAGTCAGGCGGTTATCGAACCAGCAAATGCATCTTGTCTGGCTTGTTGGACTTGCCGTGTGATAAGACCATGAAGGATATCCAGCCTACTAGCCTGTGTCTTAATTGGAAAACTGGCATTCCAGTTATTTTCAGAAAGTGTGTTTGGTCGATGCTGTTGTGAGCGTCTGTGCTGTTGTAAGTGTCTGTGTGGAGGCCTTTACTTTGCGTAGTACTGTTCCATTGTGGTTTCTTCTTTCTTGGGGCCTCCTGGGTGGATTTGAATGATTTTCCTTTCCTTTCTGAAAATTCCTTCAAGTGTCTTCCCCGGAACTGTCTCAGTGGGATTAGGTCCGTTCAGCTTATTTTTTAAATCAAGAATAAGTTTCTTATTCTTCCTTCCATGAAGTGGAAACTTAAGGGTTCTTTGGAAGGTCAGTCGTGTTGGAGGATGTTCTTCGAGGGCAAACATGTGAGGGCGTGGTTTCCTGAAGCAGATGAACGAGAAAGGGTGTTTTGTTAAAGCTGACACCTGAAGGGACATGTCACTGAAGCAGACACAGGTGAAAGGATGTTCTGTTAAAACAAGCACATGAAAAGACACGTGATGAAGGTTTCTTCGCTAATGACATGCATGTTGACATGCATGTATCGATCTGCCTTACATTGTGTAGTTGAGCTGCATTTGTCAGGACTCCATAGAGAGAAATGCACCAAGAAAACTCCCAGTGGTGTGTTGTGGCTTCTTGTCCCTTCCTTGGACTCCAGTTGATTAGCAGAGTGACGTCAGCTGCGACAGACTCACGTGCTGAGGCCCGTGGAGGACACGTGATGTTTGGAGGGCTAGAAAAGGGACGGAACTGACCGTGATGGAGGTTGAGCTTGTTTACATAGCTAAATGCTTGCTGGTTTTGTGTCTCCATTGATTTTCATTTCGCTGAGAGAGACACAGCTGAGAACTTTTCCTGATGTCCCTCCTGATCGTTTCTGCTGACTCCTGCCAGTTTGGCTGAGGCCTGGCTGTCTCTGCGAGGTCGTGCCACCATTGCCGACCTGTTCTTGCCTTCCCGACTGCACCGACTGGACTGTGGTGTATCCGTGGGGTGTTTGCGAGTGGATCGCGCTGCCGCTGCTGACCTGTGAACTGAACTGATTCCCAGACAACGCAGAAGAAATTTGCTCCAAAGAACCTTTCTAAACAGGTCCACTTTCCTTCCCCTCCCCCTCACCTTCCCCTCCCCCTCCCCCCCGTATCTTTTCTTTTCCGATACCTCCTGTGCATGGTGGGCTACAAGGGAGGATAAAGCCTTAAAATAGGCTTTATAAAAACCAAAGTTACAATAATGGCTGATAGTTTTGTTGTTATTATCTTTTGGAACTTGAAACACATCCAAGCAGCCCTCACTCAGGCTTTTGAAGTTTCAAAGAGACAATCCAATGGCCCGTCTTTGTCATGTGACCTGTTGTTTCCCACTTCCGTGTTTTCAGTATGGTTTCCTTGTTCCCTATGTGTGGCATTTGATTTCAGGATGCTAGGGGGGGGGGGGTTCTTTTCTGGTCCTGTCTGCCTGGTGTCTACTCCTGGAAGATTTTCCCAACTCAGGGAAACTTAAGGTCATTTTGACAATGTCTTTTATGTGTCTTTTGAACAAGATTCTTTCTTCTATGCTTGTAACCTGTATATTTAGTCTTTTTTGGAGTATCCTACACATCTTAGATTCTCATTGCTACCTTATTATCATTTTGGCTTTACCCTGGTTGGGTTTCTCTGCTTCTCCACTGTCTTCAAACTCAGGAACTGTCTCCTCTCTTGAACTCCTCTGTTGCTGAGATTCCCTACACAGTTCCCCCCGTGCCCCAGCGTCCTCAAGAGTTTTAGCCTCAGTCTGTCTTTGTTGAGCTCCTCTTTCATATCATCCTTTGCCTCCTGTATCTCAGGAACATCTTAATCCTTATTTTGAATTCTCTATCTGGGGTATCCTATAACTCATCCTTGCTAGACCGTGTTGCTCTGGGGTTTGTGCTGTTGTTTGGTTTGATTTTGGAGGACTTATGTTTTCTCGCTGCTTCTACGGTACCGTGGGAATTTACACAATGGCGTTGGTTTGTTATTTTATTTCTCATATATTTCTTTATTTTACCAGCTATACCCTTTCCCTTGTAGTGCGTGTAATGTCCACGTGGAACTTGGATGTGGCAGTGTAGAGTATGTGGTTTAGAAAATAATCGCTTGCTTCAGGAGCTCAGGGTACCTGGTGTAAGCTCTGTTGGACTCTCTGATGAGGAGATTAACTCAGAGCAACCGCAGCTGTTCGCTTCCCTGCTTAGCAAAAATGTCACACCGATCACTTAACCCCAGAGGCTTCTTCTCTGCCTTCAGTCACTTGGAGGATAAACCGCCAAGGATGGTGGAGTACTGTCTGATTTTAATGAATGAGATTTGGGAGTGAGAAGGGGATGTGGGGTGGCTGATGATAAAGATTGAGTATTAAAGAGATCTTGAAAAAAATGGAGATGAGTAAAGTAGCTAAGAGAGGCACCAACGACCTCCAGATCCTAAAGATTGTTAAAGCAATGCAAAGTTATCATTAAGTAGAAAATGAGGCAGCTGGAGAGATGGCTGACGGGATCTGGGTTTGGTTCCCAGCACCCACACGATAGCTCACAACTACCTGTAACTCTACTTCCAGGGGTCCAAGGCCCACTTCTGGGCATCAGGCCTACAAGAGGTGCACAGACATACGTGCAGGTAAAACACCAACACTCATAAAAATTAGAGTAAGGCTGGGTGTGATGGCTTATATCTTTAATCCCAGCACTTGGGAGGCAGAAGCAGGTGGATCTCTGAGTTCAAGGCCAGACTGATCTACAAAGTGAGTTACAGGAAAACCAGGGCGAGGGGGGGAAGGGGAGAGAGAGAAAGAGACCTTGTCTCTAAAACAAGTAGATAGATAGATAGATAGATAGATAGATAGATAGATAGATGATAGACAGACAGGTAGATAGATTTAAAAAGATGGAGCTGGAAAGATGGTCTGCAGTTAAGAGCACTAACCAGTCTTGCAGAGAACCAAGTTCTGTTCCCAGCACCCACATCAGACAGCTCACAACCACACACAACTCCAGCTCCTGGAGATTTAATACTCTTTGGCCTCCTTGGGCACTGCACTTGAGTACACATCACATCACACACACTCACACACTCACATTTTAAATTTTAAAAAAAGGAGGGAAAAGAATGAGAGATGATGTAGAAATATGAGGGAAGAGATGAGACGTAACCTCCATGAGCAGGGTCCTAACAGACAGACAGACAAATGGACAGGCAGAGAAACAGAAGCAAAAATAGCTGAAGACGTCTGTGAAGGAGCTTGAACAAGAGAAAAAAAGTGCACAGAAGATACACAAGATGTGACATGCGGCACACCAGAGCTGACCTTCCAGCTCCCCCACCCCCACTCTAACAGGTTCTCATGGTCCTCTGTGGCAGAGCGGAGAACAGGGGACCTTGGTTTCTGGCTTCTGGGGCGTGGGGGAGTGTTCTAAGTCCATTCTTGGTTCTGTGGACCCCTGCCATCCACAGTAGGATTTCCAGTTCCTTCCAAGTCCAGTGAACTGTAGGACAGTTTCCGAGGGATGGTAATGTCACTAGTGCCTCTGTTGTTGGTCCAGTGGCTTTTTATTACCTGTGTTATTTTGATACAGGAGCTCATGTAGCCCAAGGTGGGTTTAAATTTACTGTGTAAATGACCCCGCTTCTACCTCCTCAATGCTGGGACTACAGGTGTGTGTACCAGGCTTAGCTCCATAGGTTCGTCCCTCCCCTGCCCCCACCCTTCTCTCTGTTGGGATGAGTCCATTTCATTCTAACCCAGACCCCATGTGTTACTGTCAAGTCTTTAGGGGGTACCTGTTTGTTTTTGTTTTGTTTTTTTTTTTTTATTATCTCAAGAGAAATTCTGTCCTAGAATTCCCAACAACGCGCTAAATTTTACTTTCTGAAGGCATTCCTGTGTTGTAAAGTGACCACAGTGTTCTCCCACTTTAAAAAAAGATGTTTTCTTTTATGTGTATAAGTGTTTCTACTGCATGCACAGCTGAGCACCACTGTGTGCAGACCCACGGAGACCACAGCAAGGCATCAGGTCCCAAGGACCTGGAGTTACAGACAGTTGTGAGCAGCTATGTGGGTGCAGCGAACGGAGCCTGGCTCCTCTGGAAGAGCAGCTGGGGGTCTTAACCGCTGAGGAACCATGTTTCCTCTTTCAGTAGCAACTTTATCGAGACACACGCACGTTTTTAAAGGTTCACTGAATTATGTGGCTGCTACTGCAATCAGTAGAACATTTCTCATTCCCCCAAAAAGAAACAACCGATTAGCAATCATCCACCTAGAGGTTCTGGTCCAAGCTCACCTGAATCTGTTTCTGTAACTACACTGGAGGGGGCTTTTCTGGATATGGTGGCACACACCTTTAGTGCCAGGTCTCTGGAGGCAGAGGCAAGCCGAGCTCTGAGAGTTTGAGGCACCTTAGTCTACAGAGTGAGTTCAAGGAAAACCAGGGATACAGAGAGAAACCCTGTCTCAAAAAAAGTATCACACTATAATAATAGACTATGGAAAAGGGTACAAGTTTTAGAAATCTGCCCTTGACAGAGAGAACCAGCTATGCAGGGACAGCCTATAAGAGGCCAGACAAGTTGCAAGCTTAAGATGCAGAAAGGAAGCCCCTGTGTAGACACACAGCAAAACCTACATGCCCCCTACTATCACTTTTACAGCTTCTTTTTATTGAATTTTTACTTATTGTATGTGTGTGCACATGTGTACGTGTGTGTGATTCCCTGTGTGTGTGAGAGTGATTCCCTGTGCACATGTGCATGCGTGCATGCGTGGGAAGGTCAAATGATAGCTTGCTGCAGTTGGCTCTCTCCTATCACCATGAGTCTCAAAGACTGAACTCAACCCCACTGAGCCATCTCCGTGCCCCTGACAGTTATTGCTGATATTTTTTCAATGCTGGTAAATGTCTCACGGTTCAGAGGCGTTCCAGCTTTCCTGAAAGTGATTTGGCCCTGCTCCCACTAGTGTTTACTGTGTGCCATTTCTCTGTGCCACCATTCCTGGGGAGGTGTGACTAAACATCCATTCACCCAGTTAGGGAGCCAAAATCCAGCTTGGTGGGCCAGTGAGTTGTATTGGTGGCTACTTACAAAAGCAAAAATGACTCAAAAGACAGCCACATACATCACTTAAGCACACCCAAGCATGGGTTGACAGCTCACAAAGCTGGGAATTTGGAACCGTCTGTACAGCCTGCAGGCAGCGCGGTTGGAGTGTCCTTTGCAGGTCGGTCATCTAGTCTCTGCCTCTTCCAGGCAGCTCCGCTGGCCTCATCCTCTTCTCCACAGCTCACAGTAACTCTCAGCACTCTTTACTGCTTTATATACTGTGTTGGGATGGGGAGGTGCAGGGTGTAGTAGATCTGGTCCGTTTCAGGAACTTCCTTAGCAGTTTAAGTTGTCTCCTGTCTGGGTTTAGCAAGCTTCCCTGTAGGATGGACTGTCTCAGCTCCCCTTTAGAACAGCATGTGTCATCGGCTTGTGTCTTGAAGAGCTTCTCCATTTGGTGGGGAATTTTAAACTGGAGGAAATGGGCTGCCGTGACCCTCACAGCTCTGCGGTGCTTATCACACGGTACTCTGTGCTTCTTGCATAGTCCTGCAGTACCTATCCTACTCCCCCACCCCATATAAAAATAGGCCCAGAGTCACTGTTCCCAAGGGGACCCGCCCCCAAGACTCCGAAACAACACCAACAGAAACCAGAACGACTTTAAAATCTGAATGCTTCCAATTTCCCCTCCCAGACTGTCCCGTGGGACCAGCAGAGGCCATTTTTAATTCAGAGAGCAGTTAAGATCTCTGAGGATGGGTGGGTGTGGGAAGAGGCCTTTGAAGGCTTAGCTCTCTGCCCACTTAGGGCACCATTTATTCCCGGAATGGTCGGGCCAGCTCCTGCCTCCTCTGCTCTGTCTTGTACCCAGCAGTATCTTTAGTGTCCAGCCATCACACAGAGCATAGGTCATGTCCCAGTTCGGGTTCTCGCTGATGTGATAAAACACCATGACCAGGCTGGAGAGATGGCTCAGCAGTTAAGAGCACTGAAAGCTTCTCCAGAGGTCCTGAGTTCAATTCCCAGCAACCACATGTTTTCCCTTCTAATATGTGCGATATACTTCTTACATATAGTATCTGGTTCCATAGATACTGTAAGTCTTTTAGACTGTCCTTCCAGAAGGGCAGAGATTTTGATTGGGTCCTAACATGAACTCCTCAGTTCAAATGATCTTCCTTCTTTAGCCCCCTCCCATACCTGGGCTTAGAGATACATAAAGCTATGCCCAGCTCTCAAATACTTAGAATGGCATAGAGCGTTCAGTAGGTGCTAGATGAAGACTTAGGAATGAGGATCATAACCCCACCACATCCTCCAGGGCTAGCAGGCTGTGCCTTCAAGGAAAAAAAAACGTTAAAGAGTATTTCTGTCCCCTGAGTATGTGCTCAGGCCTGGTCCAAGTGCAGAGCATCCAGCACTCAGGACCTAGGGCCAGATAGGAGCTGGTTTTTGTTGAAGATGCTGCAGCTCTGGGTTCAGGGTGGCTCCGCCCAAGAGACGCCTACAACCCGTAGCCACAGAGGCTCCACCCCATTCTAGAGGGTCCGCCCACTCCTAAAGATCCTCCCACCCTGGATGTCCCACCTACATCTCCTAAGGTTCCACCTCACCAGGGAGGTTCCTTCGGCATCTTGCCCCGGAAGCTCCGCCCCATTCTCGAGGCTGTGTTCCCATCCCCAGGATATCCCGCCTGAAGCTCCGCCTCACTAGGGAAGTTCTTTCAGACCTTTTCTCCGGAGGCCTTTTTCTAAAGACTCCTCCTCTCTCCGCTTTCCCTAAGGCCCCTCCCTACCCAGGATGGATGTCCCTCCCACTTTCCCTGAGGCTCCACCCATCCAGAAGGCCTTGCCAGCTCCTTCTCAGAGGCCCCGCCCTACCCAGGATGTCCCGCCCACTCCCATGAAACTCCGCCCTCGGCGCCGCCCGCCTGTCAGCGGGCAGCTGGGCTGGACTCCGACCTTGTGGCGGCGCAGCGCCGGCTCGGAGCAGAGCGGTGCCCAGCGCGGGCTCGGTGAGAGACAGGATCGTGTGTCCCCCGCGTCCTGGCCACGGCGCGTCACCCTCTGACGACTCACCTGGTGGCAGGTAAGGGCCGCCCCTAGCTCTGCGGTGCTCGCAACGGGAATTCGGCTGTTTTTTGACCCTTCTGCGACGCGGTCTGTAGGTACCTTGCGGAGAGCGTTTGGAGGAGACCCTGGAGGCCTATGGCCCGGCATGGAGTCGGTGGAGCCCTCCGAGGACTGCGAGCGCCAGGCCAGGCCTGAACCAAGCCTTCCCTGCCATCAAGCGGGCCTGTGCGGTCCCGGGGGGCTCCTCCTCGCCTGCTTGAGTTAATTGAGATAGCTGCAAGCGTGGCTGACACTTCCCTGCCCTCCGCCCCACCCCCTGGAGATGGGTGGCCTCCATGCCCCTGCTGCAGATGGCGTGGGGACAAGTGTCAGGACTGCCTTGGTTTGCCACCAGGTTCCCTGAGGCCACCTGGCGTCGCCCAACGGAGTGCCAGTCACAGCAGTGGGATATTGTGGGAGTCAGGATAGAGCCATGTGGACCCAGACTGGGTGTGTCATGCTCTCCAGAGACCCCCCCCCCCCACAGCAACAAGGCAGTCAGTGCCAGCCGAGAGCAGCAGAGCAGCGACCGGTCACTCCAGGGCTGGGCCCTCGGAATGACAAGCCTGCAGAGTGAAGGGTGAACTGGAGCCACTTGAGCCACCCGAGGCAGGAGCTTTCTCTGCAGTTCCTAATTAGCCTGGGCATGACTTTACTCCTCCTCCTCTTCTCCCTCCAACAGAGGGTAAAGTCTGGGGTTTCCCTCAAGTTGTAATAAGCACCGATTCTGTGTGCCTCCCGGGGTTCTGGGTCACAGAGCTTGGAGGCACAGCCAAGATGGGTAGCTGTAATGATTGTAATGATAGGAACTTCTCTCCCGGCTGTTCCTGACTACCCTTGCTTACAAGGGACAGCTGTAGGTACTCCAAGCACTACCCCTCCAAGAAAAAAAAACAAAAAGCAAACAAACAAGCAAAGAACCAAAGCCTTCTCAAAGCCCCCCTGTGCTCCGGATGTGGTTCAGCGGGAGAGTTCTTCCCTAGCACAAGCAAGGTCCGGAGAGTTCTACCCCGGCACCAACACAAAACACAACCCACTGGTGCAGGGGTTGCTCACCAGTCTTGTGCCTTGCCTTAGCATTTGGGTTAAGGCAACTTGCCTTGTCTTCCTGGATCCTTTTGGCCCCTGAGCAAGGCCTGTGCTCCCTCTAGCCACCATCTTGCCCTTATCTCTGGGGCCACGGGTATCACCTGTGTACCCACAATTTGTCCTCCGGTTCCACCTAGCTGTGTGTCCTCAGAGTCCGGGCACATGGAGGGTAGGCATGTGGTCTCTTAGCAGGCTCCCTGTCCTCAGCTTCCAGCCCGACGGTGTGATTGTGGCCTTCCCCACTGCATTCTGCTTAGTAGTTTATTTAAGACAAGAAACCTGCCATCCCACCCTCGTCCCAGGATTAAAACCTGCCCTGACCTGAGTTGGATTCTGATCTGTGGAGGCTTGGAGTCATGGAGGCAGCTCCTGGGAGGCAGGGCACCTAGGTACTATGGGTACCCTGCCTTAAATGACCCCTAGACAAGCCTACCTCCCTTCCCAGCTTCATCTTTATCACCTGCTAAAGTGCTTCCGTTAGCCTCTGGTGTTAGCATCTGGAGTGTTCCAGAGGACGTGGGCACCTGGCTACTTGGGCTGTTGGGGTTTCAGGAAGGAATCACCCGTGACTGACAAAAGTCAGAAGGAGGGAGGCTGGTTAGCTCCCCATTTCAGGCTGATCTTTCTGTCTCACTTCTGAGCCTTGGCCCCCTTCCTAGGGGCCATGGACCCCTGGTGCCCACCCCAGGAAGGCAGTAGTTGGGTGCCTGGCAGGCCTAGTGAAGCCAGCACTTGCTTGGCAGGAGGCCTGGAGTGGCGCTAGGCCAAGAGCTTCCCTTCTTGGGCTCGGAGTGGAGCTCACCCACTCACACTCCCTGAGGCGTCTGCATTGCAGCAGACTGAGCCCAGGAGCTGCATTGGCAGCTCGGACCTAGCAGGGATGGAGAAAGGCCGGGGCAAGGGAGCCTGCCTGTCTCACTTTTCTTCTTAGCCCTGACCCCACTTGGCCCTGACTACCTTTAGAAAGGCAGATGCTGACTAATCAAGCTACATCTCCGACACACACGCAAATCTGCCAGGCAGTGCTAAGATGACAAAAAATAAACACCCCCCCCCCCGAGGCTTGGGACCCTCTGTGCCATCTCTGCACCTCAGACCCTTCCTCAACAGCATCAGGGGGCATGTCCACCTGGAAGAGACTGTCGTCAAAGTATAGAAGTGTGGAACACGGATTTTGGAGCTCTACCTAGCTGTGTGACATGGCGCAGGTCACTCGACCTCTCTGTGCCTCAAGTATCTAAACTGTAAAATTAGAATCTATTTTGTGGGAGTCTCGTGGTACCACGCTCGTTTTCCCAGAGAATGCAGGCTCACGCGGCTGTCACCTCTGCCTAAGCAACGTCGACTACTTTTCTTAAAGGAGCACGTCCAGTCAGTCGGTGCTGGTTGTCTCAGACGTGACATTGACCACGCTGCCGCAGTTCACCAGCTGTGGGATGTTGGGTAAAGTCTTCTCTGGGTCTCATTTTTGTCATGGGCTACATGGACAGGGCAGACCCACAAAAAGCAGGGGGTACGGGGCGTAGCTCATCCCACAAGCATGTGATGCAGGTATTAGACGTCTGCTGTATGCTAGGCATGCAGTGCGCCCAGGTGGAGGACTCTGCTGCTGTGGTCCTTCACACAGGGGCTCTTTTGGTTTGGGCCCATGTTGTCTTCCAGTGCCTCGGTTTCCCCAGATGTAAATGAAGATGCACACTGACCTCATGTAAGAAGTTAGATCCTCTACAGTTCAAAGTCAGCCCCATGGTGTGGCCTCCAGAGCAACAAGGGAAAAGTGTCCCTCAGGACTGACTGTCCTGTCAGCCAGCACCTCCCCCTCCACACAGGGCTCAGAGCACTGCCCGCTTTACTGATGGGACACCATTTCTTCCTCCGAGGAAAATCTGATCAGGAGCCAGTTAGTGCTCAGGGTCAGCCCCAGCCCGGTCCCAAATCTACCCTAAACAAATCTACCCCCACCCAAGGTCCACAAGCTCTGGGCTCTCCCAGGCCGTAGTGAGTCCTCAGGGACCCAGTGTCGGAGGAGCTTCAGTGGAGTGGGCAGCAAGGCCAAGGGAAAAGGTCTAGAGCTAGGTGTGAGGGCCAAGCTAGCCTGGATCTAAAGACTGGAAACTTCCAAGCAGACACAAAGGTCTCTGGGTTGCCATGGAACCGGAGAGTGTGAAAGGTAAGTTGAGATATACCGTCTGCCATTGCTATCAGCAGTGGTTAGTGTGTGGCAGGTGTGCCAGGCCTGATAGTCACCGAACTTCACTGCCACCCCGTGCAACTGGAACAGTGAAAACTCCAGTGGCCATCTGTTGAGCTCTGCTAATCTCAGCATCACCTCAGTGGTGGCGAAGACCTCCATGTGATCCCCAGAGCCCTCCCACTTCCCAGTGCCTGAGTCCTCCTTGCCTTCCTCAACTACAAAGGATACACTCTCCCATCCGTCCAAAATGCTTTCCCCAGTGTATCCTTGGGGCCGATTCTTTCCCCTCTGTCTCTGTCTCTCTCCCCCTGTGTGTGCGTTGGACATTAAACCCAGGGCCTCACACGAAGGCAAACATTCTGAGTTAACCCCATACCATCTCTTCACTCTTTTTTTTTTTTTAAGATTTATTTAATTTATGTATATGAGTTCACAGTAGCTGTCTTCAGACACTCCAGATCCCATTACAGATGGTTGTGAGCCACCATGTGGTTGCTGGGAACCGAACTCAGTCCCTCTGGGAAGATCAGTCAGCACTCTTAAACACTGAGCCATCTCTCCAGCCCCCCCCCCCCATCTCTTCACTCTTAAATGTGACACCAGGTCTCACTAAGTTGCCCAGGCTAGCCTGAGCTAGCTGTTCCGCAGTAGCTAAAATTCCAGGCCCAAGACACCAAGCCTCGCTCCCTCACCTCTTAAGCAGGTGTCTCCTCTCCTTTCAAACGCATCGTTCTTAGCATTTAGGACCAGTCATCTCTTCCTTCTAAGATTTATTTTTATTTTATGTGTATGAATTTTTTGCCTACATATGTGTATGCACCACATGCATTCAGTGTCAAGGAGGCCACAGGAGGATATCGGAGCCCCTGGAATTGGCCCTATAGATGGTTTTTAGTTACCATGTGGGTATTGGGAATCAAAGCTGGGTCCTTTGGGAGAGCGGCTGGTGCCCTAACCACTGAGCTGTGTGTCCAGCCCAGTCAGTCCCTTTTTTAATCTCCTTCCTCTACAAGAGGCCAGCCTCATAGGAGCCAGGGATCTTTGTGGTCTGCGCTCACAGTTCCTTGTTTCTCTTTGTGCGCACCTCAGCACGTTCATGCGTATCTGCACGTGTGCACACGAGTGAGCTTCAGAGGTTGACGTCAGTTATTTCTCCATTGCTCTCTGCCTTTTGATAACGATTGTTTTGATTTATGGGTATGCGGATGTGCCTGCGTGAACTTATGCATACCACGTGCATGCAGGAGCCTGTGGCGTCCAGAGGGCGTCAGATCCCAGGGACAGGGAGCTACAGGTGGTTGGGGGCCACCTGATGCAGATGCGGGGCCCTCTGCAAGCGAAGCAGTTAACAAGTGCTCCCAATGTTGAGCTGTCTCTCTAGCCCTCCCGCCTTGTTTTGAGGCAGGATCTCTCACTGAACTTGGCGCTCATTGATTCTGGCTGGCCAGTGAACTCCAGCATCCACCTGTCTCTGACACACACCCCACTCCCTGGGAATCACTGAAGAGTGAATTCTGCCCAGCCTCTGTGGGTCCCGGGGATTTAACTCAAGTCCCCACGCTTACACAGCAAGTACTCTGCCCACTGAGCTGGCCGTTTTCCCTAGACCTGTTTTTATGTGCTTTTTTTTTTTTTTAAGGGCCTTTCTCTCTCAGTAGACCAGTCCAAACTCAAACTCAGCGCAGGCGTCCCGGCTTCAGCCTCTGGAGTGGAGTGTGAGGATTAGAGGCCTAAGTCACCACACCTGGCTCAATTGTTGATTGTTAATCCCAAACACAAGGAACAGTCACACCAATGGCAGAAGTTAAACAAACATTCCTTGCATGAGAAGAGCCTCCAACATCCCAGGAAATCACAACAGTTACCACTGTCTCAGGGCCCTGCAGCACTTGGGACACAGCTGAACCTCTGGCCCTGACGCTTTCTGTCGCCCCACAGGTGTGGCCTTGCCCAGCCGTCAGTGATGGCCTTGCCCCGGTGAGCCAAAGCCTGCCCCTATCACCCGCCGGCCACCAGCCAGCAGGATGAGGCTGTGGAAGGCGGTAGTAGTGACGCTGGCCTTCGTGAGCATGGACGTCGGAGTGACAACGGCCATCTATGCCTTCAGCCACCTGGACCGCAGCCTGCTGGAGGACATCCGACACTTCAACATCTTCGACTCGGTGCTGGACCTCTGGGCTGCCTGCCTGTACCGCAGCTGCCTGCTGCTGGGGGCCACCATCGGGGTGGCTAAGAACAGCGCTCTGGGGCCAAGGCGCCTGCGGGCCTCGTGGCTCGTCATCACCCTCGTATGCCTCTTCGTGGGCATCTATGCCATGGCCAAACTGCTCCTCTTTTCAGAAGTGCGCAGGCCCATCCGGGACCCGTGGTTTTGGGCGCTCTTCGTGTGGACCTATATCTCGCTGGCTGCCTCCTTCCTGCTGTGGGGGCTGCTGGCCACTGTGCGGCCGGATGCAGAGGCCCTGGAGCCGGGGAATGAGGGTTTCCACGGGGACGGTGGGGCCTCGGCTGAGCAGGCATCAGGGGCCACGCTCCAGAAGCTGCTGTCCTATACGAAGCCTGATGTGGCCTTCCTGGTAGCTGCCTCCTTCTTCCTCATCGTAGCAGCGCTGGGTAAGTGGGGTCTTGGGTCTGACTGTGCTGAGCCTTGGTCTCCAGGGATGCGCTGCAGGCTGCTTCGCTCTCAAGCGCGTAGCCATTTTCTTAGGTGGCTTACACCTCCCGGAGCCCCAGAAGGAATGGGTATGGTGTCTTACTTTGTCATCTCAGCCATCTGAGAGACCGAGGCAGGAGGATTGTTGAGAGTTTGTGGCCAGCCTGGGCAAACAGTAGGCCTCTGTCTCAAAAAGACAAATTAGGGGCTGGAGAGATGGGGTCTAATGCCCTCTTCTGGTGTGTCAGACACATCAGCTGCAGTGCACTCATACATAAGATAAATAAATCTTTTTTTTTTTTTTAATACAAAGAAAAGGAAAGAAGACGTGGAAAGGCAAACGTTTAGCTAAGTCTACCCAACCGCCCTCACTGTTCCGCCCAGGGCTGACCACAGAAGGTTATAGACTTCATGTGGGTAGGAGACCTGTTTATTCCCTCATCTTATGTCTCATGTGTACACACAGAGATCAGCGTGTGTGTGTGTGTGTGTGTGTGTGTGTGTGTGTGTGATCCACCTTATTTTTGAGACAGGATCTCTCTCGCTGAACCTGGAACTCATTGATTGGCTAGAGGAGCTGTCAGTCTCGCCCCAGGATCCTCCTGTCTCCACTTCCTCCGTTTCTGCACATAGAGAGCCCTTTCCCCTCATCCCTGTCCTCTCCCTTTGGTGTTTCCCAGCGCATCACTCCTCACACACCCCCCCACACAAACTTTTTTCTTTGGCTGCATAGAATTCTACTGTGTGCTGTAGCATATGTCATTCCCCATCTGTCTCCTGTTGTATGTGCTTGTCTGTGTGACTGAATGAAGCGCGAGGGTGAAGCGTGTCTTGGTTTGCAAGTTCAGTGTCTGGTGCTGGAGATCTGGTCCTCTCCCGAAGCGTGAGCAGGAAGGTGGTATTGGAAGGTTGAGACACCAATGCTTTGTCCACTGCAGGGCCTGGGGTCTCAGGGAACTGTGTGACCTGGGCTGTCGACCAACCATTCTGGGGAAACATAGGGCTTGGTGCATCGTGGTGGGTGTCCCTGAATTCACAGGGACAGAACCTGGGGGCAGTGGCATAAAGTATTCTCAAAGAAGGCCAGTGGGCCGGAGCTGGCAGATGCTACTACCTTTGCCTCCAAGCTCCCTCTTCCCCCCAGCCTCTCCGGCACCCCCTCCCATCCTCTCAGTTCCCAAAGCACAGTCCCCACTTCAATCAGCTGTGTGTTGCTATGACAGATGCCCAGGACAACAGCTTGAAAGGGACGAAGGGTAGTTGGACTCATGGTGTCTGGCTCCAGCTATGGTCGTCTGGGTTCATGGATACGGGGCCCATGGTGAGCCAGAACGTCCTGGCCAGAGTGTAGTGGAACAGGGCTGCTCACTTCATGGTGGCCAGGAAGAAGAAATCAAGTGAGGGAAGAGAAAGGCATACCGGCCATGACTAAGCCCAGCCCCTAATGTTTGCACCAAATCCCAGGAAAGGAGCGATTCTCCATCACACAAGCTTTTGAGGGGATGTAAAATTTAAACCATTGTTCCTGTGGTGTTTAGGGACAGGGAGTTGGCCAATGAGCTAAGAAGACAAAAAGCCTCAGATAAATCTTGGCACATGGGCAGCATGCTGGCCTTGAGCAGCTGTGAACTCTAGGCTGACCCTTTCTGTCTAACCAGCTTCTTCTGCACTTGCATCAAAGCCCCAGGTCCCTTCTTGGGTAGCCATCTTGGATTCACCTGACTGTACCTCAGCCATTGTTCTGGTGATGTTGCCAGGTCTGACTCACCCCAGGCACTGCTCGCTGAAACCAGATGTCACTCCATGACCTTGTCCCCATGCCTGCAGTGGCCCTATGTTGCTGTGGCATGCCCAGGGCACAGATGTACTACAATGCCTCTGAGTTCTGCCAGCCCTCTGGGTTACACCAGGCTGAGGGCTCAGTCTGAGTCAGGCCCAGGATCACCAATGACTGGCAAGCTAAGCCTCGGTTTCTCATCCTGCAGCGGGGTGTGGTGCTTGTGGGTGTTAAGAGAGACAAACAGGGCACCCAGCATGGGTGCAGAGCAGGGGTGAAACACCATGACTGGGAGTTTCTCTTCAGTCCACAAGCGTTCACTTGTGCCCACCCTTGTCTGTGCCCCCATGACCTAAAAGCCACTAGTTAGTGAGGAAGTGTTTCAGCTCTCTCTCTCTCTCTCTCTCTCTCTCTCTCTCTCTCTCTCTCTCTGTATGTGTGTATTTATGTGTGTGTTTATCTGGGACAGGTTCTCTATATAACCCTTTCTGTCCTAGAACTCTCTCTGTAGACCAGGCTGGCCTTGAACTCACAGAGCTAGAGATCCAGGTGCCTTTGCCCCCAAATGCTGAGATTAAAGATGCCCTGGGCATCAGCTCTCACGCTCTTAAATATAGCCCTGACTTTCCCAGAAGTATTCTTTTATTGTTTTCAAATCACATTTTAAATGTATTTATTTATGTGGGGAAGGGGCTGGTTGAGCAGATGCCGTGCCCTGTAAGTGACGCTCAGAGGACCCCTTAAGAGTCAGTCTTCTCGTTCCACCATGTAGGTTCCAACATGAAACTCGGGTTGTCAGGCTTGGTGGCACGAGCTTTACCCACTGAGCCATCCCACCGGCTCAGGATTATCTTGTTTTCCATTTTATGTCTCAGTGTGTGTGCTATGTATGTGGCACCTGTGTGGGTATATGTAGAGGCCAGAAGCTGAGCTTAGCTGCCTTCCTCAGTCACCCTCCACCGTATCTTCCGAGACAGGGTCTCTCTCACTGAACCTGGTGCTCATTAATTCAGCTGGGCTGGCCAGTGCCAGTCCTGGGATCAGCCTATCGCGGCCTCCCCAGCACTGGAGTTAGAGGTAAATGCCACCACACTGAACTGCCCATGTGTGCCAGGGATCTGAAATCAAGGTTGCAGGGCAAGCACTGGAGCAGCTTCTTAGCTCCTGGTTATTTGTGGTTTTGTCTTTTAGATGACCTCATGTAACCCAGGCTGGCCTTGAACTCCCCATCTTCCTGCCTCCACCTCCCAAGTGAGGTAATGGGCATGTGCTATACCACACCTGGTTTGGTTTTGCTATTTGCGATAGGGTCTTATATCACCGAAGGTGACCCCTCAACTTGAAAATCCTCCTGCCTCAGCAACCAAGCAGTGGAAAGGAGGATATTTTTTCATTGAGTTTCTTGGCATCTCGACTGTAGAGAAATGTGGGCAAGCTCAGAGCTCCAGTCTCCTCCTCTGTGGAAAGAAGTCATTTCCACAAATAGCAAGAACAAAAATACCAAGCCCGTAAGAACACCGGGTGACATTTGGGACTTGGGAGGAGATAAAGGAACAGATGTCTGAGGTAAGATGTGTTCTAGGCAGAGGGGTCCTGGGGCAGAAGGAACCTGGTTGTTAAAGAGGCACTGAGGCTTTCGAGGCTGGAGCAGGCTGAGGGATACGAAGTCTGTGCCTTCCTGCATGGGCTGCCATGCGCCTTAAAGGGAAGGACCTTGGTTCTGACCTGAGAAAGCTGGGAGTGAACGGCTGTGTTGAGCTGAGCTGGCCAAGATCTGAGTTGAGTTCAGTCATGGAGAGCATCCCATGAGACAGTCCAGGCAAGATAGGTGACTTAGAGCATGGCAGGACTAACGAGACAGCAGCCGAGGTCCGATTTCGGGAATACTCCTGGAGCCTAGTGTAGTATTTGGAGTGATGCTTACAGATTCCTCAGAAGGGTTTTCCCTGTACCCTAAGCACTGAAGACCACACAGAGCATCATAATCTGAACCCCACAAGGTTTTCTTCCCTGTGGGTAAACTGAGGCAGCGTTTCACCTCAGGTAAAAGTCAGCTGTAATGGGAGAACCCATCTGGCCATTCCTGCTCTGCTCCTCCTCCAGCAGAGGGTGCCATTTCCCCACAGAAGGCCAGAGTGCAAGGGGATGTGTACGGAGAACCTGTGTCCAGCCTGAAGGCCACCTCAGCCTAAGCAAATTCCTGCAGTGAGGAATTTGAAACACCCGGAGGAGACAGAGACCCGACCTCGAGGGGCTGTGCTTCTGCCCTGATCATTTTGTGAGAGTGGGCATTCCAGCACCGTGGGGGTCTGGTGCTTTTGCTCTTCTGGGCTACAACTAATCCAGTGCCTTGGAGCACTCGAGGGTCAGAATGCTGCCCAGGGCTCTATCTCCAGCGCAAGACACCAAATGTGCTGCGGGGTTTGGTGTCTGGTGAGGGTTGCTGTCTGCATCCAAGAAAGCATAGCAGGGTCCTTAGAGAAGAGGAAGTGTGCCCACACCCCCTATAGTTCACCCACCACCGCTCCCCAGTGCAGCCGCAGGAAAAGAAGGGCAGAGCTTTGAAAGGCTCATCCCAGCTTCTGAGTGAAACACACCTCAAAGCCCCGCCTCCTACTTAGGAGATCTTCAACATGGATGAACTTGTGTTGAATCTCTGCCATCCCTCTTCCTTGCTCTGTGACCCACTGAGTCACATAGGAAGCCTGTGGATAAGGAAACACCCTGCCAGCCATAAAATGCTGCCCTTCAGAGGTGTGGGACATCAGCAAGGCCTTCCAGGTTCTAGAAGGTAAACTCCACACCTGAAATGGCCTTTGGCATCCCTCTACTGCTGCTTTGTGGCCTATGTAGCATGGGTGATGTCCAGACCCATGACAGGACCTACTCTGGGGGAATGAGGTGGCTTCGAATGCTTGCCGCCCAGGTGTCATCAGTGTCAGCCCAGGCTGTGGGGACGTGTCACCTTAAGTGTTCTCTGATTGGAGGTGTGTTCCTTTTCTTCTGTTGACCTTGGCTCACAATCCATCTTGGGGAAGTCATGGCTCAGGCACATGATGCCGCGGGTCACATGGCATCCACCCTGGAAGCAGAGATAAACGCTGGTGTTAAGCTTGCTCTCCCTGTTTTATTTGGCCAGGGACCCCAGCCCGTGGAATACTGTAGCCCACATTTATGATGTGTATTCCCACCACCAGTCTAGGAACTCCCCACAGCCATGCCCAGAGTTTTATTTCCAGATGGCTAAGTCCCATCAACTTGACAGTTTAACCACAGCAGGGGCAAGCGGGCATCGGAGAACAGACCTTGGATTGGGCGAGCAGAGAAGGTGACTGCGGGCTCTCCGCTGAGCCTGCCCTGTCTCCCCGACAGGCGAGACCTTCCTGCCCTACTACACTGGCCGGGCCATTGACAGCATCGTGATCCAGAAGAGCATGGACCAGTTCACCACAGCTGTTGTTGTCGTATGCCTGCTGGCCATTGGCAGGTACCCACCCAACCCATACACATTAGCTCTGCAGGAGGGAGGGCAGGAGGGTAGAGGACCAGACCAGCACCGAGGCAACCTCCTAACCTGACTCTGAACCCTTGGTTGTGCCACAGCCTAGAGCCATACCCTCTTGTCTCTAAAAATGGCTCCAGTCCCTGAAGGTATCTTTCTCTCCCTGGCTGGTTTGTGAATATGCAGCCCAGAGGACTGGCCTTCTATATTGTTCTAGAAGGGTCTGGCTGACAGTGTTGAGTCCTTTAGCCTTGCTGTAGAACTTATTGGGGAGAACGAAGAAGTGCCATTCCTACAGAGTAGCCTGTCCTCTGTCCCCGGGGAGGAAGGCGGCTGTTGGTGGGTGGGGCTCCCTGCCGGAAGCACACCGGCTATACCGTCTCTCATCTGCAATCAGCTCATTGGCCGCAGGTATTCGGGGCGGCATTTTCACCCTCGTATTTGCCAGACTGAACATTCGCCTCCGGAACTGCCTCTTCCGCTCACTGGTGTCACAGGAGACGAGCTTCTTCGATGAGAATCGCACAGGTTGGTCCCTCCTGGGGGCTTTGGGTGTCCAGAGTGAGCCAGCTCCCCGCGGGGCCCAGCAGCAGCGTGGCCTGCCCCACCAGCACGTCCTGTGGTCCAGTTCAGGGTGAAGCCCTGGGATGCTAAGCTGCCTGGTGACATTTTGGTGTGAGTTGGGGCCACCACTGGACCCTGGCCAGGCCTTTCTGAGCTCCCCGCAGTGACCAAGACCTCTGTTGTCCTGTGAAAACCCAGGGGCCAGTGCTGCCCGAGAGTCAAGCCTGCAGAGGCCTAGTTCCTGTGGACCAAGTACTAGGAAGAGCAAGCAGAGAGGAACAGCATGTCCACCATAGTCCCAAGCTCCTGGCCAGTCCACACCCGTCCCTCCCCTCACCCACAGGGACTATTTCCCTCCTGTAGCAGGCCACCTCAATGGGTGTTACAAGGCTTCTAGTCCAGTATCCCACAGTGTGTGAGAAACACTACTACATGTTCCTCTCTGAGCTCAGGTGGAGATGGGGGGTGTTTATCCACTCTGCCAGTGACAACTAGCAGAGAGAAGTTTAAAATCTGGCTGCGGTGGGTACATGTGTGCTCTCACGCTGGCCTTCCCCGGCTGACCTTCAGCCACTGTGTCCACTCAGTAGACAGGCAGGCACCTCGCACAACATGCTGGAACCATGTGTGACCCTGTCAGGGCCACTCTGGCCTCACACAAAACAAAGGAAAAAAGTGGTACCAGCCGTGGGATGGCTCCCTCGTCTTCCAGAAGCGACCCCCCTCATTCTCAGACAGCATGGTGGGGGAGAGGGCTGACTCCTGTTATCCATCTCAGAAGCCCCTTAGCATCCCCTCCGCCCACCCTGGCAGCTCTGGGCATCCTTGCCACAGAGGGCTGAGTGCCTGTGTTCCAGGGGACCTCATCTCCCGCCTCACCTCTGACACCACCATGGTCAGCGACCTGGTCTCCCAGAACATCAACATCTTCCTGAGGAACACGGTCAAGGTCACAGGCGTGGTGGTCTTCATGTTCAGCCTCTCCTGGCAGCTCTCCCTGGTCACCTTCATGGGCTTCCCCATCATCATGATGGTGTCCAACATCTACGGCAAATACTACAAGGTAGGCGACGTCCGGTCCCCAGGTAGTGCCTTTGTCTGCTCCGAGAGCCTCGGAGGCTCCAGGAGGCCGTTCTGGGGCGGCCTGTGTTCATTCTGTACGCACTTGGTCTCTGGGTGTTTCCTGAACACTTACCGTGCCCAGCACTGGGAAGCAATGAAGCAGAGTGACAAGTGACAACTAGCCTAAGTCTCAGCCAGGCGTGGTAGTCACGCCCATAGTCCTACCCCGCCCAAGCCAGAGGGGAGGCCCTGGTAGGTACCAAGGACAGGCACAAAGTGAGGCCGTGAGTGTGGCTGGCGGGACCTGAGGACGTTGCGTTCTGAGCAGGGGTACTACACAAAAGCTCTGTGGTAGGCTGGTAGGTCTGAGAAACTGGCAGGTGGCTGTTGGGGTACGTGACAGGGACGCAGACAGAGTTGGACCCTCTGTTTTGAGGAGGATGGTGACTTGGGCCTTGCCTGTGATATACTATGAGGTTGGCCTGAGGTCCCTCTGCCCTGCCTGCTAACTGGACCCACTGTTGCTGGACTCATGGCTTTGCAGGAGCCCCAGAACTGAACTCAGACATGCAAGCCTGGGCCCCGCAGGCTCAGGCAAACATGGGGAGAGAACCCAAGGCAGCGACCAGTCCTTCTGGGTGGGTCTTTTTTCCTAGCTCTCGGACTCACCACTGCGGTAAAACGGTTTCCCTTTAACCTCCAGCAAAAGGCCACCAGCCCTAAGCCCCGCTCATGAATTCTACATCATTGCTCACTGAGGAGTCTGTTCCCTGCCCACCTCCACCCTGTCCTACCTTCCTTCTCACTGGCCTCTACCTCTGCCCACCTCAGGCTCCATCTCCAAGCAGGTATAGCCTTGAAAAAATTAATTTAGGGTCTACCATCTTCACAAACCACACATGACCCCCTACGGCCAGATGTGACCTGGGCTACTCAAGGAGTAAAGGCGCTTGCCGTGCAAACCTGCTGCGTCCAACCCCCAGAATCCACAGAAAGGTGGAAGAACATAATGGACGCCATAAAACTAACCCATGCCATGCCAGGGGGCTTCTGCGTCCCCCGTCACGTACACCAACAGCCAACGTGCCCCTGCCACAGTAATGAAGGAAAACACACACACACAAATACACACACATACATACATATCAGACCCCATCTGATTCCTCCCGGGTGCAGTGTGCCTTTTTTCTGGTCACTCCTGTGACCAAGTGGGACATTCAGGTCACGGGACCAGCCCCATAGGAAGGACAGCACTCCTGCCTGCTCGGGCGGCTGCTGTGTTAATCACGGCAGAGCAGACTGGGGCAGGCCGGCTTCCCCTCCGGAGCTGCCTCTCCTTACCATGTGAGCAGATGTCCCAGCCTGTGGTGGCCATGGCGCATGTGTCTGGAATCTCACATCCTCACCTACCTTACGCTGACAACAAACACTGCCCCTTAGTGCTCTGTGTTTCTTACATTGGGTACAAACTGAGCGGCCTCCGGGACTACCACTCTTGTGCCTGCACAGGGCCAGGTGTGGACGTTCCTTTTCTGGAGCAAACTGTAGTCAAAGTGTGGTCAGTGGTCTCGATGTCAGCGGGGGTCTGCCTCACTGCTTCCCAGGAGCTCCACGGGGTGTGTTTTCTTGAGTCTGTCTTACCAGTGAGGAGGAGGCAGGGCTGGGGTGGACAGAATGGGGTGGCGGTGGCTCAGAGAGCAAGGCTGTCCTGCCCATCCCCATGCACAGAGGCTCTCCAAGGAGGTCCAGAGTGCCCTGGCCAGAGCCAGCACCACGGCCGAGGAGACCATCAGCGCCATGAAGACGGTGCGCAGCTTTGCCAATGAGGAAGAGGAGGCAGAGGTGTTCCTGCGGAAGCTGCAGCAGGTGTACAAGCTGAACAGGAAGGAAGCGGCGGCCTACATGTCCTATGTCTGGGGCAGTGGGGTACGTGTGGTCAGACACGGGGTGAGTGGATGGGCGTCCAGATAGGGATCCCTTGCTTCGGTGACTGTCCAGGTCCCCACATGAGGGCACCAAGCCCTCAGTCTTTCCTGGAAAGACCACAGTGCCCTTCCTTCAGAGGCCTCTGTTCCCCCTACAAAGTGGCAGCGTAAGTAAGGTCTAACCTAAGCCTTACCCTCCCTAGAGAAAGGAGAGAACTTGGGGTGTCTAGGAGCTCGGAGCTTGGCTGGCCTGGGAGTGGCGGGTCAGGGAGATACAGGGTTTCATGGGAGGAAGTAGCTAGAGGGGACTGGAGCCAGGAGACAAGGGTCACTCAGGTGCCACCACCAGAGACACAAACCCTAAAAATGCCTGCCAAGCCTCTGTCACCTACACAGCGGGCACCTTCTGCCATGCACAAGGATACTTGTCCAGATGCTGACTTCACTCTGGCTTGGGGTGAGGATCCTGGGAAGGTTGTGGGTTGTCTCATCTCTCAGACCCCACCCCCAAAAAAAAACACAGCAGGAGGTCCCCAAGATACTGTCCTACTTTAGGAGCCTACTTAAAGGAACAAAAAGGCCTCTCTATTCTGTTCTGACTGGCTGCTGTGTGACCTTCTTGGTGTACCAACCTCTCTGAGCCATGCTCTTTGCAATGAGAACAAATAGCCCTGCCTGGCCCAGCAGAGGAACTTGAAGGTGGCATGTGCCAGCCAGGGCCTTACAAAGAAAGCCTTGTTCTGCTGCCAAGACCACAGCCTGCTCCAGCTAGGGGCCTTTGTAAGGAGCTGCTGGGGGAGGGGGTGTGAGTGACAGATGGGGCCATGAAGTTTCCGTTGGTGGCAGGGTGTTCGGAGCTTCTAAGGCTGCCTGCACTCCAGCACCCAGTGAGATGCTTTAGTGAGAAAAGACCCTGTCACCAAGCCCAGTGACCTGAGGTCTTCTCCTTAATCTACTCTCCTGTTTCCCTGGTCTTACAGAGGGACAGAGTTGGGGGACAGAGTAGAGGGTAGGGGCCCAGGTCTGGCTAAGGCCCGGAAGCATATGCCACGCCCTTGTCCTGTGCAGCTCACACTCCTGGTGGTCCAGGTCAGCATCCTCTACTACGGGGGCCACCTCGTCATCTCAGGGCAGATGAGCAGCGGCAACCTCATCGCCTTCATCATCTACGAGTTTGTCCTGGGAGACTGCATGGAGGTGAGGGGCAGCCGTGGGAGGGAGGGCGACGGTTGGGCAGGTGAGAGCAGGTTCCGGTTTCTGGTGGGTGGGCATATGTTTTAGCCAGACAGAACACATGTACGATGGCATTAAGAGCCGTCTTCGAACTTAAATACACCAACCTCTAGGTTGCTTAAAAGTACTCAGGATGGCTGCTGTTTTGGTTCATGTTTCTATTGGGTGTGTTTGTAGCCACAGAAAATGTATACAGAGTATCCATTAAGACCCATTTAAATGATTAAATTAGGCCTGAGGTTGGCTCCCTTGGCAGAGCGCTTGCTGAGCATGAGAGAATCTGGGCTCCATCCCCTGCGCAACCAGGCATGCTGCCTTGGGCCTCCAGCACAGCACTGGGGACGTGGGAGCAGGAGGGTGGGCCTGGGGCCTCTGCCTTGGGAGACAGAGCAGGGAACTAACAGCTGGCTGCTTGGCATCAAGTCAGAGTCCCCAACACTGCAACGGAGATGTTTCCAAGGGTCTGTGCTGACCACATCGCCTTGCCTTTTGTGGACTTCCTTCCCCTTCCCAACACCTAGTGGGGCATTAGGCACACCTCTAACCCCAGAAGCGGAGGCCATTGGATCTCTTGAGTTTTAGGTCAGCGTGGTCACATGATAAAGTCCTGTCTCACAAGATCATCAACTACATACTGAGTTGTTTTAAACAGTCCGGATGGGCTACCTGAGGCCAAGAAAAAACAATTGCCAGGTTGTCACATGCTTTTAATACCAGCTCTTGGGAGGCAGAGGCTGGCAGACCTCTGTGAGTTCATGGCCAGCCTGCTTTACATACTGAGTTCCAGGACTACATCGTGAGATCTTGGCTTTACAAAAGAAAGGAGAATTTAGAACGTGCCGTGGCAGCCAGAGGAAAGACTGGATGCCTGCTCTGCCCTGCTCACCACACATATCCTCTGCAGGGTCTTAGTAGAATTTGTGGGTCCAACCTCGGCCCTGGCTCCTAATGCCCAGACACAGTGTCATTGCTTTTTCTTCCCACCTTTGTTTTCTTCATGACCACTGTTTGCTGCACCAGCAGGTGGCATCTGGGGGTTCCCTGACTCTCCTCAAAGCTGCAGCTCTGACCCACACCCCATCAGTGGTAGGTGTCAGGAATTTGCTGTGGGACTAGGATGTGTGTCTCTCCTGCAGTCCGTGGGCTCCGTCTACAGTGGCCTGATGCAGGGAGTGGGGGCTGCTGAGAAGGTGTTCGAGTTCATTGACCGGCAGCCAACCATGGTGCATGACGGAAGCTTGGCCCCTGACCATCTCGAGGGCAGGGTGGACTTTGAGAATGTAACCTTCACCTACCGCACTCGGCCCCACACGCAGGTCCTACAGGTAAGGGCCGCATGAGGTCTGTCAGAAGCATCCTTCCCACATCTTGGTTGTGTGGCCAGGAGCAAGAGAGGCAAGGGCTCCACTGAGAAGCTGACCCTGAGCCCTCCAGTAAGGCCTGCTGGAGGGGGGCCGGTGTGGAGCAAGCCGAGTACTTGCCTAGCTGGCACCAGGCCCAGCTTCCGCCCCAAGTACCCAAGGAAGGATTGTGTGGGATGGCTGGGGTGGGGGCAGGGCTTCTTTAGTAACTTGACAAGAAGCTGGATTGGTGAACTAAAGCTGTGCTGCAATTGGTGTAAATAGAATCTGTAATTTGCATGCCCTACCCCTGCAGAAGCACTGGAGTAGTGGATCCGGCTTCTGTTGAGGGAGAGGTGGCAACAGCCAAGCAGAGCCTCTCCTCAGAGGTGACCTTTAGCCAGGGTGCAGGAGCTGGACAGGGGACTCTACAGAAAACACTCCAGATCAAGGAGACTGCAAATATAAAGGAGCCACCAAGCCGGTCCTGGTAGCTCAGGCTTGTCATCCCATCTGCTGGAGTGGCCCGGGGCAGGAGGACCACAAGTTTAAGACACCCCACCCGGATCCTTGCCTCCTGGCTGCACAGCGTCGAGGGCCAGGCCAGTCAGTGAAAAGAGCTGAGCTATTTTTCCCACCTTTTGGGAGTCGACAGCAGGAGGATTGTCAGGACTTAAATGCTAGCTAGTAAGCTCTAGATGGGCTGGGTATATGGGATGTAGCTCAGTGGTTAAGCTCTTGGTCAGCATGCACATGGTGTTGGGTTCAATCCCCAGTACCTCAGAGGAAACACGCATGTTCGAAGTGCCCCAGTCCTGGTATCCTAGGACTTCAGAGGCCAGCAGCACCACACAGGGCAGGCAGGGGACATCCTCTTGCCTCTGAGACTCAAACATCTTGTGTTTCTCTCCCTGCAGAATGTCTCCTTCAGCCTGTCCCCAGGCAAGGTGACAGCTCTGGTGGGGCCCTCGGGCAGCGGAAAGAGCTCCTGTGTGAACATCCTGGAGAACTTCTACCCACTGCAGGGCGGCCGCGTGTTGCTGGACGGCAAGCCCATCGGCGCCTACGACCACAAGTACCTGCACCGCGTGGTGAGTGCCACATGCCGGACCCCCACCCTTCCCTTTCTTGTGAGCCATGACACCGATGCAAAGAAGGGTCTGTCACTGATGTGACCTCCCCATGCAGAATGTTCTGCATTCCACAAGCCATTAATGCTCTCTCTCCTCTCTTAGAGGTAAAGCCAACCCCGCCTGAGTGACAACCGTGTCCTTGATTGGTACTAATTTTACCACCTGGACATACTCAGACCTCCTGGCTTTGCTTCCTCCAGGCAGATTTAAAGTGCACAATGTCCCTCCTGTTCCCACAGCCTCCTCACCTGCAGGTACTGAAGTGCTGGGCACACAGAGGCCTTGGTTTCCTTCTTGAGTAATGTTTTCCTCAGCAGACTTTCACTATACCGTAATTCTTACTCTGGCAAGGATCGTGTATAGAGTGTCTTGGCGATATTTACCCTCGTTACCCTCTCTCGCTCCTGTTTCTAACTAAATGTCCTTTTAAAATAACACACACACACAATACAAACTATGATTTAATTTTTTTTCTTTAAAAGAAGAAAAAGTTGATCCTGTGCTGACTGACATACAGAGGGGCCTGTACAGGTGTCCAGGAGAGCCATTCACTGCAAGTGTGTGTGTGTGTGTGAGAGAGAGGGAGAGAGGGAGAGAGAGGGAGAGAGAGCAGATGTGCACATCTAAGCTAATGTGCACCGTGCATTATCAGAGCGGTATCTCAGGCCTTCCGTGTTAGATGAGTGATCTACACTGGGCTAGCTGAGCTCTAGTCTCGATGTGGCAGGACCCACAGGCTGGAAAGTCCCCCTGCAGGGAATGTATATAAGCAGAGATGGGTGGCGGGTGGCTGAGGAGTTGTGTGACACACGGGGCTGCTGGCGGGTGGCTGAGGAGGTGTGTGACACACGGGGCTGCAGAAGAGCCCTGGGCAGAGCTGCAGATGTGAGCGGCTGAGTCCCACTTGGCATCAGTCCTCGGCTTAGCCTGTGTCAGTGTGAGGAAGCAGTTTCCTGCGGCCTTTCGCACTTCTTTCTGGTGAAAGACATCAGGCCCACTTATCTGCTTATCAATCACCCGGCTCTCCTCTGGGGAATACTGTCTCCTTGACATTTTAAAAATTACTGCAAGATAAAACAGTCAAGTGCCAGACTGTAGCCTAGATTTGGTGATTTCTCTCATATTTAAGTGATTTTTTTCTTTTTCATTTTCTGTGTGTATGTGTACATGTTCACATATGTGGCATGTATGTTTATAGGTGTGCATGCATAGGTGTGAGGGTGTGTGTGTGGAGAGGTCTAGAGTCGCACCAGATCACTTTCACCTCATAAATGGAGGCGGGATTTCTCCGTGAAGCCCTCCATGGCTGCTGTTCCTCTCACTAGCCAGCCCTGAAGCCGGAGTCGGAGGCAGGCCGCCATGCCTACCAGTGTGGGCTTGCTGAGCTGAACCTGGGTCCTCCGATTTGTTCAGCAAGTGCTTTAATGCCAGGGCACCCCCCTAGCCCGCTAATGCATTTAATAACGAAGACAGGAGAGTTCCCCCCACCTTGCCTCTCCAGGTCTATCTCGGGGTTCTTAGGGAATTCCTTGCCAGCTTATTTTCTGTCTTTATGCAATGGTGTCTGACTATAAAAGCATTCTGTAGATCTGTGTATCACTGCATCAGCTGCCGAGTTAACGCATTCCCAGCTTGTGGGTAGCTAGGTTGTTTTCACTCACTTCCCAGTATTACGGCGTGCTCCCTAACATTGGTGTTGTATGTGTGGGTACATACATGACCATGGTATGTGGAGATCAGGACAATTAGTAGGAATTGGTGCTCTTCTTCTATATGGGTCCTCAGTGGCCTGCCCTTCACCCACTGGGCCATCCCATCAGCCCCCACAGCTTTTTTTGTGAATCCGATTCCTAACCCAAATCACGGAACAACACTGTCCAGTCCGCTGTGGAGGCTGGACACTCACCGCAACTCTTGAGGCTCAGCCAGGAGGGTTGTCAGGATTTCAAGTCAGCCTGAGCTGTATACTGAGTTGGATGGCAGAATAAGACCTTGTCTCTAAAAGGGGGGGAGGGAGTTAGACTGAATAAGAGCAGCTGCCCGGGAGGCCTTCTGTCATGCACCCTGGCAAAGTCACAAAGCCACATTCCACCTCTGCCCTGTGGTCAGGGGGAATCTTGGCTTAGCTCAGAGCAACAAGATTGCTGGCTCCAGATTGTCAGTCTGGGAGGCCCGAAGTCTAGAATGGTCCGGGTACCCAGGGCCCCTACTAGGAAGGAAGAGACACAGCTGAACGCAGCCAGCCCTGCAGATCAGATTTCAGACCTGAGACTCCTGGCGTCAGCCAGGCGGTGCTTGGGAGACTCCCGTGACAGCTGGTGGGTTCATGACAGACTCTCCGAGTCACCTTGCTCCCCGATTCCCCCCAACAGATCTCGCTGGTAAGCCAGGAGCCAGTGCTGTTCGCCCGCTCCATCACAGACAACATCTCCTATGGTCTGCCTACCGTGCCCTTCGAGATGGTGGTGGAGGCTGCACAGAAGGCCAACGCCCATGGCTTCATCATGGAGCTGCAGGATGGGTACAGCACAGGTACCAGGAGACAACTTTGAGTTAGGGACCGATGCACCCTGGCCCCATCATACCATTTTCTTCCGTGGACATGAAATCTCCATCACAGTAACGTTGTGATTTAGCCTCAATGGCATCTGGTTGATCACAGTGTGGCACCACCTCCTCCTCCATCAATCTTGAACATTTGATAAAGATCACGTACACCACCAGGCATGATGGTACAGAAATATTCGAGTTCAAGGCTAGCCTGGTCTACAGAGTGAGTTTCAAGCCAGCCAGGGCTACATAGTGAGACCTTGTCCCCGAAACAAGAACTGAGTGGCTTAAGGGCACTGCTGTTCTTCCAGACCAGGGTTCGATCCTAGTGCCTACACGGTGGCTCACAGCTGTGTGTGTGTTACAGACAGGAAAACCGTGCCTTCTGGCCTCCAGGGGCACCGGGCATGTGGCAGAGTCAGGCAAAGCACCAATGCATAAAATCATTTTTTAACCAATGTTTAGCTACACATGGTGGTGCAGGGAGACTGCTACAAGTTCTAAGCTAGACAAGGGCTCATGGGGAGGCCAGGCCCTGTCTCAACAGGCTATATGTGTGTGAAGTATTAGTCACTAGGGCCACTTACAGGCTTCTTTTGTGTGAGGACAGCTTTCGAGAGGCGGTCCACTTGCTGCTGGTGCAGAAAGTGCCTTTCCCAGTTAAGATGTCTTCCAACCCTTTCTTGGGATGTTATTTTCAGACGTAGTCTTACAGTGTAGCCCAGGTTAGCCTTGAGCCTGCACCACGGCTCTGGTCTTTTACTGGAGCTCGTTATGTAAAATTAACTTTTTATTCTTCCTTTTCATAGAAAAAGCTCGGCTCTAATTCTGTGCCTTGCCTTTGTCTTGAGCACACCTTAGTGACCTATCGTATTGGCTCAAGGACCTGCCCTGCCTCCTCTTTACCTGCATAAGTGTTTTTAGGCTTTTATAGTGATTTGCTGACTCTGTTTCATATGGACAGACATTTGGGTTGTTCTTAGTAGTATTTGTCTTGTAATGAGATTGCTAATCACACCCAACACCCCCTCTGGGCCTCTGTGGGAGAGAGCTGACTTTGAGGATATTCCCTCACAGGCTTGCTGACAGAAGGTTGTACACCGTGATGGTGACAGTCTGTCACTGCCCAGCAGAGTGTCAGGGCAGAACATCACAGTGGAGTTGCCCAGTCCGGGAAAGTGGATGTTTCTCAGCAGCCTTGCAACAAACAGCCTGCAGTGCACGGTCATATGCTCAGGCATCTTCACACACGGGATGATCCACAGCGTGCCATCCCTTTGTGTGAAGAGCTAATCCGGGCATCTCTTTCCGAGCTGCCCTTTGGGCTTGGTTGCAGCAGGGACCCTCAGAAATGTCTGCACAACTGGTGCCCAGGTGAACAGGAGAGGCCCCCTGACAACTCACCCTGTGTCTCCTCACAGAGACTGGGGAAAAGGGAGCCCAGCTGTCAGGTGGCCAGAAGCAACGGGTGGCCATGGCACGAGCACTGGTGCGGAACCCTCCTGTGCTCATCCTGGATGAAGCCACCAGTGCCCTGGATGCAGAGAGTGAGTACCTGGTAAGTGGAGGCAGCAGATGCTGGAGGAAGCTGTGGCAGCACGCCAGGCTGAGTGGTGGCCACAAAAGGGAAGCAGGGAGTTCTGGGCACAGACACTTTGGGGCCTGGACACCCAGCTCTAAGCAGAGCTACAGCCAGTGACATGGGTAAACTAGGTGCCAGACCAGAGGACCTGATGAGGAGCCTCACCCTGCAGCATATTCCTGAGTTTATCCCTCCTTCCTCTACCGATTTTTCTTTTGTTTTTCAGTCCAAATTCAAACCCCAGGCCTTGTTCAAATACCACCCCCCCTGAAACTACAGCATGGCTCTCAGCTCTTCCCGTAAGCCTAGTTTCCAGTGGTAAAGCGGATGGTGCTGGTGTGAAACATAGCTCTCACCACAAGGAGAGAACACATAGTTTATTCTCGAGCCAGATTAGAGAGTCTGTGTTCAGGAACAGACTCAGGTTATCCCAGTTCCATGACCAATGTGGAAGCACTTTCCATCGTCATGAAGTTTCCATGGTAACAGAACAACAGAAGTCACGCATTAAGACCCTTTTCAGATAGGCTGATGGGGTGCCGGGCGGTTCCAGCAAGGCGGGGGAGCTCCGTCACAGGCCTCACTTGAAGTCCGATGGCACTCTCAGCTTTTGGGTTGGTGGAAGCTAGGGTCAGCTAACTTGACCCACTCCAAAAGGGTTTTGTTAGTCACAGCTTGTTAAGTCTGACAGAGTCGGCAAGAATGACCTTAGATGGTTGAAATTCCTGAGGTATCGCCGTATCTCTAATCAGACACACAAACTGATTTCCAGAAATTCTTAGTTGCAGTTCCTTGTGGACTAGGCATGACATTTGTGCATGTGGGAGCACAGACTGTCAAATTTTTATAACGTCTCTCACAAAGGGAAGGCTGGTGAGGCTGTAATCGGAAGACACTCCATCATAGTGAAACTACTAACTTCGGTGTTGCCTCTCCATCTGGTAGCGTTTACATGCAGCAGAACTGTTAAGTAATAAGGAAGGCAGGCAGTGGTGATGCTCACCTTTGACCCCAGCGCTTGGGAGGCAGAGGCAGGTGGATCTCTTGAGTTTGAGGCAAAAAAAAAAAAAAAAAAAAAAAAAAAAAAGAAAGAAGAAAGAATGCCATTGGTTTAATGCAGTGAGGTTAACAGTGAAGAAAAAAGCATTTGAAGCAACAAAATCTTCTTATTGTTTAAAGAAGCAGACTCCCAGGTCCCCTATGTTTATACTTACTGGTACTCTCTGGACTGTCTTCGTAGATGTATGCATCTTTAATTTTAGCCAGCTTGGTAGCACAGCTGTAACCTCACAGGAAAGAGCTGACAGGACTCTAGGGAGACTATCTGTGACTCACACCGCACCTCTTGCCTGTGGACACTACTTGGTCTGCTTTATTGGCAGCATACCAGATTTACTGTGGACATGTACATAGAAAACCACATCATGGAAGAAATTAGCTGAGACTCCAGATCCCCTGACTACCTCAGCATGTGCTGACTGGAACAGCAATGGAAGCAAGGCTCAGCCCTGTTAGGGCATCAGAGCCTTTGCAGAGCCGATGGCTCTTTTTACTTTAATGGAAGTGGGGATCTGACAGGGAATCACTGTAGTATTTATTGTCTATTTCCTTCTCATTAGCAAATACAAGTACTGTTTAAATTAGGTCCCGATAAATCGTACTATTTAATCCAGAAACACTAGCACCTGTGGGATAAACTTCCTGCATGTTGCTATAGAAGGTGTGTGTTCTGTAAGGAGAGTTAACCCAAGGCTCTTAGTGTCTCTAGCTGGAGTGAAGTGAGTTCAAGGTACATCTGAGCTTGTGATAGGGCCACTTACAGTGTTTAGATTATTGTTTCTATTGATTTAATTGGCTGGACTTTGTTTTGAGACAGGTAGCCCTGGTTGACCTCAAATGCAAATTCACCCTACTCCCAGGATTAAAAGGTGTGCACCACCACACCCAGCTATAGATTTTTCTTAATAAGAAAATGTTAAATCTGACACACTTTATCTATTATGTATACAGCAGGCCAGAAGACAGCACCAGATCTCATTATAGTTGATTATGAGCCAGGCTGGTGTTCTTCCAGAGGACTTGGGGTTTGATTCCCAGCACCCAGGAGGTGGCTCACAACCCTATGCAAGTCCATTTCCAGGAGAATCAGACAGGGCTCTCTTCTGTGGGCAGCACACATTCTGCACAGACACAGACCTAGGAAGATACTTTGTTTCCTTTTAAGATAACCAGAGTCACATAGGGATAACCTGTCATTTACCATCATTATTTCTGAAAAATTGTTAGACACAGGTTCTCACTATGTAGATCAGGCTGGTCCTCAACTCAGAGTTCCACCTGCTCCCAGAGTCCTTGGACTAAAGGCATACACCACCACCTCTAACTAGAAACGTTTTAGTGAGATGATTTTAAATGAAAACCCAGAAAAATAGTATATTTATTAGTTATAAATACTATGTTAAGTATTTTAAATTACTTTGTCTTTAAAAATAAAAACACAAGGGCTGGAGAGATGGCTCAGTGGTTAAAGTCTGTTGTGTTTACAGAGGACCAGAACTCGGTTCCCAGGACCCACAACTCTAGCACCAGGGGATATGATGCCATTTTTAGACTCCACATAGATAATTTAAAGTTAAAAAGTGGGCTATAATGGCATACATCCCAGCACTCAGAGGCAGAGGTAGGTGAAGTTCAAGGCCAGCCTGGACTACAAGGTGAGTTCCAGGATAGCCAGGGCTACATAGAGAAACCCTGCCTCAGGAGAGAAAAAAAAAAGGTGTGAGAACGTCTTAGTGGCACAAAGTTCATCAGGGAGACAGAAAAGCAATACGACTTTGTAAGAGCAAAGCAGCTGAGGGAGAGATGCCAGCCTGGTGTCTGTACCTAAGAGAAGGAGGGAAGAACTGGTGTCTCGGAGTCAGTTCCCTGCCTGGGATGCACATGGCTGACAACCCAGGCCCGACAGACCCTGCAGCCTTTACAGCCAGCCTTGCTCATGACTGCTGCTTTCCCATCCGGCTTCCCTAGAGGCCCTAGATCAGAAAAAACAGCTAAGGATCCCAAGGTAAGGGGCAGGTCTCTCTCGAAGGGGTGACCAGAAGCAACACAGACAGGGACACTCACCAGCAGGGAAGGTCCCTGTGTAGCTCCTGTAGTGCATGAGTTTCCTGAGCTTTAGGGACACTAGCTCACGCCAAGCTGATCTGTTCTGATGGAAACTTAGGAGGGGCTGGTCTATGAAGACTTGAACATAGGTTTAAGCACGGGGATGAGGAGAAAGCTGCTCCAGGTGAGACTGTAAGATATACGCCCCAGTATCTAACCCAGCATGCAGCCTCCCTGTTCTCTCTAGCTGTTTAAAATACAGGCCATAATAATTTCCTTTGAAGAATTTTGCTCTGTTAGGTAAAGTGGGGGTCAGTCTCAGGGTTCACCCTTAGTTCTCTTATAACCTCAATATTAAAAAAAAAAACTAGTTTTATTTTTCTGTGTGCATTTTGCCTTCGTGTATATCTTGTACCGTGTGCATGCCTGGTGTGCACTGAGGTCAGAAGATGGCATCGGGTTCCTGGAACTGAAGTCACAGATGGTGTGAGCCACCACGTGGGGCTGGGAATCAAACTCTTGCTCCTCCATAAAAGCAACAATCGCTCTTCACCACTGAGCCATTTCTGCAGCCCCCTAAAGTTAATTTTTATTAACTCTATAGCCTTTTAATTCACATATTACTAACTTTTGTGAGTTAGCAGATTCTTTCCTTTCTTAGATGATTTTGTTAAGCAGGCTGCCTGTTCATGATTATTTTGCATGAAAAAAAAAAATCCAGTTTAGGAATGTTAAACGTTCCCCTTGAGGTAACCAGAAAGCCAGGTGATTGTGGTTCCAAGTTTGAAGTCTGAAAACCATCACATAGACCCTACTGGGGTCCCACACGGCTTATTCCTAATCAATTATTTTTTAAAAAGCTTTTGCCCATTTTTCCTTTCCTCTGAAAAATTGCAGGAGCCAAAGGTGGTGGCACGTCCCTTAATCCCAGCATACAGAAGGCAGAGGCAGGTAGAGCTCTGAGTTTAAGGCAAGTCTGGTCTACAGAGCTTGTTCCAGGACAGTCAGGGCTACATAGAGAAACCCTGTCTCAAAATAACAATTAAAAAGCCTCTCTATGCTAGCTAGGAACTGGAATGTGTTTTGGTCAGGTTTATGTTCTGCTTTGGGGACAGACTGCTTCTTTCCCCTGAAACCATCTCTTCCAGCTGGCTCTGGAGTTACTATGAACATGTCTGTCACTTGAGAGTCAAGACTCTGGGTGCTCAAATGTGTCTTCCTATCTGGGCTGGTCATGTTCCTTCTGACCTAGAGATGGAGTATGTCTGTCCCTGGGTGGGGAACAAGTGCCTCTTCCTTTATTACCAGACTCCAAGAAAGTCCTCAGCTAAAGGCAGCAAGGATTTTTTGAGCAAAACTCAGGAATCAAAGTCAAATGGCAGCAAATCGAAGTATTCCAAAGCCAAAAAGATACCCAAGTGTCCTCAGACATCTAAGAGTAGAAAACTGGAAACAAGTTGGGCAGTATCCAAACACCTCTAGATACAAGCAAAACCCAAACCATACAGCTAGACCAAAATGTTCCACAGCAAAGACGACAGATACTTTAAAAGCAAAGCCTGCTCAAAGGATCTACCACAGGAACTTAGCTAAACAACAGGCCATGAACCCAACCGAGGGAGGCCTGAGATCACCCGAGACAGGACCCCACAATACACCTGAGGATACACTATGCCAAATGGCTCACACTCATTGAGTACCTTGCTTCCATCTAGGTGACACCTCTGGGGAAGTAGATGATGGTTCTTGGAGCCCATACTGGGTACTCTCAGCACATGAAGCTCTCACCTCATAGTGAGAGAGCTTGTCCTGGAGCCCAGTACGAGTGACCGCAGACTAGGCATACAGATTAGATTATCCAAATTCCATGTTCCAACATGGAAGCAGTAATAGAACAAATTGGAAATACAGGTTATAGCCAAGGATGGAAATCTCAGCCTGTTAGTCACAGGTGGGCAAAGAATGACTTTAGGGGCTAAAGCTAGCCCAGTTTAAGTTGTAATTAGGCTCTGGCCCAGCAGCATTTCAGTCCCTCCACATGACTGCACTTTTGTTAGAGCCATCTGTGAGAACTTAGTGAACCAGCCTTTGCAGACACAGCCTCTCTCCCGAAATCCTCATTCAGCACTCATGCCCTTGATGCTGGTTCGTGCCACATCCCTCCCAGGGTCAATCTGCTCTTTACACAGATGGTGACTGACCTGGTCCCAGGCCCCAGGTACCACTCTAGACACTGGAGGTTCAGGGAAAGGCTAACCAGACAAACAAGACCTCTGTCCCCATGGCACAGATGGGTCACAAACAAGGAAACAGCCTGGGGTTTCTGTGCTACAGAGAAAAACTGTCAATCATTCAATACCAGGAATGGGATGGACAGCCACTGTCCAGCATAAACACAGTGAGTGCTCTGAAGCTAGACTGCTGAGCTTCCTCTTCCTGGTGCAGGGGTAACAGGTATTTAAAGGGACAGCACAGAGGTGAGGAGAGGATGGAACTGGTGCAGAATGGCAGGCAGTGTGGGCATGTAGTGTGCTCCCGTGTCCAACAGAAGTGGTGGATGCTGAGAGGGACTCCCTCTCTGTGGTCATGTTCAGGAATAATGTTCTCAGGCCCTTGAGAAACATCTGTGGCCGTAGGAGGTATGCGTGTCACAAGAGTCTCGGAAAGGCATGTGTTGAGCCCTTGTCAGTAGATGCACTAGGGAAGGCGGCCGCCATGTTGGGTACTGACTCAGAGAGGAAATGCATACGTCCACACTGAGCTTCTCAGGAAGGCATCCAAGGATCGCTGTGCTAGTTCCTCTGCAGCACAGTGGCATTGTCATGGCGTCATTAGGTACTCTCTGGCACTCACTGTGAGGACCAGGTTGTAAGTCACTACTTAGCTTAGTCCTGAAAGCAAAGGAGCCAGCTGTGGGGAGTTCTGGGGAACTGAGTTCAAAACCAAAGGTCGGTGTTAAGTAGAGGTGGGAAGAAGGCAGGAGCCTCAGGCCTTCATGGGCAATTTGGGCTTTCTGTAACAAGTCATTTGGTTTTATTTTCCCAGACTTTCAAAGTTTAAACAAAGCAGAAAGTTCATAGTTCTCGCCTCTCCTTTCAGCCCCACCCTGTCCTCCCCCTTCGCACTCGGCATCTGTGCACTGTCCGCTGCAGTCCTTACTTCACTACCTACAAAGTCCCCCCGCCTTATTCTCGGAGTGTAGCTCTATGGGCTCTGAGAAGCAGGACACACAGACTGGCCACACTGAGGAACTCCTACAAGTTTGCATCAATCCCAAAGTAGGATGAGAAGGCAGTGGAAGCCGTTGTTTAGCAAGAACTGACTGAAACATTAAGGAGCCTGGAGAGGCAGTGCACACCCACCACCCCAGCCCTCCAGGAGACTGGAGGAGCAAGGTCACTCTCAGCTACATAAGACCCTGTCTCAAAAAACAGGGTGGGTGAGTGGCTCAGCAGATGAAGGTACTCGATATGAAACATGACAGTTTAGTCCCAGGATACCACATGGTAGGAGACAACCAGTTCCCGAAGGTTGTCCTCTGACCTCCACATGTGTTGGATGTTCAGTGTCATGTGCACACAGACCGTGTGCGTACATACACACACACATGCCAGCACAAATAAATGAGTAGATTGCTTTTCTGGGCCTGGGCATTGGGGTTGAAGGGGTAAAAGATCTCTAATTCCTCGGGTACCCCCATGTTAGCACCTGGGCAGTCTGGAATAGAAACCCAGGAACCGAGGAGTCTTGGCCCTCATTTTACAACCAAAGAACTGAGTGTCAGATGGCGCAGGGGATGGGAGAAGGCGCGGGGAGGGTGATGCTGTGTAGCCTCTGAGCCTGCTCTGTTCCCTGCAGATACAGCAGGCCATCCACGGCAACCTGCAGAGACACACAGTGCTCATCATCGCACACCGGCTGAGTACTGTAGAGCGGGCGCACCTCATCGTGGTGCTGGACAAGGGTCGTGTGGTACAGCAGGGCACGCACCAGCAGCTGTTGGCTCAGGGCGGCCTCTATGCCAAGCTGGTGCAGCGTCAGATGCTGGGGCTTGAGCACCCCTTGGACTACACAGCTGGTCACAAGGAACCACCCAGCAACACTGAACACAAGGCCTGACAGTGGCCTCTGGGCTGAAGCACTGGAGACGACCTGCCAAGTCCCACTCTTGCTTCCTGCATCTTGCCTCCTTCCACTTGCTCCCCAGGCACCCACCAGCTGCCATGGGCTTACCCCTTCTACCATGTCCCTTCTGGCTCCTCCAGGCCTGCCAAGGTAGAGCAGCCTTTTTAAACCAAGCCACCAGGGTCTTACTGCTCAGTCCAATGCACTCCAACTCCTAGATTTCAAAAACACTTTTTTGGGACTGGCAGTGAGCAAGCTCACCAAGATGTTTTCAAGACTTCTGAGCCAGGAGTGCACCGCCCTTTCTAACTGCCCGGGGGGGTTGCCTGGGGGAGAACTAAGCTCTACCCTTTGCCTCTCCAGAGAAGCAGCTTCCCTGTCCCCTACGGGGACACAAGGGTTGGCCTTCCATCCTTCCAGTCTCCCGGCTCTGTGAGTCAGGCCAGAGGTGGGGCAAGAGAGTGGGAGGTGGCCCACTGCCCATCACCCCCCTGCCAATCAAAGCCAGTCTCACTGTGAACCACCAGAACCTCAGCAGAGGAGGGGCTGGCCAGGCCTGGTGGGCCTTGGGGTGCCCTCAGCCCTACACCCAGCACTTGAACCCTTCATCCTTTCCCCTGGCTGGCACCTTCCCCTCCTGTCCACCCCTGCAACTCTGCGGAGGAACCTTGTTTGTAAGACAAATTCTCAGATTGGTGGAGGGGGACCAAGGCAATGCCCAGGGTCTGGCTTTGTCCTGGTTTCAGATTTGGGGAGATCTGGGTCAATAAAGTGTACTACCTCTGACCTTTGCCCTGCTATGCTTTCCTTGGATCTGGCTCTCTGGGTCTTGCACAGAAGACAGCAGCACAGGCAGTTTGGTGCTGTGTCTTGGAGCCCCTGTCTATGTCGTTGACACCCCTAGGAATCGAGCTCATGTGTGTGTAAATTGTCTCAGCATACCAGGGAGTCCTGGGTTTCCATGGCAGATAAGGCCCATCTGACACCACCTGGTTTTGCGCCCCAACACCCACCCAGTTTGAGGTAGAGAACACTGTTACTGTCTAGGGGTCTTGATCCAGTGTGTTTTCTGTCAAAGAATTAAAAAGTAGAACTAGGCTGGAGAGATGGCTTGGTGGTTAAGAGCACTGACTGCTCTTCCAGAGGTCCTGAGTTCAATTCCCAGCAACCAGATGGTGGCTCACAACCATCTGTGATGGGATCTGATGCCCTCTTATGGTGTGTCTGTAGACAGTGACAGTATACTCACATATATAAATAAGTCTTTAAAAAAAAAAAAAAGTAGGACCTACTTACCCAAAATTTGTGCACCTCCCTTAGTTCAACGAACCAACCCCAAGTTAGGGGAAGAAGGCCCCATCTTGAGCTTGTCAGACTGGTCCACAGCCCCACCAGCAGGAGAGAGAGAGCCTGACCTTTTGTCTCAGTTGAAGAATCTAGTCACAGCTCCTCTCCCCATCTGTCCCATCTCGAGTTCAACACTACTCAGCGCTGTGGGAAGGGAGGTCTGGGCCTAGAAAGAGCCTGTGGATAATTCAGCTTGGGTGTTTTGTTTTGTTTTTCAAGACAGGGTTTTTCTATCTAGTCCTGACTGTCCTGAACTCATTCTACAGACCAGGATGGCCTCAAACTGAGAGATCCTCCCGCCTCTGCCTCCTGAGTGCTGGGATAAAGGTGTGTGCCACCACCTGCCTCACTTTGGGCTTTAAGACAGGGTCTCTTTCTCGTGAGCTTGTGACATGTGGAGTCGCAGGTGGATATTAAGGACACGAGGCTGGCCAGACAGAAGCAATTCTTCACTTAGAGTCCGTCTTACCAGGTGCATCTAGGTTTGTGTCTAGTTGATACACACTAACTGGCACAGGTGTCTATGGGTCCCTGCTTTGCCTTGGGCTCTCTATGGAGACTGCATTTTGTAAAGATTTCTTTAATGGTGTGAAGACCCAACAGGACACACTGATGCGTTGGTCCAGAGGAAGCTGAGATGGCTGAGGTGCTCTTCCACTTCATGGAATGGGCCTCAGTTTCCCCAACCGTAAAAGAGGATACATTTCAAGAGCTTCCTGCCTCTATGTTCTTACCTTGAAGGGGGCTCTGGGGTGGGCACAGGTCATTTGTTTCCTCTTGTTGAAACAAATGACACCACTCTGAAGAAATGTACACTCATAGTTTGGGAGACCACACATCTAAAGCGCAGTGTCATGGGCCCTAGAGGAGACTCCCATGGGCCCTTCCAAATTCTGGTGACTCCTGTTGTTCTTTAGTTAAGTGTCCCCATCCTCCAGCCTCTACCACTGTGGTTACCAGCCTTCCTGTGCCCTTAGCTCAGGTTTCCCTCTGCTTTTATCAGAGCCCAGCACTACACTGAGGTGGCCCAAGTATTTTAGAGTGAGCTTACCTTGAAAGCCTTGACTTAATCGTGTCTGCGAAGACCTTCCTTTCAGTTAGGGTCCAGTCACAGGTTCCGGTACTTGGCATGGATATCTTTTGGGTGGTATCCATTCAGCTCACCACAAAGGGAAACCTGCAATGTGGGTCATGCTAACCTCAGAACCCGTCTGATTTGTACAATAGAGGACTAAAGTTCATAGCGGGTAGGGCTTCGGATGTTTCCAGATTAAGTTGGAAATACCAAGTGTAGAGTGGAAACCAACTGCTTCTGCTCCCCACCCCCCAGTCCCCTGCCAACTCCCCATCAAAGACAATGCATTAGAGTTGAAAGAAAACCTCAGGGCAGGCAAGTTCTAAATCTCAGAGCTGCCGTGAGGAGGACAATGGAAAAGATAAACCAGCAAGTTGGAGAGCAGCCTCTTCAGAAAGAGAGTAAGGTGGCCCGGAGTACCTGGAAAAGCCTGCTTTGGCTCTAGCTAGCCGGAAGAGAACTGGAAGCCCCCTCCCCAACCCCCAGCAGAACTTCCTCCCGAGGACACTGGTCAGCTGCTTCTGCACAGATTGGCCCCGCTGTCTCCCATTAGCAGGCGAAATGAACCACACCTGGAGGAATCTTTGGCCAGAACTCAGGGACTACAGCCTCAGTGTTAGGCCTTCCTGCTCTTCTAGTCCCCGCAGACTCTAGATCAAGACATGAGCAGCTGCCATGGGGCCCTGGTGTGGGCAGGCAGCCCCAACCCTCTCCCAACAGCAGTCTCTTCATCCCTCTCAGGTGATGGACCCAGGACTCTTTCCTCTTTTTGGTCAGCTCCAGCACCTCAGTTTATAAACCCAAGCCTCTAAGTCCTGTGGAAGAACCGTCTGGAGACTGAGTCAGTGCTTCTTTAGAGGCTAGCAATGAATTTAGAAATAAGTGGTTATTTTGGACAGACTTTAAGCTTACAAAATCCTTCACAGCCTTCACAGTCCCCTCACACAAACACCTCATATCACAGGTTCACCTATCCCTGTGGGACCAACACATACTCAGTCACTAAAATTCCAAACATTTTTTTCTGTTTTATCAACTCTTTCACCAATGTCTTTCTGTTCCAGGGTTCAAACCTTCGTGCTAAGATGCATTCAGTGATGTTTCAAGTTGCAGTAAAACTCACACTGTATAAAACTCATCACAGGGATGGCAGGAGTCACCAAGGTCTAATTCCAGGACATTTTCATCACCCAGAAGAAAACTCCATCCTACCCCAGCCCCTGTTGCCACTAATCTACTTAACCTCAAGCTGCAGGATGTTGACATTTTGCACAAATCATCTAAAAAGCGTCTTTGTGTTACTGGCTTCTCACTCAGCATCATGTTACCAATGTTCCTCCATATTGCAGCATGTGTCAGAACTTTATTCCTTTTGATGGCTGAATAATAGTCCATTGTATGGGCTGACCACATTCTGTGTGTCTATTCAGCCACTACTGGACATCTGGTTGCCGATACCCTTGACTATTGTGGAGAGTACCGCTCTGAACATCTGTGGTTTTCTACAGATGTCTGTTTACAGTTCTCTTGGGCGAGTGGGGTCACAGGGTGACTCTTAGCTACTCAACTGTTCTCCACGGTAGCCCACCAGCTTACATTCCCAGCAGGTCGGGGTGCTTCACACCTGTTACCCCAGCAATCAATAAGTTGATACAGGAGGACTGTCTCAAGTTCAAGGCCAGCCTGAACTATAAAAAAACCTAAAAATATAAAACTATAAATAAACAAGGGCAAACATTCCAACTTCCATGCCCAAGGGTTATAGATTTTCCCTGTTTCTCTAGTGTTTGGTATTTTCTGTTCCTTGTTTTTTAACGTATAAGCACCTTGGAGGCGATTAGGTAGAGCAAGTTTGAAAGCTAACTTTCTTTTTTTTTTTTTTTTTTTACTGTTTATGAGCACATGTGTGTATGTTTTTGCATATGTGTGGGGAGTGTGCACATGCATGTAGAGACCCAAGATTGATGTTGTGTATTATCCTGTCTCAATCAAACCCAGAGCCCCATATATGACTATATAATCAGTATGCCCAGCAGAACCTTTCCCCTCCTTCCAAGGCTGGGACAGCGGGCAAGGTCACCATGCCTGCCTGGTACTGATGTGGCATCAGAGGCTCTGTCCTCATACATAAGTACGTTAGCCACAAGCCATTGTCGACACAGCCTGTTTGCTTTTTTTTTTTTTTTTTTTTTTTTTTTTTTTTTTGAGACAGGGTTTTACTATGTATCCCTATCTGTCCTGTAATTCACTATGTAGACCAGGCTGGCCTCTCCATAGCTCTGAGATTAAAGACATACACTACTACATCTTATTCTGTAGCCTAAGCTGGCTTTGAACTCACAGACCCTCCTCCTTCCTCCCCCCCCCTTCTCTGAGTGCTAGAATTACCAAAGGTGTAAGACACTATACTCTATAAAAACTCGCTTGTTTGTTTATTTATTTAGGGCTGGTGATTTGGCTCGACAGGCAAAGGCACTTACTTGCTGCCAAGCCTGATGAGTTGAGTTTGATACCCGAAGTCCACATGGAAAGGGAGAACCAACTCCTGAAAATTGTCTTGTGATCCTGTGAGTCTGGAGAGATGATGAGTCAGATGTTAACAGCACTGGCTGCTCTTCTAGAAGACCTAGGTTTGAATCCCAGCTCCCACACTGTGGCTTAAAACCATCTCCAGTTCCAGAGGATCCAATGCCTCCTCTGATCTCTGATAGCACTGCATCCACGTGGTGCACAGACATATCTTCAGACAAAGCATCCATATACAGAAGAAGAGGCTCAGGCGAGGTGGCTGGGCACAGGTCTGAAGGTCAGACCTGCCAGGCTATTCCATGTATAGGGCTGGAAAGGCAGAGAGAGAGGCTGGCTTTGCCCAGAGGCCACTGGGTCAAGTTTGAGGATGCGTAATGGAATCACCAAGTGCCAGGTGTCCGAGTGGTTAGAACACCTTGTGTCAGGTGCTCTGCTAGATCCTGAGACACCAAGAGTTAAAACTCAGGCTGGCTCCCAAGGCCTCATGAGCCAGTGTCAGGACAACAGAGTGATGGTTAAAATAACACAGGATGAGAAGTTGGGTAAATTCGATTCATTAGTTCCCTGGCTGAACTCTAGTACTGCAGGGAAATATGCTGTAAGACTTTAAAAACTGCTAAAGCTATACAAAAACTCTGTCTTTAAAAAAAAACAACAAAAAACAAAAGATTAAAAATTGTAATTTGTTTTGTATTGTTTTAAAGACATGGTCTTCCTATGTAGTTCAAGGTAGCCCCAAACTCACAATCCTCCTATCTTAGTCTCCAGGGTGTTGGGATTCAGGCCTTCCTTCCCCTGCCTGAGAACATTTGCATCCACAAAGACTGGGAATCTGTTATGTGTCTATCAGTCTGGGGTTGGAAACGTGCAGGTCAGGATAGTGCAGGCATTATCTTTCTCGGTGGGAAGTGTTGGCTGATTAAGAATTGACTTTGTGGTTATTCATTAAGTCAGACATTTGAATTTGAAAGAAAGGCAGGGTACAGGACCTGTGGTAGAATATTATCTGAGGAGCTGCTGTGATCTACACGTGTCCCCTATGGATGTCTGAGAAATTTGATCCCCAACACCACAGGCACAGAGAAGCCGTGCAGGGCTCATGAATAGGTTGACTGTCTTCACAGTAGTCCGCTGTCAAAGCAACTCTGGCATTCTGCGCTCTCTCCATATGGCAATTTCTACCAAGCAGGGGGCTGTCGCCTCAGCCTCTGAAACCACACTTAAATACATTTCTGGTTGTGATAAATTAACTTGGTCTGTACCGCGTGTGGTGATGGATACATAGCTACAATCTCAGCACTTGGGAGGCAGAGAAAAGAGGATCAACAGTTCAAGGTTATGTATGGATAGACAGTGCATTTGAGGCCAGCATGAGCTATATGAGGTTCTATCCCAAATGCCAAACAACAGAAACCGAGAGAGTACACACTCATGGCGGGATCTGTCTCTGAAGTTTGGAGACAGAGCATGAAGGTGATGCTAAATAAAAACAAGGGAGTGGATAGATGGTTCGCTGGCCATTGCTCTTGCAGAGGACCGGAGATTCCCAGCACCCACATTGGTTGCCTTACAGGCTTACAACCACTGCAACTCCAGCTTCAAGGGGTCTGATGCCCTCCTCTGGCCTCCAACAGTACTGTGCTCATGTGTACATACCCACACAGAGACACACACACATACATACACACTTTAAAAGGAGGCGTGGGCTTGAGAGATGAATCAGCATTTGAGAGTGCTAGCTGATCCTGCAGAGGACCCGGTTTTGGCTCAGTTTGCAGTCATCTGTAACTCAAGTTCATAAGGATCTGGAACCCTCTTCTGACTTCTGTGGACACCAGGCATGTGTGTGGGGAATACATACATACGTGCAAAACACTCATATACATAAAATAAAAGTAAATACATCTTTTTTTAAGTTAAAAAGCTGGGGGGGGGGGGAACTGCCAGACTGTTCAATGGGTAAAGGCCTGCCCCTGACAGTGGCGCTCGTGCCGTGCAGACATACACGTGCGAGCGCACGCGCACACACACACACACACACACACAAATAAACAACTGAACAAGCAAACAAACAAACACTCCCCTCACCTGGCATGAAGAGGTATGAGGATCTCAGTAGGCCAGCCTGGGCTACATAGCCAGACCTTGAAGAAATCTTGTGCAGCAGCTGTCCTGAGCACTGATACACATGTCTGCAAATAATGTTCTATGAATGGTTTTGAATATTCAAATAATCCCTGGACATAGGGGCAGAGAGCTGAGAACCTGCACTGACCCCGCTTTGATGAGTTTTGGGAAGACTTCCTGGTAGGAATGGAAACCAGCTCCATGGCTCTGCTGACTGAGCCCACAGGAGCAGAGCTGTCTACAGGGAAGCTTCATCTACCATGTCATCACCCTGGGGAGTCTTAGCTTCCTCCACAGCTCTGGTTCTCAGCCTTTCCAATGCTATGACCCTTTAATATATGCTGTGGTGACCCCAACCATAAAATTATTTTTATTGCTATTTCATAAGTATGATTTTGTTACTGTTACGAATGGTAATATAGAGATCTGATATGTAGGATATCTATATGTGAACCCTTATAAAAAGGTTGGTCAACCCCAAAGGGGGTCTTGACCCACAGGTTGAGAAACACTGCTCTGGAGTATGAAAAGTAGACATGGATTTCTAGAACATTCTAGAGATGGGTGCCAGGGTAGTTCATACCTATAATCCCAGCACTTAGAGGATTCTCATGAGTGGGAGGCCAGCCTGGGCTATATAAAAAGGCAGATCTAGGTTAGCCTGGGCCACATAGTAACACTATCTCAAAAAACAAACAGTAATAAAAATATCTCATCTAGAGATGGGACTTTCCCTAGCACTGACATAACCGCTGACACTGAGGTCACTTGTCTCTGGCTGTAGCCAGGTGGTGGCACACACCTTTAATGCCAACACTCAGGAGGCAGAGGCAGGAGAATCTCTGAGTTTGAAGCCACCGGGCCTATAGAGTGAGTTCCAGAATGGACAGGACTGTCATGCTTAGGCACGAAGCCAGAGAAGTGACTCAATGGGTGAAGGTTGTTTGCCCCCTAAACCTAGAGATTCAAGTTCAATACCCCCAAAACTCACCCCCTATAAAGGTGCAAAGAGAGAATTAATGTTACAAAGCTGTCCTTTGACTGTACACACACACAAATGAAAGAACAATCAAAAAGTAATCCCTAACTGGCCTGTGATATAGAAAGAAAGCCTGTTGAACTGAGTGGTGTTCCCGGAATCCACATACAGATGAAGGGGGACCCAACTCCACAGAGTTGTCACCCAGATGCTCTGAGTGAAGTCACTGCCCACTCCTAACCTCTATAGAGTGTTGTCGCACTGTCTGCCCCCACACACTAAATGCAAACATGTTCTACACATGTTAAAGGTTGAGCAGTGCCTGAGAATGATACTGGAGGTTGTCTGACCTCTGACCTTAACATGTATGCTCACACCCTTGCAAGTGTGCATACACATGCACACTTTTTTCTCTCCTGACAGCCTAAGAGAGAGGTTGGCTTGTTTCCGTGTATTTTAAGGTTTTACTCTGTAGCCCAGGTTAGCCTCATACTCACAGTAATCCTCCTGTCTGAGCCCATCAAGTGTTGGGATTATACCCAACATGTGTACCACCATACCCAGTTTTGGTGGGTTTTGTTTTTTTAATTTTAAGAAACATTCATAAGTCTGGTCATTTAGCCATCTTAAATATAATCCAGAAGCACTGAGAAGCTCACACTGTTCTCTTTAAGTTTTGTTTAATAAACCTTTTAATTTTATGTGCACCGGCATTCTACCTATATCCCTGTGTACTCCATGTGTGGCTGGTGCTTTTGGAGGGCATTGGAGTCTCTGGAGCCAGAGTTATAAACATTTGTTGGCTACTACGTGGGTGCTGAGAACTGAGTCTTCAGGATTAGAAGCCAATGCTCTAAACTTCTGAGCCACCTCTCCAGCCCACCTCTTTGAACCTTTAAAAACACATTTTCTTTCTCCTCTGGTCTGAAGGCCCAGGCTTCAAAGGTCATTGCCACACAGATGAAGAGACAGAGGATGACAAAAAGCATATGGACCTAAAGACTTTTCACTGGTCATTGTCTAGGTGGGAGTGAGTACACTGTACCAATCCCTTTAGCCTCACAAATTCATGAGGCCATTACTGTTAACCTTCCTTTCCCAAAAGCAGAACAGTGGGATTTAAAAACCTGTGGGGGGAAAAATCACATAGCTAAGTGACAGACCTAGGAACTGAGAGGCTGGGGGGCATATGTCAGAGGGAGACTCCTCAACCTGCACACATGAAGTTCTGGGTTTAATCTCAGCACAGCGGAAAATATCCAGTGCCCAGTCCAGGTTGTATGTATATACCTGGTATTGGGAAGTGGAAGAAAAGGGATTTGAAGTTCAAGGTCATTCTTAGGTATACAGGAAGTTTTAGGCTAGCCTGGGCTACACGAGACCCTGTCTCAAAAACAAACAATAAAACAAACAAATATAATAGAAGAAAACTGGGTAAAGAAAACTCAGACAGCCTAAGTAACTGGACTCCTCAAACTAGAAATGGTTTTTGTTATTTTAGGCAGGATCTGGCTGGCTTGGAACTTGTTACATAAACCTGGCTGATCCTGAACTTGTGGAACCATCCAGCCTCTCCTTCTGCAGTGCTGGGATCATTCTCAGGTACCATTGCACAGCTTCAAGGTGCAGTTCTTAATTGTGTTTTTCTCGTTTTATGTTCTGTGGGGTATGGGCAGAAGAGCACATGTAGGTATCAGAGGTCAATGTCCAGGAATTGGGTCCACCACGTGGGTCCGAAGGATTGAACTCATACCTTAGCTTGACAGCAAATGTCCTTTGTGCTTAAAAAGGGTAAAGTACAGAAGGTTGTAGGTGGAAATTGGCTCTCCATGGAGACCTATGCTCAGTGTAACTGCTGGTTAAGAATTCCAGACTGGGGGCAGCAAGATGGTTCAGTGAGTGCAGCGGTGGAACATCAGCTTAGAAGGGGCCCCACCCTAGCAGCACAGATCGTTAATGATGATATTATATCAACAATGCACACATGTCATGATGGGTCAGCTGCCTCACACTGAGGAACTAGAGATAACCGTGCTGAGTCACTAACCAGGAAGCTCAGGGGAGGAATACCACCCACCCCTGGGCTCCCAGTGGCTTTGGCTGGTAAGAGGAGGAAGCTGGGCATTTAAATTGCTGAGTCACCTGGGCAGTCCTAACTGCCACCTCAGAGGATGATGAGGGCAGTCAGTCCTCATGTCATTTGCAGCACCTTACTTGAGAGATCAGTCATTCAGCAAGCGTTTCCGGAGTACCTGCTGCATACCAAACACATGGCAGGTCAGCAGCATCTCCAGCCTGAGGTAATGAGAGCCGAAGGCTGTCTGTCATGAGGAACCAAGACCCAAGGTATCCAGGAGAGAGGCACTACTGAGCTGGGCTAGTCTGAGGAGGTGACATATGACTTCAGACCTAAATGACAGTTTAGAAACTCCTGGAAAAGTGGGGAGTAACAACTGGGGGTGCAGCTCAGTGGCCATGTGACCAAGTTTAGTCCTAGACAGTTATCTACAAGAAATGGAAACATCTGCAGGGATAACCACTAGCACTCCTACTATCCATCGTAAGAGATACACGGTGGCATCTCGCAGACTGTTCTGTGTATACAGTGGAAAATTGTTCATGCCAGAGCATGGGCAGCTTCTCAACTAGGCAAGGGAGAGAGGAAAGACACTAATGCACTAGGCATAGAAAGTCATGTGTCCCTAGGAGTGCCTTTGCCACCCTGCCCACACCTCCTTCACGCCTGTCTAGGGCAAAGGACGGGACCTAGGACCTTGAATGTACTAGGCAACTTTTGTTTTGTTTTTTCGAGACAGGGTTTTTCCTCTGTAGCCCTGGCTGTCCTTAAACTCACTCTGTAAAAGCAGGTTGGTCTCAAATTCACAGCGATCTTCTTGCCTCTGCCTCCTGAGTGCTGTGATTAAAGATGTGTGCCACCACCAGTTTGGGCCAGTTTTGTTTTATTTTGAGATAGGGTCTCTTTATGTAGACCAGGCTGGCCTTCCAAGCCCTGGAATTCCAGGTGTGAGCCACCACACCCAGCTTTATGTGTGATCATTATTTGTTTTAGTCAGAATCTTCAAAGCTATAGAGGCAGAAGGCAAAATCGTGGTTGTCACAAACAGAGAGAGACAGTGTGTAACTGTTTAATGGAGACCAGGGGAATTATGGGATGGATTCTCTTTTTTGTTTCCTC